>NC_091484.1:22293921-22603184 GCF_947461875.1 Haliaeetus albicilla | reverse complement strand
AACGAACAGGGTGCTATTTAACTTTTTTAGCTCTCCATTTTATTTGATATTTGCTTCCACTGATACAGATACACGTGTGTGTGCGTGTGTGTGTATGTGTATGCATACCAAGAGTTAAGTTATTGCCAATTTTTTTTAATAAGGGTTTGAATTTATACCAAGTGTAAGTTTGTACCAGCTACAGTATTGATATTCCTGCCCTGAACTACAAGAAGTTACCATTTTGCATGAAAAATATTCCCATGTGAAAACAAATACATTTGTAACAAAGGTTACATTTTGCAATTCTGCAAAGTACAGTTTTCTGGGTAGAGAGATGAGAAAAGAGCAGTTTGTTCTTGCAGTCTTCAGCCAAAGCTATTGGTTTGGGGTTTTTTTCTGAAAGTAATAGTAATAAAATTGTTAATCCTAAGCTTAATTTCTTCACAGTTCACTGTAAGTCTTAGCTTTAAAGAAAATTCCGTTTTTCTGCAAGAATGTATGGACACTTTGTCTCTGAATTCAGCAGAATTCTGAACATAATGTTATGTAGTCATTCTAAATGAAAACTCTCTATAACGTTTTGCTGGCAAGGGCATCTCTCCAGCTGCCACTTTTCAATGTGAGGCAATACCTACAGCATGTCATATGCCAAAGGAATCTTCCTGTCAACACTAGTGAGTTTTTACATCGGTGTTTTAGTTGTATATTAGCTATTCAAAAATCCTATGAAGAGGAATTGCAGCAGACTACAGCAGTATAACCGTCTATGGCCATAGTAAGAGCTAGGACTAGGCTTGCACCTAGTTTGGTCTTTAAGCAGTGAAGCTATCTTAAGAGCAAACCACAAATTCTCCAGAACAATCTATTGGCCTGCCCATGGCTCTGCATTAACTCTCGTTAACACCAGCAGGATGGGCAGGCAGGGGCTGAGAGCAGAAGGATATATACTTGGTTTTTTATTTATTTTATTATACTTGTTTTTTCTCTGGCGCTATTAGGGACCTCCCAGATGTCACAAGAACCTCCCACCAGCTTGCAATATGTGCCTTCAGTGGCTTAGCTCTGTAGGGATGAGGCTTTCCGCATCTACATTGCTCCAGTGTAAACCCTTGCTCATCGTGCTGCCCAAAGGGAACCGCTTCCCAAAGCTGTCAAACCTGTTCCCATGACTCCATGGATTAACTTAGTTCAAAAGCATAAAATACTTTCCTCCTCTCTTTCTCTATCACCTGTGTCATTTGCTGGCTGAGTGACTCTTTTTTTTTTTTTTTTTTTTTTTTTTTTTTTTTTTGTCTCCAATAAAATGCAGAAGTGTCAGATTACCAAAACAGCTGCACATACTTTGTCTGGGCTAATGCATTTAAGTCAGGCTCCAGGGTCTGGGTAAGTGCCAAGATCCTGGATCAGCTGCTTTACCAGAATTATGCTGCTGTAATGGAGCCCTGCATTATTGTGTTGCAATTATTTTGGCTTGCAGCTGGCTGTTCCCTCTATAGTTTTACTGAAGTGAGATAAAAGGATTTTGTCTTAAAAATAGAATTTTCTTTTCTGAATATTACAGAAGCTTTGAGTTACATACTGTGTCTGTAAGAGGTGCCCCCCCATTTATCTTCAGATTTATCTTCAAGGAGAAGAGCAAATAATTTTTGTAATAGTTTTTGAAGAATAGGAACAGTGCTAAACGGTCTCAAAACATAAAATAAAAGTATATTGAAAAGGGTATAAAATAAGTGATTAACGTGTCATGTAATAACATGGTTTTAGGTGCTCAGCAAGAACAGGTTTATTTTCAGCATCAAGCAAGTTGTTCTTAAAGCTGTACCTGTAATTTGGAAATCCTTTGTGTAGACAAGTAAAAGAAAAGATCCAGATTTTAAACTGAAGAAAAACATTTCCCCAACCTTGAATCTCCTGTATTTGTATCCATTCAGGCTCTTTTTGATGCCTATTTATATACATTTCTTGTCAAATAACAGTGCTTTCAGGTTCTCCAGTTGATAGTGAAAAGCAAACTGAATGCAATCATTTATCTTTGAACTGCTCAACTGTGCCCATCTTCATGTTCTTGTTAATAATGCCAGGTCTCCCAGGAGCACTCTCATGCAATTTTATCACATAAGCTTTTTGTTTGACCTTACCTGCTGTTCCCCTGGAACACAAAGGGGGGGAAAAAAGCCAAAATGCCAGCCTGCCTTAATTAAAATTTTAGTCTCAGAAGATGTTACAGTATGTGATTTCATTAGGTATATAATGAAAGTATTTAATCATACCTCTTATTTGTCTGGGCCTTTTTAGTTGGTAGTGAGGTCACTGAGTTTTAAAACAACTCTTTTAAGGTGTGGAAAAGTAACTGAGGGATGGGTATGCATCTTTAAGTGATTCCTAATTTCATTGTATCCATGATTTTGCATGTTTGCCCTAAAGGTAGTTGCTTGGATGATGAAGTAGAAGGCTCTAAATAACAGTTCAGTGCTCTTCGCGAAAACATTTTTCCCCCGCGAGACAGAGAGCATGCATATAAATGGTTTTTAAAAGATAATGCTATCCCTTGTCTCCAGCAGTTGGAAGCTGGTATCATAGGAAAAGGGTAGAAGAAAATGTAACAGATATTTCTTTGACATGTAAGAAGCTCTAAATCTCACGTGGGATATGCAGTGTTACTTTCATCATTTCTTATTGGCATAATCTAAACCACCCTAACAGGAGGCTTTCTACCACCTGGATGAGGCCATTTGTTTTATGCAGTGACTATTCTTGAGGAAAAGCCTGTGCGCAAAGCACTCTCTCTTCGCTTTTGTAAAGGTGTACCTTCTTCTGGTTTATATAGGACAAGCAGAGTTAAAAAGTAGATTTGTGAGGCCCTGATCCTGCACATCATTTGAACTGGGAGGGTTTGCATTGCTAGGGGAGTTGTGTTATTCCCCTAAATTTTTTTTCCCCGGTTTGTTAGCTGCCGAGAAGTGGCCCCAGTTGGCCGTGTTGTCTCGAGCAGCACATGAAGCCATCCACACTTCAGATGCTCTGTGCTTTGGGTTCCTTCCAGCCCCCGGGGTTGCAAAACAAGTAAAACCAGGCTTTGTGAGGAAGGGTAAATGAAGAGAAGACAAGGAGGGGCAGTTCAGCTGGATAAGACAGTTCCTGCTCTGGCAGTTGGACAGAACTGGCCAGGTGGGGGATTTCAGAGCTGTTATCCACAAAAAAAATTTCTCGTATATCAGAGTATTTTAATCAGCAGTTCTTACCAAATCCAGCAAATAGGTCGCTCTGAAATAATGCAAAATTGCAGTGAATTTCCAAATTTGATTTCTTCTTCTGCAGCTGGATGAAGATATTTTTGCACTACTTATTTTGTGGGATTCGTAGCTTCATAAACCAGAGAGAAGAAAGAGGGGTGGGGAAGACAGACAAGCTGTCTTCTAACCAGAATTTTTCTTCTTTCTCTTGGGATAATAAATCTTACTGGCTCCTATCTTTGATACATATACACCTTGCTGAGTTCCTTAATGCAGCTGAATATGGCTCTTTCTCTGTGGGTCTGCCAAAAAACGTGGCTGTTGATCTGTTACCAGGTTTGGGAAGAATGAATGTGCTCTTAGTAAAGCTATGGCCAATTTAGGGACCAGGGAGCTACGATTCTGGCAGCAATTATTTGTCAAGACTCTTAAGTTCAAAATCCTGCAGTTTTATAAGCCCAGCTCTGCAGAGAATTATTTGAGTCACTGTCATTGTAATCAGTTTAGGAATATATTTACTGTGTTATGTGTTTTCAGTGAATGTAGCTGCAATGCCATTAGCTAAAAATGGTTTTGATCTCCCACAACTTGAAAGACTTGATGTCATTAAATTTTGAAAACAAAACTAGCGTAATACCCCATGCTTTCCCCTGCAAGCTGTACTGCTGTACTGCTGCAGTGGGAAGTGCTTTTACCTGAAATGAAAGATGCCAAACTGTAAGTCACTTAGGTGAAAAGGCTTCTCTTGGTTTTGAGGGTCTGAGCCTGCGGAGTGCCATGGGGAAAGGAGTCCATGTGCTGCTGTGGGTTTTGGCACATGCTGTTTTGTGTGTGTTCTAAGCCACCTCATACCTCCAAGTTACCTGTTGCGTCTTAAGACTCCTTTATTTCAGGCACAGGTATTATTGTTTTTTCCTTTGTATGTGTGTGAAAACTAAATAAAATAATGGCATGGTCTTATGTTTTGAGGGGAAAGGGATGGATTTTTTAGCATTAAGCTATTATGTCTTTGTCCTTCTAGCTCACATAGCATCCAGTTCACACCCATAAATTATCTGTGATTATCTGTGGAACACAAAGGCCGAATATCTTACTAGGTCAAGACATTTTTATGTGTATTGCAAAGAGAAAGTAGACACAGTAGGACTGGACTGATCAACTGCAGCAGATTTGGTTTGCAGCATGCCTTGGATTTTAGATCCAAGCTTAAACTACAAAATTCTTTACAAAGTGTTTTGGATCCCAGCTGCACAAGATGCAGTTTAAATCTTCCGACTTGCACAGAAAATGACACACCAGCAGGGAGACGTTAATTAGTGTGTCTTCTGTGGAAGTCTTCCAAACTGCAGGCACTTTGGGGTGAAGCTAAAATCAAAATCAGCTTAAATTTATAGCTCAATTTTATGTTTTCCATGAGACTTTTAGTCCATCATTTGTGGCGCAGCTGGCCAGGTAATGACTAACTGCATAATGAAAAAAAAGCCCAAAACTTCCCCAGCAGCCACTGAAATCTTAACACCTGGACATGAGAAGCCAGCCTGAGCACAACGCCTTGGAGCAGCACTCCTCTAGAGTGAGCAGTATATGGGGAGATTTTGTAGCTGGTAATTACAATGTTCATGTAGGTGGTGACATATCTGCTTGCAGTCCAGTACTTGAGTATCTCACGCGAAGAGAGGATCGTTGGCAGGAGGGACTGACAGACCCCTGTAGCAGGGAGGGCTTTGTTCTGGCTGGTAGAAACCCCTTGCCTCAAATTCCTGCTCTCAGTCATGTTGGGAAGGGATTTCAGTATGCACCTCCCACAGCTTGGCCGAGTGTCCCAAATGCAAGGTTCCCCAACCTGGCTTCCTTTCCTCATATTTTATAGATAATGTTTAGGGTCTGTTTGAGAACTAAAAGGTTCTTTGTGTCAAGATACAGTGTTTGATCTTTCCAAACCACTTGCTTCACTTTTTTTCTTCCTTCCAGTTTTGCAAGTGCTTTGGGATAGATTATTTCAGAGCTTTTGGCAAATAAGTGAGTTGCCAAAACCTTTACCAAACTTATTGATGTGTGCGTGACTGAATTGTAGTTTTACAATGACATTTTTTCTTCTATGATTAGTAACTTATCATAGGCATTGTAAGTTTCTATGATTATGGAATAAAAGATACATCCAGCCACTTTAATACTTTACCCACAGCTTATTTTAAAAAGTAAAGGAAAAGGTAGCCTAGCAAAACTGTGCGAATAGAGACCAATCATACTCTTCAGCCTACAAAACCTACTGAGCACTATTCCAGCCAGGGAAAAGTAAACTCAAATAGGACAGAAACAGCCCTTAGAATATCCACCGCACACAGGTGAACTCCCTGCTTGTGGAGTGAATTGGGTGGCATTGCCAGTATGTGATCACAGGGAGAAGAGACTGGGAAGAGGATCCTGTCTCACATGCAAAAGATTAGTCCTTTTCCTTGGAAGATAGGAGAAGTGTTAACAGCTAACTGGCTAACATTTTTCCTAAGTATTTCAAGTCTGGAACATGTAATTTAATGCTCTGAATAATACTGGACACAGAGCACACTCTAATCATATTTTTGTTCACAGAACTTCTTATTAAGCTGATGAATATCTTCTAGCAAGCTGTCCACCCTCATTTTAGAGGTTTTGGGTGATAGCAAATGTGCTTCCTCTCTGGGTAAATTGTCCCCTTGTTAATTATAGAGTGTGTTGAAACTTTGAATTTTATTTCTAATCTGAACAGTTCTAGGTTTGTCTTCCAACCATGTAATTTTATTATACTGTTTTCTATTCTGTTCGAGAGCTATCTACCAGCAGATACCTCTTCATCTTTTGAATAAATTGAGCAGAGTGAGCTCAGTAGGTCTCCCAGGAAGAGGTACACTTTCTGACCTCGGATCATTTTTGTAGCTCTCTTCTCAGCCCTTACCAGTTTCGGGGAGTCTTCTGCAAATGTGCAGCGAGCACAGCACTTGGAACTGGATGCAGAATCTGCTGTTACACTGTTTTCAATACATCACAGAGTATTCCCTTGTGTCTGCATCCAGAGGTGGTGCTCGCTCCCCTTGACTTTTCCATGGGAGTTTGTATTCGATCTCTTCGCAGTGCTTCTGGTGGCAGTTGCAGCAGAGGCTGAGCTGGTCTGTACCGGGGGGGGCACAGGGCACCAGAAAGGCACTGCAGTAGTTGCAGAGCGGGCAGGAGCATGACCAGATCTGTGTAGCATTGCACCTAGCCCAATTAGCCCTGCTGAGGTTTCCCTTTTGAATTTCTTTTGGGCTTTGCTTGCCTAGGCTGCTGCAGTGTGTTGCCAAGGTATGTGCATTTTCGATTTGCTGGTGGCAGCGTCTCAGCTTCTCCCAGTGCTACACTGAGTGAAATGGGAAGGGAGCAGATGAGCTTTTAAATCACTTCTTATCAAAACCACTGTGAATTTATGCATTTGCATTGGATGGGCTTAGATGCAAGGACTCTGTTCAAGTGGCAAGAGTACAATAAGATTTTCAGTTCAGGGACTCGTGCTGGACCACTGTGCTCATCTGCTGAAGCGCTGATTACTCTTTACCCAGAGTGCTGATACACACATTACAAAGGTATCTTTCTAATATATGCTTCAAATCTAAAATAAGCAATGAAACAGTCCCTCCAAACATGGATGTGCTGATCATGAAGGATTGTATGCTGGGCCAGCAGAGCACCAAGCATGCTTTAATTGCAGCTCTGGATGATGTTACTGGCAGAGGTGTAAGACCACTGCGTTTTGTCTTTTGAGCTCTGTAGCCTCATTAAGAAATTAAAACATCTGTGGGTCTTTCATGCAGTCTTTCTCCCCCCTGGGATGTTTAAGTTAGCTGACTGTCAGCATGGCGATGCAGGCTGTAAAGGTTCAGAGAATTACCTTGATGGTATGATGGCCTCTTCCATTTTGACTGCAATCCAAGGCTCACTTTTTCCTCTGAGGCATTCATTGAAATTCTGTGCACGATTTGTTCCTCTGGTTGTTTAACGATGTCTCTCATGTTTGCCCTGATTTAAAAAAATCCTCCTTTGTAGCCAAGATAACATAGAGCAGGATGATATAATTGCAGTAAAGAGGCCCTGGAGCTTGCAGTAATAGGATGGTTCATCTGATGTGTACTGCCATTAGAAAATAACCCACGTATGTATGTTCTCAGGGGACAGTAAAGAGGCTTTTAAGGATTACACTTTATGTGGTATGAAAGCTAATGAGCAAAAGAGCAAGTATGAAGAAAACTTATTGCTACAGAAAGCATGATGCCGCTTCCTGTTCTCACTTGTTTCCTGACACCTGTGTAGCTCCAAAACATCCATCTCTGCCCAGCAATGCATGGCTTCTCATACACTGCAGTTGGTTCCCAAGACTTTTGAGAACATTGTATTATTTTCATTTCACAGAAAAATAAAGAGCATGTCAGAAGCATGGCAGAGCCGAATTGAGGATTGAAACTGCTTTGTGTGTACAAAATAAAGAATTTTGGGGGAATAGCAATCTCTGATAGGCTGTGCCCTCAAAAAAAAAGAAAAAAGAAAGATTTGCTAGAATGATATAGTTTGATGAACATTGCTGAAAGGCTGATATATTAAGACTATCAGTTATGCACAGCCTCAATTCTCCCATCTCCATTCTTTTCCTGGCCAGTGCGCAAAAACATATGAAGACATCAACACACGGTAAACACTGAAGGATCTGTTTCAAATGTTACGAAGTATGCAGAGTCAGAGTTGCAGCATTTGGGCTGCAGAGGTAGGAAATTCAGAGCAGCTGGTGTCTGATATTAACAACTTTGTTCAAATGGATTGCCATGTAGAGTGCCAATTCCTTCCCCTTGCATTTGTGCTGAAACAGAAGCCATCTAGCAGAACGGACTTGGGCTTCTTTGTTTTTTCACAGCATTTTCCTCTTGCTTATAGAGCTTGTTGTAGATAAGGAAATTAATTCGGCTTTTAATACTCTCTACCCCCTCTGCACTGTTGGAGTACATTTTTGTACCTTGTCAGGTTTTTATGTTCAATGGAATGGATGAACTTGCATCTTTCTTCATATATTTAACTAGTAAAGGGTCAGACTTTGCTATCAGGTAAAATGAAGTGGATTCACTTGAGTTGCAGAGCCTTGAAGAAGATGCTGGATTTTGACCAAATGCTGTACTGGGGTTCTGCGGCAAGGTCTGACATCCATAACTTTGTTGCATATTCCAAAGGGTACTGGTTATAAAAAAGAAGTCCATGAATATTAAGTGAGGAAGAGATGACAGCCAGCATCTTGCAAGGATACAAGCAGGCCAGTAACCTTAAACATCCCTGTTTCCACCCACAAGTTAAGGGAGCAAATGGTCAAGAGACTAGAGGACCTCCTTCTGGGCCATTTCCCTTAATGGCAAAGAAGGTTCAGGAGACAATGTGATCAGATTCTTACGTTAATACCTCTTTGCTCCCATCTAATCATATTGGAAGTGTGTTAGAGTGCATGTGAAGTATTCTTCTGCTTGGATTGAGGCCCCTCTGTGTGGTCAGAGCATTGTAAAGGGCTTGCAGAGGGAGTAGGAAAGAGGTCTTCTGACTCTCAGGGGTGTAAGCAGGACTCTGCATGTTCGGGCAGAGGTGAGGGGTGCACATGCCCTATGGGCAGGAGAAATTGCTGGAGTCCCTGAAGAGTAATAAGATTGTTAAAATAGTAGTCCACAGCCTAGTGGACCTCGGCTCTTAACCCATTCCCTTTTTGTATTCCTGCACCTAAAATGTGGAGTGGTTGTGCCATGTACTAAGCAGTGTTTGCTAACAGAGGAGATTTTCAGGGCAGAGGTACATGTTATTGTAATACCCCCATGAGATAATGCCTACACATTCAGCATAAGTGTAGATACTTAGTTATTTCCGTAACCCTTTGTTTCAGTTTGATAGTCATGTCTATATAGGGTAATAAATTTGTTGTATTTGGAGAATATGGAACACAAAGCTGAGGTGAAGAGACAGCTGTATGTTCCAACATACAGCAGAGTATCAGCAGTAGTCTGACTAAAGTAATGGTAACGCAATTATACTTACTAGAGAGAATAAAAGGGCTTCTCTCTACTTGACTCCAGTGGTGTCCGTCTGTCTCTGCAGAGCACCAGCCCACCATCCTGTACCAGTGCATCACGGTGCAACTCTGTGAGCCCAGATCCAATGTTTGATTGCATTCCCCAACATAGGGTCACTTGATCCCTGGTCCACCATCAATCTACCATTCATTACAACGTTTGGGACTTACTTTGACAACTGCAAGTGATGTAAGATGAATTATCTGTTGCTGCTTCTGCTGTCAGTTGACTCCTCTCTGCTTAAACTTCCAGTCTTGCAAATATCAGAATAGTAGCGCTAAATTTTTTTATTTCTGTCCTTTCTTCCCTTCCCCCCCATAATTGGCATAAGGGAGCAGAAGAGGACTTGCAATTTTATTATTGCTGTATAAGCCTTCTGTAAACTCAGTTACGCACTTCTGATGTTGGTAATGCTGACACTGTGTTTGTGCATAGGAAAAGAGCAAATTTGAATGTATAATAATCTGGTGCATTTGGGAGATGTTTGATGCTATATCCCAGCCAAGTTAACCACTCATGGAATTAATTTTTTTTATTTTGCTCGGTTGACTGGAGACATTAATCTTATATCTGTGGAAAAGCATCTTTAATGGCAAAAAATTGATCAGAGATACTTGGCATTTCTCTGGCGTCAGAAAAGATTTTGAAGGAAAGCTATCAGTTGACAATACACCAGCAGAAACAGAGACATTCGTCACTTTATTTTTCTTACATAATGAAGAAATACCCAGGTGATGATTTCCAATTCGTGAAGTATATTGAACCGTGTACTGTATTCATGAATATAAATTGAGCAGACGTGACACACATTTTTCATATAAAAATAACACAGCGTTGCTCCTTCTGATAATTCTTCTTTGCCTGAAATATGCTTATATTCTGAGAGCATCACTACAGAGTTAATAGTGCACTGCACAACAGCATGTTAAAAAATAGGAGTGCTAAAGGACACAGAATGTCTTAAGGAGAAATTATTCATAGATTTATAATGACTGTGGCTGGCAGCATTTTTCAAGGACAGGATCTTTCTGCATCTTCCTTTCCTTTCCCACTTTTTCTGCAAAATCCTTCATCTCTAAATAGTAGCATCCCCCAGCCAGCCCACTTCCATCCAGGTAGGCTCGTTCTCAGGCTGGATCATGCTGCTTGCCAAGCAGCACACGGCTCGCGCTTCACTTCCCATCGGCGCTTCTGCCTCATTAGCAGCTTTGCCCTCTGCAGCATCCAGACTTTGCCCATTTCTCAATTAGTCCTAGAGGAGCGGTCCCAGCAGAAAACCTGCAACGTCGTGGTGACTTTGAACACAGAGCCAATCGCAGGTGGAAACAGAAGCATCAACTTCTCATCCCTGTGCAGTCATTCGTGTGTCAGCTGTGCCCCACCGAGCAACCGGGAGGACCAGATGCTCCCTAATTTATGATTTTCCTCTTTTGCCAAACATGAAACTAGTAGGGTAGAATATGACCCTTAATATGCTCTAATCATATAAAAAGCCCTGCAAGTAGGAGCCCGTGTGTATGCAGATGTTCTTCTTGATTAAATAAAGCTTCTCTGTTTACATCATGCTAGGGAGCTGCATTACAAGAAAGGTAAGAGGGTAAGATAAGAAACATGACCTGAAAGAAAACTACCAGATTAGACTTTGAAGGCCAAATACCGGTGTCCTTGAAGCCAGTGACAGTTTTGCCTCTGAGGAAGTAGCCAGAAGCTAGTAGCACCCTGTGTCTGTTCAGGGCTTTACTGCTCCACGCTGCAGTCAGGCATCCCTCAAGGTGGTCTCTGCCGCAGGGCTGAAGAGCGTGAGGAAGATGTGCTGCCCGCTCAATGTGTGCGTGCTGGTGCTGTCAATTCACAGCATTTGTTTATTCCCCTTCAGTTTTCACTTCTAGTAATGCTTCTATAGAAATAGAGCAACTTTTTGACTAATGTGGGGGGAAATGATGGGATCATTTGCTGTTCCTTAGAACAGTTTTAACTTTGCCCCTACAAGTGACAGGGTATTTGAAGATGTCTTTCTTCTTTCAGGTTACCAGCCTGTCCTGCCGAACCAGCAGCAGGGGTTCCAGGGTCTCATGGGAATGCAGCAGCCGCCCCAAAGCCAGAACCTGATGAATAATCAACAGGGAAATCAGGTGCAAGGCATGATGGTGCAGTATCCAGCCATGTCGTCTTATCAGGTACTTGGGAGCCGTAAAGAAAGACTGCTTTTGTCAGAGACTGCGTAATTGAATTACGTTTTCGTATCACAGAATGGTCCTTATTAACTTTGTTAGGACACTGTGTGGCAGGAGGCCTCCTGATAAATATGCTTCTGAGTCAGATTGGTTTCTTTGCTTCCTGTTTACGTATTCTTAGTACTCCTCATTTTCATTCTGAATTGGGAAGGCTTCAGATGAACTATTTATTACAGCCTGCAGTGTGGGTAAAATGTCACAAAGGATGAAGGAATTATACTTCTTCCTGTGAAGAAAATGAATTTAAAAAGATAAAAGACAAAACATTGGGGTTGTTTTGGGGTTTTCTTCACCAGTGCACTATTGTTTCCTGTAATGAAGTTGAGGGCTTTGCCTGATCCAGTTAAAAATTACTCATCTGTGGAGACTCCTGCCAAGGATCTCACCATGTCTTCTATAACAAGCTGTAGCCAGACGGATTTTTGTTTATTGGATTTTGGGGAGAGGGAAGGCAGTGGCTTGATTTTTACCAAGTCCGTAAGTTACCCAGACTTATTTCCCCAACTTTATACCTGGTTTCTGGGAGATATGCCAAGAGCCTATGAGAGGTTGCCTGTGCTTGTTTCCTGCTGGTCCCTCTGGAAAGTTAAGGAACTAAATGACATCTAATTCATTTTAATAGATTGCACTGATTGAGCAGCCATTCACCTTTTCCCTTGGCTTCTCTGAAAACACTACAGCAACCCAGATGGAAATGGGGGAATTGCTTGTGGGTAAAATTTTCCCCTTACATCTTCAGAATTACTATATTGAAAATGCTTTTTAAAGGTTAATGATCCAGTTAAAGGTTTAGACCTTTTAGATGGCCTAGATATACCAGGGCTGAGTCTTCTGTTTGCACTGATTCCAGAAATTCATATACAGCTCGATCATGACAGAGCCACTTACTAGACTTGGGAGCAGAGGGCTTTCTTTTTAAGCCTTCTCTAACAAAGAAAATCCTCAGGGACGAGAACAGTTCTGAGCAGCACAAAACAACACATTTTGGCAGAACGTTTTATATACTCAAATTCAGCTAGAAGGAAGATAGGGATACTCGGGACCTACTTTAATTTGTTTAGTAATTACTATTTTTTTTCCCTACGTCTCTCCATATTCCTACCTAGGTGCCAATGACCCAGGGTTCTCAAGGACTGCCGCAACAATCATATCAACAACCAATCATGCTACCTAATCAATCAGGTCAAGGAACACTTACAGCCACTGGAATGCCTGTCTACTGTAATGTCATACCTCCTGCCCCACAGAACAACCTACGGTTGATTGCCCCACACTGCCCCTCCAATAACGTTCCAGTTATTTCTGCCAGCTGCAGGACAAACTGTGCGAGCATTAACAATGCAGGGTGGCAGGTCAAGTACTGACACTGTGGCTTAGTGTGGATATACGAGGATAGCGGTGCATTATTTGACAAAATAACTCATGGCCTTCAAATGAAGAGGAACACAACAGGATAATCAGTTGAGGACATAAGTACTGACTATGCTCAAGTGATTTGCTGCTGGAAAAATCTGTAAAAAAATAAAATAAATTTTGGAAAAAAAAAATGTTTGCTGGTTAATGGTGCATATTTTTGTCATGTCTGCTAGGTATGCCTTTATAGCTTAGCTAGTGACATGAATTCATTGAGGTAAGATTTTTTCCTACCACTGAACACCACTGTGTAGATTGTAATATCCCCGATTCGGATTAGTTTTGTACTTTGTGTTGAGTTTGTGAAGCTAAAAGTATTTAAAAATATAATAAAATCACATTGTACCAAAGCTGTAATGGAAATGAAAAAACAAAAATGAAAAAAGAGTTACTGAATGGAAGGAATAATTTATATACACTATAGAGTTTTTTTATGGATATATACTGTATTGTAGTGCTTAATCACAATAAAGCTATTTGACCTCATGGAGAAAGGTCATGTTTTTACCACCTGCTTGGTCTCCTCTCTGTTTCTGAGTGAGTGAACTCCCCTTTGTGCATTTTCTTATTTAGGTGAAGCTAAGGTGAAGCTAATGATGCTTAATGGGCTTATAGGAGTTTGGTGACAAGGCAGCATACCTGCGTCTTAGCATGCAGTTCCAGAACAGCTAAGACCACTTAGAAATTGTAGCATAGACACCCAGACAGTGTTCAATGAATGATGTACCAGATCATCTTAAACTAAGTTTGTGCTTTTCCAATCCCTAGGACCAGTAATGTCACAAACACAATTTGCCACAGCTACAAGCCTCCATCTACTTACCAACTTATGCCTCTTCAAGAGGCCAACTGACAGCTGAATGTAAGAAGACATAGATGTCCGGTGATATCCCATCTACTGGCTGGAAGATCAATTGCTACTGAGGTAGCAACCACAGTACCCAACAATTATTCTCCTCTGTAGAGACTACCCAATTATTGCTACTTCAGCTATAAAGCTATTTTGCAACAAAAAGATGACAACCCAAGAATCTCATCCATCGTGTTCAAGTAGGGGGGGTGAACAATATCTTTGGGTTTTTGGCTCTTAAAACAGGCAGCACAGTGGTTTGCCAGAAATTTTTAAAACCTTTTTTTGAATTCCTGTGGTGTTTATCGTTATTACGTCCATGTTCATTTAAATTCCCAGCTTGTTCTGGTAAATTATTCTTCATTCATAAATGCTGCATGGACTTCCTCATTCTGCTTCAGTGATGACAACATCCAAGTAGCAAATGTGTTTACCAGACAAAAGCCTCTCTTGTTTTTCACTTAAGCTGCATTTTTGATCAGTTTTGAACACCATTAAAATAGGTAGGAGTTGAGCCCCCCAGTGTTACGCATATGCATCATGAAAACGCCTGAGATCCTTCTGTGCATAAAATCTGCATGTGTCATAGTATGATTTAGGTAGGCTCAGGATGACAGTAGCCTACAGTGCCCTTGACTATTGTTAATCTGAAAGTGAAACAGCTTTTATTTTCCTTTCAAGATGGGTACCATTTCCTTCGCACACTTCAGCTGTGGAAGCAGGAACTGGAAGGGCTACAACCTATATTTAAAACAAATATTTTTCTTTTCTGTACAATATAGATATCTTTCAGGGTTCAGTCTTTTTTTACATATGTGTCTTAAAGTGTGGCATTTCTATTGAATCCAGTCCTATGGGACCAAACACTGAATTTTATGTAGTGTAATCATGATTCATTTGCTGAGAGACAGTCAAGAACATGAGCAGGTAAGTAAACACAATTCACTCTTCAGAGGTGAAATGCCTTGGGAGACCATACTGATTGATTTTTTTTTTTTTTCTTTTTTTAAGTCAAGATACTGCATTTGAATTTCGCCTGTGACCCTGAGCTCTCATTTCAGATGCCCTGCATTCTATGGCTTATTTCCTTTTAATGTTTCATATACTATGGAGGCTTTTCTCCTAGCATTACTATAATTACACGTAATTGGGTTTGCTGCTGCTGAATGACTGACGGCTGAATGAATGGCTGTCCTTCTCTGTCAGGGCTCCACAGTCCAGCAGGAAGGACCGGCAGGTGACCTTGAGTGGGACACATTGCATGTAGCCAGGCTGAACAAGAGGGGAGGGAGGGTGAATCTCTGTGCATGCTGTGTCTGGAGTGAAGAGACCCTTTGGTAATCACTATATTTAAGTCTTGTTTCTTCTCTTCCCTGAGGCACTACTGTTACCTTATTGATCTTCCTTCTTGTCAGAGAACAATGAATGAATTGCCTGGTAAAAAAAAAACCATCTGCTCTCGGCGTCAGAGATCAATGGCAAGCTGGGCTGGGGATGCTCTCACTTGCGATGGGGAAGGGAGTCAAAAAGCAAAGCCTAGGAATCTTGCTTCTGTAAAGAGAAAATCTCTCCTCATGTGCTTACGCTACTCTTGGTGATGTCCTCTTGGCAAACAGCACATCCCATGACCGAGCATGACCAGGAGTTCCCATGGTTTGCCTGTCCCTGCCCGTTCAATAACCAGCTTGTGTAAAACACGTCCGTAGCTGTGGGAGCAGGGATCCCAATGAGTGACTTCTGTCAGCCTTGTCGCAGTAGCACCCACCTGCACGTTAATGAAATGAGACTTTTAACTTTTTATGTAAAATTGAGCAGTTTCAGGAGGAGGTCACAGCCACCCACCCCAAAATGGCCTGCATCCTCTGATTGTCTCACTCTCCCAAGAGTTTGAATCTCCTTAGGCATATGAGGAAACTGAATTTGATCTCCCTCAGCTGTGGAGAATGTGCTAATTATTAAGGTACCATATACATGGGGGAGACATCTCACGTGGTGGTGCACATATTTGCTTTATGCTGGAAGAATTTATATTTGAGGACAATTCAGTAATTCTGTTTCTATCTCAAGTGAAGCACAAAAATTATTCTCTAATTTTATTTTTTTAAGCATACAATATTTTAAAGTCTTTCTCCTAAACTTTTTGTTCCTAATAAAAATATTCTGAGCTGGATTGCTTAGCAGCCTTCTGCTATTAAACCAGAGATGTTTCAGCATTGTCAGAAGGTGAGGAAGAGGAGGAAAAAAGAAGCAACCTGTAAATACATGTAACAAAAATGGGTGGGTGAAGCTCAGTGTGTTTTTCTCAGTCCTTTGAAATATTTTGTAGGCACTCCCCATAAGAGGAGTGCTATTAGACTCACCTGGCCAAACTTAGTTCAGGCAACTCAGCAATTTGTCACTTTGAATTTGGAGTCCATCTTGTAGTAGTGAAATGATTTACAGGACATGCTCCTCTGCTGCGGCGTTGCTTTGTCACAGTGGGCTTGTTTTTCTTGGAATTTGGCAGGCTCAGGCAGCTACTCTGTGGTGGTCCTGCTGTGGTGCTGGGGACCCTTCGTTCCCTTTACCTTGCTTGCTGGTTGCATATTGCTTTCTCCTTTTTTATATTCTGAAGCTGATGGAAAGTTCTCCCAAGGCCCTGTACATATTTAATTTGCTACTGCTTTTTTAATTTATATTGCACTGAGAAACCAAAGAGGCATATCCTGAATTAAGCTGACTGCATCAGATGACACTGATCAGCCTTTTGGATGGGTCTAATTCGTTTGGGCTGTAATTCGCAGAGGCTGTGCATCCTAACAGAAGCCAGATGCCATTTGCTATTGTTTTGCCTTTTGTGCTGCCCCAGAAGTTAATGATTTCCTTCTAAAACTGTATTCCCTTATGTTTCTGTTTAACTCTGTGTGAACAGCTTCCTGTACTGAAGGAAGGCTGCATAAATTATCCCAGCAGCAAGGGATGGAAATGCGCAGGGAGGCTGTAGCACGCCCAGAGCACCTCGCTCTCTGCCCTGTTAGCTGCTTGGTAGCGTGGTGACCCACCCCGGCATGGCCACTGAGGTCTTCAACACGGTTGTTTCACTGGCGTTCCCAAAAGCGATGCAAAACGTGCGCTGGTCGGTATCCTTCAGCCCTCCTGTTCACAAGGCTGTTGAGCTGCGGCATGCGCTGCCCCTCTGGGCTAACTGCAGAGAAACCGGTTTCCTCCCTTAACACTCAGTGCAGAGGCTCTGGTGGAGGGCGATACCTGCTCAGGGCTGCGAGACTAGTTCCTTTAGTCTTCTGGAATATGCCACTCATTCTTAGGCCAGAGACTATGCTTTAGAAAGGCGCACAGCTTCAACATCTGCTTAGCTCATGTTGTCTAAAACCACATTTCTGGTGTAGGACATCACCATCTAGTCTTGGGCAGTGGCCAGCTTAGGGCAAACACTGAGCCAAGCTCTGACTAGTGCTTCGATAGCAATCCTGTGAGCTGCAAGCGCTACTCAAAGCTGCGTGGCAGGCAATAGAAATGCCTTGAGTGTTTTGGCAGGGAAAAAGCCTTTTTTCAGGTGGCATTTTGTATATAATCCATTATTTCATGTCCAAAGTCCTGGCTTTTCTGAGCATCAGATGTAATTGCTACTAAGAGTGGTTTTTACAGTGTTTTGTCAGTGACCTAACAGAGGTTAATTGATGTAGGAATTACAGGAATAAACTGCAAGAGAGCACCTGAGATTAGCTTTCAAGCTGAAGACTAACAGGTGTTCTGGGTAAACTTACGGGTGGCTTGTTGAAAAGTAGTATTGAATTCTTTCCTGGTTTTCATTTGGAGAGATCAGCTGCAAACCTGCACATGCTCAATGAAGCATTACATCTCAGTTCATCCTTGTGTTTTTAAGAAATAATTTTGGAGGCTGCAGATTTAGGAAAATCTGTCAAAAAATCTTTACCTTTTATGTTGCGGGTGCAGTTTTACAAAAGACAGTTGTAGAAAGAAAATGTAAGTAGAAGATAATGTTATAGCAAAGATATATGCTCCCCACTACAGAAGTTACCTCCATTGAACTCTACTAAATATACCCCTAGAGGAATGTTTTAAAAGAGTCCCCTCAAAGAGTGCTGTGTACCTTAAGATAAAAAAAAAACAGAATTCACAGTTCCCAAGGCTACATGGGTTTTTTTAACCTTAAGGGTGCATCACATGGGTGTGAATCAAGGCACCTGCCATACCCAGGTTTTGCTTGCAAATCTATGCTAGATCATCTCCACTAACATGAAAAACTGCTTTTATCTGCATGGAAAACAGATGCACATTAAATCCTTTGGTAATTTTTTTTTTTTGTAGGTAGTGGCCACTGGGCCACGGACTGTGATAGGAAGACCAAGTAAATTGATACTAGACAAGACTGGACATTTTCTACTTACCTCCCATTAACTTTGATCTCACTGGGATCAAATCTTATGCCAGGTGGAGCTTGTTGGGGAAAAGAGCTTCTGTGCGTGTGTGTGTATGCGAGTCGAAATTTTCATGATGGAGAAAAAAAGAATTGTTTGAGGTTTTTCTAAAGCCTTTCAATTTAAAACATAAGTTTTACAAAATTTCTTGTGACCCATACTCCTGTTTTCTAAGCCAAGTGTTGCTGATTCATTGAGGGCACGATTTAGTCATGGGACATGATGTCAGGAGGTGGGTGGTCACAGTACAATCCTTTGATGTGCAAAATTCCAGGCAGTTATTTGCACAACAAATTATCTTATCTAAGAACCAAGGAGGGAAAAAATTGACATTGAGATCAAACCTTAAATGGTAAATCTGGACAAATTCTGCCTTTGAGATAAAAAGTTCATTAGAAATACATTAGAGGATATTTCCACAGCAGAAAAAAAAAAAGAAATTACCTCCAATGCCTCAGACTGTGCCACCCATTGTAAAGGCCAGGAGATCAGACCTTAAAGCAAAGTGCTGGATATTTGTAGGCTTCCTATAAATAACAGTTTAGAGCAATTCACGCATACACTCTCAGTTAATCACATTAGCAGTAAGCAAAATGGAGGCCAACTAGCATTCAGAATCTCCCAAATTTTCAGTGAGGTTCAAGTCCTGACTACACTTAAGCTTGAGGTGAGGTTTCTCTGATGCAGAGCAAGCAGGAATGCACGTACGTGAAGCTCACGTGGCACTTGAACCAAGCTCCTGTGTGCGTTAATGGCCACTCTTTCATTTTTTTCATCCATACAGATGAAACGTTGAGACATACAGCATGCTGTAATTCAGAACTGCTCCAGGCATCCACTGTCCTGCTTCCTACTGGGTGCATAAGCCTGTTGGGCAACATATTCCCACGACTGTGGGCTGCGCACAGCTTGATACTTCTTTTATTGGCACAGATATCAGAAAACCACATGTCGTGGGGCTCACTGCCATCTTCCACTAGGCTGAAATTATCAGGGAGTGTTTCAGAAACTACAAAGGGGTCCAAATTATATGGATAACACTTGGGTGAATCTGGATGCTTGGATAAATCTGGATCCTTCCTCCTGTCCTGGGGATAGAGAGAGGGGGAGAAAAAGGTCTGGTTTAAGTATTTCTTGAACAGATTTTATCTTCCCAGTCCACTGGGACTTGAAGACTATATGTAGTTGGCATGCGGTGGAAGGAGTTACTGCTGATGTGTGGATAAAGATGTTGCAGACATCGGAGCTGTCACACAGCAGGGGAATGAGCTCTGGACAGGAAGCATTCATACAGCATAGGAAATTTTTTTTCTGAGAGTTGTTCTATTATTTATTCATGTGGTTCTATGGTCCCCTGGACTGGGGCTGTATTTTTTAGAAAGCTGCTTTGCTCCTCAGCAGATGTTCTGTGGTACAGAACTAGAAGTATTGCCCCTCTTTGCCTAAGAAATAATTGGGTTTGAGATCAAATTATTTTTTTTTTTGAATGGAAAGGCTAATTGTCTGAACAGATGTATGGATCTGTTTAGCAAAAATGTCTGTTAGTGAGAGTAACTAACATTGTCCAAGTAAAAGTATGTAAAGGGAAGCTGTGTTTTTTTTCAAACCACTTGTCCAACACAGGACCCTTCTGGTATAACTGTAGTTTATGACCATTCTTCTCATCAGTAGAGCATGGGGTTTTTTTAAAAACAGGGAGTGAGGTTTAACTACAAAGGTACCAGTGGCTCTTTTAAAACATTTTCGTACAAAGAAATATGCCTTTTTTTGTGAGAACTGAAAAGTTCCTCTGCATTCAAAAGCAGCAGAAATACCTGAGAGCAAGCTGCAGTGGCAAGGGCTTTTTGCTCAGCTCTGCTGGGATGAGGTCTGTGGATGCTGCTAGACAGGTACAAGTGTCTAAAAGAGAAATTTTACTGCATTTCTTTTTTTTCCCCTTTTCCCTTCCTCTTTGTGCTGCCCAGTTTTGTTCCAGGTAAAAAAGCCTGTACTGCTGGGAGAGGGGGTTAAAGGGGCTCTGAAACATCATACACAGAAAACTAATGGCTTGCAGATTCAGTGAGAGAGGTGTGATGGCAGCTAGTTTTGGGGAGCACATGAGGAGGTTCAGAGCAGCTAAAATGCTGCTGTATGCTTCAGGCATGTGTGCTGAGCCCCTGGAGATCAGCATGGCAAAGTCTCTGAAGCTGCTGGCTAAAGCGAGGAGCCTGCACTCGTGCTTGCTTGTGAAGGCATGCCAGCACCAGCGTGAGAGACATGTGTGACCTGATGCCAACGTGGCTTGCAAATAAAGTCATACCCTGGCTGCCTGTTCTGTGTGCCTATTATGGATGGTGTTGTAGTGCTCTGTACAGCAGAAGCATGAAGAAGCCAGCTGTGGCCATACACAAGTTGCCAGGGAGGGCATTTCTAATATCAGCAATATGTATATGATCAGTAGAAAAAGGATGCCTAACGCCCTGGCACCCTTGAGATTCAGGAGGGAGATGAAACAGATGCTAATAACCACACTGTGGGAGGGGTGCTGTGGGAGAGGACTGATCTTCTGAGCTCACGCAGAAACACAGGTGGAAAAGGCACCATTAGAGATCCTCAACCTGTGTTACCGACAAAGAATATTTCCCTTTGCTGCTGCTGCTGCTTTCATTAGAAGAAGGAGCTATTATCCTCAGTTATTCTGAGCTGTGGGAAGACCAAGGGGAAGTGCTGGGATGTGATCTTTGCCGCTGACAGATAAGAGAGCAAGGGCTTTCAATTCAGTGCACTGTGTCTACGAATCCCAGAAAACCAAGGGTCACAACTGTTCTGGTTTTCAGCCTATTACCCACTGTATTTCTTCTCAACAGTCATTTATCTGTGTCTGGCTTCTCAGCTGGTCCATTTCAGAGTGAAATGGTGGCTGGCAGCGTGTAAGAGAATCTGGGTCCCAAGCCAGCCTATGCAGGAGTTAAGACCCCGACAGCAGAGACCCATGTTGCTGGTGGCTTTCAGATAGCAACGAATGTCATCTGTGGGCCCAACTGCCTCAACAGATGCACATTCCTGTCAGTCAGCTTTGGTTCACATCCACACTTAGCTTGCAAATAGTGCCTAATGCCAATGGCCCTAGACATGCAGCTATGTGACCTTCTGGTCACTTCTGTGGACCGAGCCATCCTGGCATCTGTGAAGCTCAGAGTCACGATAAAGCAGGCGTCCCGCTCAGTAATCTGCTGCGACACTTAATCCTGCATTTGTTTCTTGCTTACTTACAGCAGCCGAAGTGGGCATTAAGAGCCCATCGTGCCTGTGGCACTGGAATCTGGAGCTGCCCTTCGGCGGGCGGCATTGCCTCCCCCCAGCCAGCATTGATAACTGCTGGGCAAAGTCCAGCACTGAAGTAAGCTGATATGACCAGTATAAATAATTGCACGCACTCAGCTTTTAGAAGAAGCAGAGCCCTCTAGGGAATGGACAGAACAACTTTGCCAGCATTATTTTTCCAACCTCAGTCAGAGTAGACATGTTCTCCCCAAAGATGTGTGCTCTCCCGCAAACCAGTGTGGTCTCCCGTTGGTGGCAGGGCAGGCTTGAGAGGCTCCTTGACAGGCATGCTGCTGGGCTCCAGCCATGCCTCTCTTTGCTTTTAAACATAAGCTCGCTCCACCGTTTGGAAAGCACTAACTTTAGCTCCCCTCAGAAATGTTGGACTGCAAGCTAGGGAGGTGAAAGTGGCACAGGGACACACTCGTATTTAATGCATTGGCTGCTAATAAGGTAGCAGCATTTTTTTGACCCTTGTCATTTCTATCATGATTCTACAGAAAGAGGTAGAATACGTCTGGAAGTTGTTTTACACTGACATTAAGTCCTTCTGAAAACCTAGCTAATTAAAATTGTGTTGTGTTCCAGTTTTGTTACGTCTCTGCTATCAGTGCACATAAGACAGTGGCAAACACCAAAACCAACAAGGACAAGTTTAAAAAATTAGCTAATTTAGTGTTGTACTTGAACACTTTTTATTTATTCACCCATGGTTTTTTTCCTCCTTCTTATGTGTGCTTTCTCAGCTGTGCATTTTTCTTAAAATGCCATTGACCATTGAACATCAATTAGAAGATAAGGGAAGAGTTATTTTTCAAGCACTGCCACCATCTCTGAATTTCCTGCTGAATTTTGTAGATTTTAAATTCACAATTTCCTAAACTTAAAAAAGTTTTTTTTTTCTTTTCTTTAAAACAATCTTCATAGCCACAAAAATGCTCTTGTTAAACAAATGTGGTATTAAAATTATAAAAAGAGCCAATACACTGGAAAATACATTTTCCCCGACATAATTTATCTTACATGCTGTTGGCACTCAGGCTAGCTAATATGCTTTTGGCTAAAATACACGAGATACCAAATGTGACTTTAATTGGCAAGTCTCTTTGAAAGAGCATGCTGGTTGAATGTGTGCAGTAGAGCTGTCCATTACAAAAGATACATGGGCAGGAAAACCGCCATCTCAGGGACTAGATTTACAAAGTCCTTACAATTCCCTGTTTTATACAATGTAATAGTAGCATCAGCTAGAGTCATGAACTTGCATTAAGGCATCACCGGTTTGCACATCTATGGCCATCTTCGTGCACAGAATCAACTCCTAGTGTGTGCTGGTATCTAGAAATAGCAGCAGGAAAATGAGGATCATTTTGGATGTTGATAATGTGGAGCTTCATGACTGAAATCTGCTTTTTTTCCTGCTAATTCCTGTTCTCTTTTACTAAAAGGCTTAAAATTTCTACCCTCTTTCAGGGGTACTGCTGATCATATAGGAAACTCTCTCCAATAGCACCAAACTCTTGATAATAATGTTTCCTAGATGTTTCATTGTATATTCCCTGTGTAAGGAGGCTAGCCTCATCATTTCTTAGCAGATGGAGCCACTTGGGTGACGCGTTTTGGCCAAGATCGTGCAGCAAGTTAGCAGGCAACAAAAAAACCCCAGAAAACAAGAAGAGTGCAAGAGTGCAAGAGAAATACAAAGTTCCTCCATGTAGCTGATGTTAAAACTAGGAGACATCAGCATGGTAATGCTCAAGGCGGTAATGAATTCCTCATCCTCAGTGTTTCAAAGGAAGGTGCAGGATGAATCCCAGAAGTAGAATTCATGCCTTGCTCATTCAGAGCAGCTTAACTTCAAAGGCAAGGAGCAAAACCTGTCTGGTTCCACTCCTGCCTTCTCTTACTGTACTTTCTTGATTGATTCATTTTTTCTCCTAAGAGGTGGATAACAGGGTTGTTGATATATTGGCAAAAAATGGGAGAAATCCAACTCAGCCAGCTTATAGAACCTGACTTTTCTGATGTCAGGTTTTTTGAGAGACAGAGAGATAAACATATATACTTGTTCTTTTGGTTATCACTGAAATACAGTTGTCCAAAGTTTGAGTATAGTAGGGCCTGAGAGAGCTGAGAAATCACAAAAAAGTTGGACAGATGTGATTGATTTTTTATTTTTTTTCTTAGCTACCACAGTTCTAGTGAAACAAATCAAATACAGCTTTAAAACTTCCCTGCTTGAACTTCTCCTCTTCCCCTTCCCTCTCCCTGGGGTTTCTGTTTTAGAGCTCTTGAACTGATTTGTTGAGACAGATCAAAGTATAAAGTATTTCTCAGCTGGTCTTATTTCTCTCACTGGATTGTAGTGGCAGGAGACAGGCAGCTCATTACAACGGGGAGAGCGCTCCTGTGAAACCAACTTCATTACAGCTGGTAAGAAAAATAAGATTCTGCTGGAGCCATAGTTCAGTCTCACCATCACAGAAGTAAATTATTTTAGAATGAATAAATAATGTCACACTGCTGCTCATTAGGGTATGAGGCTGAGTATTAACATGATGTTAAATACATCTGAACTGTACTGTTTCTCTCTGGTACGGTGAAGCTTTTGAAGTACATCTTGGGTTTCTCCAATTTCAAGCACGTTTCCCCTATGCTTGTTCCTTTTCTTCCCTCTTCAACAGTGCTTCAGTGAACAGAGAGGATGGGGAGGGGGTTCTGCACCTCAACAGCTTGTGAGCCTTCTGTAAGGCACCAGAAAGTATTGAATCTGACTATGTTTTCAGGGTGCATGATTGTGGTTATCTGAACCTGAACCCCTTATTTTTTCCAAGAGTGCATCATGGATGCATAGTATAAAGCAGAAAACTCAGAATCAGGCAGAGTCCAGGCCTGTTGGCTGTGAGCTCCGGTTTAAGAGCAGCTCAGAGCAGACAGATTAGGAGGCTGCTTCTTGCTGCAGACCATGTGTGCGAGCAGTCTTTTCACAAGCTGCTGCCAGACAAGGGGCAGGACAAGCTTTCCACCTTTGCCTTCTTGTCCTTTCACCAGCACAAGCCTTTAGCAGTCCCCAAAACAGAAGAAAAACCCACGTTGTTTTAACCAGGTCAATGCCATGGTTTGCTCGCAGCTATGCAGACTTCACAGGTAAGGCAGCGGGAATGACGGCTCCATTCAGCAGCAGAGCTGGTTTGTGAAATCCATCCCCTGAAAGAATTTTAATCTCAAAAAAGTGGAAAGAGGAGATGAAAGAGAAGGGAAATGACCCAACTAAGGCCACAGTTCAGTGGCAGGGATGGGAACAGATTTCAGGTCTCCTGACTCCCATGAAATCATGCCCAACTCTGAAATATCTTTGAGGTACACACGGCTTTACAGGTAAATTAAAACACAGCACGTAGAAAGCAGAATGGAAGTGCCTTTAATTGGAAAGGGACTCTCCTCCTGAGGGTTTGTGCTTATGTTTCTGCTTAAATGCAACATGGTACATGTCGTGGGCTCTTTTCCTCTCCTTTTCCTTCACATAGGACAGAAGAGAGCCAGAGAAAGATATGTCCCTGGAGGGAAATGTAACTGTATTACATGTCAGCTGGTGATAATTTTTTGAGTGGCAGGACTGGGCATTTTGGACAGGTATGGTTAGAGCACAGGCGATATCCTCGGCAATGAGGTGAGAGGTATTCATGCTGGCAGAGGAGCTAATCTGGTCTAGGTGAGCATGCAGCTCCATTCAAAGCCAGTGCAGCTGTTCCATCTACCCAAATGTTAAACTTTGCTCAGGCTCCGCTGTAAGCTCCCTCACAGTGTAAGTCAAGATGTAGGATGGAAGCGAGGTCAGATCCAGAGTTTGCTTGCTAAAGGAAAAGGTTGAGCATGGACAAGAGAAGGTAAAGGGGTAAGACAGATTTCCAAAGCTGGGCTTGCTGCCCCTTGTATGGCTGCTGGGGAATGGGAGGAGAAGGGCTGGTGGAACCAAGTCCATCACTCAATAACTTTTTCTCTGTATGCCCCAGTGTTCAACTCAGCAGCAGCAGCCTAGTTTCCTAGACTTGTGGTGTAGAAAAAGCAGACAGTCACTTACAGGGTGGAAAATGAGACATGGCTTCCTGCTTTACCTATGCCATCCTGTATGCTGAGATTTTAACAAGTGTACCATAAAATCGGACAATTTTTGCTGGGTTCTTGCACTCCTAGGTCCTCTGGAAAGGGAGGACCAATAAAGATGTGACATGAATGTACATTCCTGAAGAAGGCCTGAAAAACATCAGGTTCCCTCCCCACCCCTGTCTTGGCAGGCCTACTGTGAAATTAAATTTCCCCAACAAGGCAAGGTTTGAAGAACATAAAGCACATGAAGTCTCCTGGGGAGGCTGTATTTGAAAATTGTGTCCTCAGTTTGCTGTAGTTTAACAGCATGAGAGTGGGCTCATTGGGATTTCCTGTACACTAATGTCACTCTTTGATAGTTCATTCATCTCACCTTTCCATGATGCTCCTACATGGACATGTAGATCAGGGGTCTCTGTGGGGCTTGTGACCAAAGTCAGTGTCCTCATGCATACATTTTAATCATGTGGAATAAGCAGAAATAAAAGCATCATGAAGGTCAGTGTATTTTTGGGTAAATACTAACCTAAGCATGAAAACAGAGGATATATAGCCTGAAAGGGACTTTCTGTGTCAAGGAAACCTGTCCAAAGCCCTGTGTCACCCTGTTGCTTTCATCCATGGATGACTATAAAACCATATAGATATTTTGTCCCCCTGCCCCCTGTGTACATGGTTTGGAGCCATGCCCATCCATTACCTTGAGACCTCCTGATCTCCAAACATCTGGCAAGATTTTCTGAGGTTACTGTAGCATAGAGAGATTTGAGCTGGTATTAAACACGGGTAGTGGGGCCTCTAGCAACAGGGGTTGATCCAAATCTCTGTTTTCCTGACTGTGTTTCATAGCTGGTGTTCAGCTACCTTGAGGACACCATTTTAAGTAACTGAGCTGGGCAGTTTGAGGCTTGAAAAGCTATGTCAGGAGCCTGAACCCATTTAATGTGTTGGGGTTTTTTTTGTCCACAACCACTTTCCCAAACTGAGGATCAACCTGTACGCAGCACCCTGTTGTTTCCTGGGTGGTTCCTGCTCCACAAGCATTTCTACAGGGGCTGAGGAAGGGAATAAAGATTTAACGAGCAGCAAATGTGCCAGTGTCCCTACACACTGCCACTCCAGTCTTACAGGAATGCTCCAAAATCAGAAAGACATGGACAAACATTCTATTGTCATGCTTTTGCTCATGAACTAAAACTTTGATCAGATATACCTCACAGATGAACTCTAAGAATCACAGACAAAGTCTCTATTCCACAAACATCCTTAAGAGTTTTACTATTATTTCAAGGGGAGTTGGGCTTGCTACTCTCTGATTAAGTGTTGGGTTTGTTAGGCAGCAGTTGCGGATTGCTTACAGCCATTGGTGGTGGTGATGGGGCAGCTGTGTATAATTGATCTTCCTGAGGGCCTATGTTTCTTCCACTGGAACGGTGGCCTGAGTGAGGTGCTGGGAGTCAGTTCTGGTGAGTACTAATTCTAGTTGCTATTGTACCCTGTAATTCTGGTATCTGAGAAGTTGTGGTTGGTTTGGATCATTTTCCATGTTGGTACAATAGAGATAAGTTTTTCCTGCTGTAGTGAACAGGCATACTACATCAATCAATTGGTTAATATCGTGAAATGCTTTGAAGGGGATAATGTCTGTGCTGGGGAGCTCAAACTGTGAGCAGTGGTACAAAGTTCCTGCATGTTCCAAAGCTCTTCCCTACACTTCCCAAAGCTAGGTCCCTGCCTTTTTCTCCTAGATCCCTGGTCTTCCTATTACAGCTCTTACGAGACCTCAATACAGAATATTGCTCTAATCCTAGCCTGACTCTCAAGTCAACCCCATTTCCTTAGTCCTTGAGCTATTACACACTGAAGTTCCTGCCTCACACACACCCTACCTGCTTGCTCCCGTTTATTTTGCCTCAGTCCAGCTGCTGAAGGGTTGGTGATGTCTGCATAGATGGTAAATACGCTGCAGCTGTGATGGACCAGTGGCTTGGCCACAGAAAAGTGTCTGTGCAGGTATTTCTGCAGGATGGGTGCTAAATAGAACCCACGACTGTATCAGCAATATACATGCTTAACATGAACGTGCACGTTGCCATTTCTAGAAATGTTCTCGCAATAGTGACCAGTAAAAAAACTGGTATGATCTCTGTTGTGACCAATATTTACTGCTTCCTAGTAATGCTCTGAAGTTCCTTCCTGCTTGCTGGCTCCCCACATAGCTACCAGGGATTCTTGTTTGTTTGTGTCTCTCTCTTTTTTTTTTTTTTTTAATTTTTTTAGCCTTCTGAATGCTTGGTACCCTAAACTTTTCACTATAGGAACAGCCAAAGTAGAAGCAGAGCTTTCACTTTTAAGCACATGTAGTTTTGACTCTCCCTGTGATTTTTTTTTTTTACTTCCTGCTACCAGAGAGGAGATTAGCAAAGGATTAAAAAAAGAACTTTAAATATGGCTTTTTTGTTAAAAATCCATAACAGTAGATATGACTATGGTCTGTCAAAGCTGCATGATTTTAGTTCTTCATTAGGATGTGTCAGACTGTACTGAAAACAAAAGGGGCTCAAAAATGCCACCACCTAGTAGCAGAACCATCCTCCCAGTTATCAGTCTCAGGCAGTATTTTCCAAACTTGCTTCTTTTTTTTGGATTTAGGAAGGTGCAGTATCCTATTCCCATATCATACAAGTACTAGTGGGTGCCCAATTACCCCATCAAAAAAGAGTAGTAAGTCCCATAGTTTAGGAGAACTAGAGCTAATTGACAGGTGTTGGAGGCTAAGGTGGAAGGTGGCAATATTACAGCTTGCTTGTTTTCTAGAAAGGAAAAAGTGGGTGTAAGATTTCTGAGAAGTTGCATTGCTTCCCTTAAGAGCAGCATGGGAAAGAAGCAATACTTTCCTTGAAGTGCAGGAAAGTATTGCTGTGGTGCTTTTGCTCTGTTGCTAGAGATGGCTGGGAAGGTGTTGGTGCTTGTGATGCTTTGTGAGTGCCACAGTGGCTGTATGCAAGTAGTACAACCTGCATGTGAGTCTGATAGGAGAACATTGGAAAGATTGTCAGGCTCAAGTAATCCTTGTAGGTTGGTTTTCTATCTTCAGTGTTGTCCATGACCAAACACTTTGCTTCCACTGGAGAGTAGGACCATCTTCATCAGCCCCATCTGTCACTGATAAAGACTTCACAGTAATTATACTCTTTGGCCTACTAAGTACCATCCTGTCACCTATGCCTTGCTAGCTCATGTGCCTTTGCTGTTGGAGAATCTCAGCTTTTTCTGATGGGTGAAAACTTCTGTACTGAAGCAGCACAAAGCTAATGTCAAAGATGACAACTCACCCAGAAACAGCAGAAGTGGTGTTGCTTGAGACAACTGGCCGCTTCCTGTGTGCATTAGGTTGCACGAATGATTACAGAATTGAGACTGCAAGTATACATTCACTTATTTCTTGCATGTGTACTGTTGTGGCGTAGGTTTGTACGTTCTGCTGCCATGTATTTATGCAAGTCCTGCATGTTTCACTAACAGGCAACCTGAACTATCAAGAAACAATAAATAGGAGGTATTCTGGCAATGTTTCAGTTAATATTGTCTTTTCTTTCTAATGTTGCAGCTAGTAATGTCTTTACACAGCAGAAAATTCTGTAGCTCCAGTGGGAGGTTGATAGTGTGCAGTTTCCTGTCCAGGAATAATTTTTGGAGGCTCCTTCCTTGTTTATTTCTGGTTTAGTCCAGAAGGATTTTTTAAAATTATATAAAGTGAGACTGTGGGATTCTTTGCCACACGCTGCTGTTGATGACCACAATTTATAGACAAAATTCTGGAAGAAAAATTTGATAATATTTAGACAAAGGCATTGTCTCTGGTTTGAAAAGTCCCTTGAGCCTTAGATCCTGAGAAATGGGAAGAGTATCATGGGGAAGGATTTGTTTTCCCAGTCTTATACTCTCCTAAAGTGTTTTCTGTCAGGCTTAGTCAGAGACAGAACTAAGTGCTGGATTGACTTTGCTCTGATTCAATACAGCCTGTTTTCTCCTTTGGTCTCTGCAGGTACCAGGTTATTGTTTAACTGGCAGTAAGATCTGTGTTCTAGGTGAGATAACGTGATATGAATCTTGATATGTACCTCTTTTTGCTAATGTATAGTTTTAAGACTTTATTAATGTCATCTTCTGTGCCTTGTAGGATGCCTAGTGAAAAATGATATGGACACCCATTTCTGACTAGGCCCTTTCAAAAATGATTATTTACAAGTTCATGAATCTGAAAATGATTCTCCCAATAATACAGAATATCTTGTTTAGACAAAACAGCCATATGGATGGTTAATAGCTTCACACATCCAGACTGATTAAGGTGGCAGCTGATAAAACAGGACTTGACCTATTTCAGACCTCATTGTATTTTTGCCCTGGGTAGCAAGCAAAAGTAATTTAGTTTAAATCATATTGCTTTTTCTCAACTTCACTCCTAGCTCTTATGTTCTACCCAAATCAATAAAAGGGAGAGTCTCTAAACAAGATCCTGTTAAAACAGTGACCTTACACTTCAGTTCTATTCAGGTGGGTTTAATAAGTCAAACAATTGTTTTGCTGAGGTGTTTTTCCCCTGTGCAGACAACAGGCAGATGCAGTTAGCATTGGGTTCAAAGACTTTTCTGATAGATAACAGTAGCAATCTGAGGAGTCACCTTTATATGAATTTGTACTGGATGAAACTAATATGCAGGAACTTTGTCATTTTGCAGACTTGTTTTAAAGCACTCAAAGTGGTTTATATCAGGTTATTTCAACTAATATTGAACTTCTGCTGTGTGAAGGCCTGAAGTATATCCAGTCAGAGATTTCCCAATAGACTGGTGTCTCATTCAAAAGTGCCAATTCACGAGGTTGAACTAAGTTCTAGTTTGAAGAAACCAGAACCAATAAACCTGCCAAAATAAACACATGCACCTTCCCCCCCCCACCCCCGATCCCCCTCCCCAGCCTGAACAGAGCCCTGTGAAAACAGGGGAGTAAAGAACACACTTTGAATTTTGTCTTCAGATACATTAGGCCTGGAATTTTCAAATTGTTGGTTATAATAGAGGAAGTTGAAATCGCAACGTTGTACTTTGCTATTTTGAACCAAATCATTTGGTCTGGGCCTTTTATGAGGGGGTGGTTGGGTTTGGGGTCATTCTTCATTTTATGGCTTTTTGGTTTTGCTACTTGTGTTGGGCTTTTTTCTTTTTTTATAATTTAAATCAGACAGGGTTTGTGGACCAGAGACAATATGGAGATCCTGGAGTTCCTTGTGTAAAGTAGAACTATATGTCTGCCCGGGTAAGAGGGATAGCTGTCTAGTACATCCAAAAGAGGATGTCACCAAAATGAAGGGCCTTCTGCTGGCCCTTCTCTAGGGGGAAGTTTCCCTTGTGCAAGAGAAGCAGTGAAGGTGAAGTAGGCACAGACATAGTCCCTGTGGGAGGGAAGAAATTATGGAGAAGGGGGAGTATGTAGCTATGCAGGACACAATGGTACCCCAACCTCCTTTCTTAACTAGGAAATCCGCATCTGGGTGATGAAATTCAAGGACAAACTCTTCTGGTTGTGGTGATTTTTTTTTTTTTTTTTTTGGTAAAACAAGACTCACCTTTGGTGTTTTTCCTTCACAAGGCTAGCTGGGGTCCTCCTGCTTGTACCTTTGCAGGCCAGGTGAGAACTGGGGCTACTTGTCATACATCTGTCCTATGAGAACTATTGTTTTCTGTAAATCATCCATGTTATGACCTTAGGTGTTCTATATAGTAGTCATAAAGCAGAAAATTATAATCTATTTCTTATCCAACTGTCTGCCTTATAGAAAATGAGTGTGTCTGTAATTGGGCATGAAGTATTTTAAATTGGGCCATCAAACAGACTGCATCTGTTGTTCTCATTATTATTATTCAATACACATCACAGCCACTGATGTTGTGTTTTCATTAATTTTTCTATTAACTTTCCCCATCAATGTGATTAAAGATTCATTAATCTGAAGCAGCGTAAAACAACCTGCCACCACCCCCAAACCTGAGATCAGATCAAAACCATGCTGCATATAAGATTAGGCAAAAACTGATTCAGCCTTATAAAAATGAGGTATCTCTGAAAACAGATATGTTAGCAAAGGATTACCTGTTCAAATGGTCAAGTCAAACAAGACATAATCAGGGCTAGCTTTATACCTTCTCCTCATTTTACTTCTCCCATCTGTGATTTCACAACCCTTTAGATGGGAGTTTAACTTAGTACCAATTATCTTGTACCAATTATCTATGTATTTAATTTGGCCGTGTAATTGGCAGACATTTCCAACTTGGCTAATTTTTTATATGCTATGTATTTAATGTAGCTGAAGGATTTTTTTAATTCCCCTTGTTACAGTCTTTTAAGAAATATATGTGAGCTCTCCTGCCTCCTATCTCTTTCTGGCTATTATAAGCAATGTTGCCTTTAAATTTGAAAAGTACTGTTTCTAGCAGCTTGTAAAGTATAGGAAAATGATGGAAATAGAATGCCTCTAGACATGGTGTGTTCATGTGGATTTAGCAAATGTATATTTTAGGAACCCATTGGTGACTGTAGTTTCATCAATATTTTGTTAAAATACACACAGGCATGTGTATAAAAACACAGGCATGACTCTTTCCTCAATATAAGTCCTTTTTTTCTTTTTTTTTTTTTCTCCCCCCTAAACTGCTAGTGACTACCTTAATGTTAAGCCACTCTGACAGAAGGGAATACAGCATAATTGGGCATGGCAATAGACTTGTATTTAAACCTGCGTTTCCCCAAATCTTCCATGTTTTCTGTCAAGCGAATTCCAACTTGGTACTCTTAGGGAATTGGTGAAAGGATTCAGATGCGGTAATGTGCTTTGAGGGCCTTCTGGTGCTTGCTGGGCTCCTCCTGTGCTTCAAGAACTGTCTGCCAGTCTCTGCTCTGTTACATGCTCACTCTCCTTGGCAGCAAAGCTCATGAGTAAAGGTAGTGCTGTTCATAACCTCCCCAATGTGAATTAGTTTTCTTTGCAGTAACTGGTATTTAGGTTTTGATTTAACAAAGCACTAAGACTTACCCTGGGAAACCAATGTTACTGCATCTGGTCTTGTGTGCCTGTGCTGGTTTTGGCTGGGATAGAGTTAATTTTCTTCACAGTAGCTAGTATTAGACTATGTTTTGGATTTGTACTGGAAACAGTGTTGGTAACACAGGGATGTGCTAGTTACTGCTGAGCAGTGCTTGCACAGAGTCAAGGCCTTTCCTGCTTCTCACCCCACTCCACCAGTGAGCAGGCTGGGGGGGGCACAAGAAGTTGGGAGGGGACACAGCTGGGACAGCTGACCCCAACTGACCACAGGGATATCCCAGACCATATAATGTCATGCTCAGCATATAAAGCTGGGGGAAAGAGGAGGAAGGTGGGACGTTCAGAGTGATGGTGTTTGTCTTCCCAAGAAACCGTTATGTGTGATGGAGCCCTGCTTTCCTGGAGATGGCTGAACACCTGCCTGCCCATAGCAAGGAGTGAATGAATTCCTTGTTTTGTTTGCATGTGTGGCTTTTACTTTACCTCTTAAACTGCCTTTATCTCAGCCCATGAGTTTTCTCGCTTTCACCCTTCTGGTTCTCTCCCCCATCCCACTGTGAGGGAGGTGAGGGAGCACCTGGGTGGGGCTTAGTTGCTGGCTGGGGTTAAACCGTGACAGTACCTTACCTAATGGAGATGGATTAAACTGTATGCATTGGAAATTGGATCACAGTCCACTTTCCTAGCTTTCCTCCACAGCTGGGAAGAACTAAGAAACTGCTGTCCATAAAGGAATTTGGACAGGGATGCTAAAGACACTTGGCCCAAAGGCTGCTGGCAATGCTCTACCTGTTTTGTGTTTTTCCAAAAAGTGATCATGTTAATTAAATGGTTTACACACCCCATGTTCTGCACAGGGTGAAATATGCGGGTTGTCTTTCTGTCTGAGACCCATGAGAGTGCAATACTTCTTACCATTCACTTCTCCCAGGAAGCATGTCAGAAATGAAGCCATACACATAATGCATCAACCTGAAATGGCAATGCGGTGGGGAGAAGAAAGTTTGTGTTTGGGACATGGTGGCATAAGAAAGCCAAAAGGAAGAACTGCCTCAAGGTTATACTGAATCAGTGAGTTTGTCCATCTAGGTGGTGTGTAGTACCTGTGCCCCAATTTTGAGGTTTGCTCCACCCAAATACTTTGTGTGTGTGTGTAATGGTAAGGGACATGCTTTCAGGGGGAAAAAAAAAATTAGCCAGATCTTATTGCAGATGTGCTTCTCTTGGAGCTTCCTGACTTTGCAGAGTCCACTTCTGAAGCTGATTTTCAAAGGGTGCTGAATTCAATGGAGTTGCTTAAAGGACTCTCGTCATAACCTGCTGCTAAGAATAATGGCCTGGCTAATACCATCCTCCCATACCAGTTTCTAGACAGCTCAGTGCACAAATTAATGCTTAGTGGTCAGCAACTGATGGGTGAATGAGCCATGGGGCGCCCTTGATGCCTCTGAAACATCTGTGAACGATGACTTCTGTCTCTCTATGGACTGCCCTTCTTGGGAACAAGGACCTCTGGATCCTGTGGTTAGTACCAGCCCATTTGAAATAGCATTTTAACAGATCAACATCATGGTTCTAGAGAAGAATATATGTAATTTATTGTAAGGCAAAATTGACAACACTTAGGTCTACAGGCAGAAACAAGCGAGACAAAAGCAGGCTTTATAGCAACATATTCTGCAAGTTATCTTTAGTTTCACCCATCTAAAAAGCTCTGTGGCTGGGATCCATGTCTCTTACAAAACTTCAGATATTGTTTTGGATATTGTTTTCATCAACCAGGTTTGGGGAGAAGTCTCTGCTGTTTTCTCCTTGGAGAGGCCTTCAGCTTTCAGAGTTTGTAATTCATAAAGACTATTTAATTAAGGCATCGGGAGGAGGTAAGTGAGGGAACTTCTTGTTTCTTGCACTTTTTGTTCCCAGGTGTTCTTATTGTCCCTGCTTAATTTTGAAAGAAGAAAAATGCTATATTCCTCTGGACATGGCTGTAGAGGGCCATCTTCTGGTCAGGCAATAAATAAAACTCTTTTACTGAACGTTAATGCAGCCTTATGACTGGCTGGGCAGTAACTTCACAGTAAACACTATTTTATACAGATAAATAAATTATACCACTGCATGCTCTGTGTTCCTCTCAATGAGAGGACACATATGATGGTGGTCCAACAGCTTGGAGGTGACAAGTTCTGCATGGGAAAATCCTCTAGGGGGATGATTTTCAGAGACATGGCAGTTCTGACATTTTGGAGGCAGACCTGTCTGGATATCAAATAAACCAGGCCACACAAAAAAACCTCAGCACTAGTGAAAACTCTTGAGTCTTGGATATTTGAAGGGCCATTAGAACCAATAACTTTACACCAGTGTTGACAAAGATCATATTTTGTTCACTTTGTTGTATATTTTTAAAATGCTACTCTCTTCTTAAGATCCTATTCACATATACTTTAAACGATGTCCAGGGTAGTGTTTTTAAACATGCATTTTTCATTCCAGTTTTTTGAGAAAAGCATGACATGTGCATACTGGGAGTACTCAACTGCAATTTATTCAGTCTACTTGAGAAAGTTAAGCACAACAGACTTGGAGGAAAGATAAACAATTTTATCTGAATTTACACTGTACTGCTAAAGGTGAAGGAGAAGACTTGTCTGGAAACTTCTTAATTTTCTCATAATTGAGTACTGAAGGAAAGGCTATGTGGACTAGCTCTGGCCAAGTGGAAATGACAGAGAAGTTGATTTTTTTTCTTATTAGGTATATTCAAGTTTTTAGTTTATCTGATGCCTGTGGGTACATTTGGCACACAAGCAGAACACTTTAAAGCGATGTGCTATTAAACTGGAAAGAACAACAGTTTAAGACAGAATTGAAGAGATGAGATGCAAACAAAATTGTTTACAACTCTGAGGAAAGGTCTAACACTTGGATGATGAAAAGTGAAATCTCAAATTTTAGGAGGAAATATTGCAGTCAATAGAGATATTGGTTCCCCTGGAGACAAATCAGTAGGAGTTAGCTGTATTGCCCTTCAGAGACGATGTCTTTTTAGTCTCTCTTGATCTTTATGAGGAAAACGCACTATCTGAAAGTCATGTGTCCAACTGTGACCCTTTTAACAAGACTATTTGCCAGGAATTATGTGCTGCCTAAACCCCAGCCAGACCTTGTAAGTCTCATGCTATTTGTATTCTAACTATGTAAATGCTGTGTGGCACAAGATGGCTGCACCAGAGTTTAATACACAGCTGTGCAGGGAAGGAATCCATCTTATGGAGCAAAGAGGCAAGGAGGGCAACTCAGTCTTTTGCAAGAGGCATGTCAGTGAGGGGTGTGGTGTATGGTGAAGCCTGGAAGTTCTTGCTGACTAGAAGTGATCTTGTCTTCAAATTAAAGGGTTTTGAGGTCAGTAGCCAATTGTTGGTGTGCATAGCTTTGGATTGATTGCTTTTCTATGTGGAGCTGCAAATGAAAAAAATGCTAGTACTTATTGCAGTCTTTTAACAGATAGTGAAAGATGACCTGGGAGATGCTGCATCTTTTATGTCCATAAACTCACCTCCACTCCCCTATGCTTATCTACCTCCCTTAGGGTTTCAGCAATCCAACACCTAAACAATTATGTAACTTTCAGTGCAGCATAAATTATCTATTCTACAGCTTATAAGGAGGAGCACAGAAGGACTCATGAATTCACAAAGATTATTTCTGTAATTTCATCAATTGAAAGCAAATTGATGAAACAGTTTATCCAACTCATTAAGTGAACTGACCCCTGAAGGTTAATGTAGAGTTTCTGAAAGTGCCAGAGTAATGAAGGAGAGCGAGCAGTATCAGAGTGACTAGGGCACGTGCAACAACTTAATTGCCTCCTTGCAGAGATGGCTGTGGGGTGGGGTTCAGTGGAATGACGACTTTGTTTTTCCAGTACTTCCTGAATAACAGAATAGCTTGTGCTCCAAAATATACACCTGGTGGTGGTAAGCAGCTTCTCTCACCTATTCTCCAAAGAGCCATAGATCTGAAACCTGAGGAGTGATACTCTTTACAGGGAAATACATCATTTGGTGAACATGGAAGAAAAAAGCACACCACATGTGAAATAATAGCTGTTAACTATATGTGGTTAACAGGTCAATGACAGCATATGAGTCTTTCTCTTCCCAGCTATATCAGTTTTACAGTGGTGCAATTTTACTATCTGCATAAACTTAACTGATTTATCTTAAGAGGAGTAGCAAGCCAATGCCACTAACGGCATGTGCCACATGGTGGATGTTTCATGACATGCTCAACAAAACAACTTTCTATGCAGTAGATATTTCATTCAACTTGAAGTTGTCTGACTCATCTATTGTAAGATAACATTGATCATCTGCCATTCACTTGGGAAGCCTGTTGGTAGAGAATAGGTATGCTACCCACTTATTCTAGCCCTGGTATCCCTAAAATTACTTTTGGATCTTCCATATTGCACAAAGGAAGAGGTAGAGAAAGTGTTAACTGTTCACATGCAGCACCTGCTTAAAAAGTTGCTGCCACAATTCAATTTGCAGAGAGCAGGGGGTGCTGTGGGAGCAGGGAGGAGCAGGTGGGAGCAGGAAGGATGCAATGTCTCCAGCTGTTTGAAGAATTCCTGCCATCAAGCATATACCTGAGGTCTGAAGATAGGCTTTGTAAAGTGCACTTCATGTTGATCTCTGTTTCACTTAGGCTGATGTTCAATGCTGACAACAAGCTGTTCTGTAGTAGCTCTTGTTATTTTCCCAGACAGCACCCTTAGGACTGTGTAAATGGCAGCAACAGGAGAAAAATATTGAGAACGTCATTATTCTCTAACTGAGTTTCTGTTGTTGTTACAGAACTTGGAGAGTCAGGAGCACTGAGACTCATAAAAGTGTCTTTGATTATTAGTTCTTATGATTTTTTTTTTTGTGATGTTGGAAATGAGCTGGGATCTTGAATGAAACATGCATTTAAGATGATGGTATTTCCTGGAGTTCATGGAACACATGCTACAACATGATGAATTGGTATAATATGTTTATCTTGAGTGTTCACAAGATAAAAATACTCACTTATTCCACTCTTAGATAAATAAAATTAGAGGTAGTTTAGAACCAAATCTAATTCCTAGACAAAAACTTAGAGGACTCAAAGTACGGAAAAATGTTGAAGAAAGGATTTTTTTTTTTCCTTAAAACCACTGAAAAAACATGGCACTGTTTCTTTTTTCCTCCCAGATTTAGAAATATATTAATATTCTCGTCCATGCAAAATCTAAATGTAAAAAGTACTTGGTAATGCATCTACCTGCTTATGTTTCCAAATGTCACAGCTATAGTTTAAGCTAGCTTGTGATGATGTACTTATTGGCCAATATTACTGATAGCATCAGCATAACTGGCTTGAGAATTTTATTTTCTGCTTGCAAAGGATTTAGGTAAGGCTTATAATGGTGAGCAAGCCACAAAATCTGTTCCTGAAGACAGAAAGCTATTTCTTCAACTTAACTGCATGGAGATGGAGCAAGTTCTAAGGAATGAAGGAGCTGCCCTGTGTGACGTGGGACTGGCCCTGCTCATGGGCACATCACACTGTCCATAACACCTCAAGATAGCAGATGACATCTGGGCTCTGACTAAACATTCCATGAGTACAGAATGAGTTATAACTGGGCTGCAGCTTTCTGTACATGCACTCCTGGTCACCAGGAAATATGAGGTAGTTTACGGTTGCCTAACTTGCAAAGGAAGAGTATATAGTTGAGCTGTATCACCTTGCTTCTCTTGTGGGCTAATAGTGCTAAAGTAGCTTATCAGATCTTGGTAAGAAACGGGGGTTTTTTCCCTTCTTGAGAATTATCCAGGCCCTTTTTAATGCAAAACATGAAAAATGTGTCTTGAGATTTTCTTGTCCTCCTCATAGGTCTTAGAGCACCTTGTTACCTGATTGTGCTTTTACAGGTAGTTAAATAATGATACAAACTCCCCCTGAGGCAAAAGAACAGGCTTATCAGGTCTGACAGATGCTCTTCGGCTCTTACTCCACAAGGAGTTTTGGGCAGGCAAGTCTTTTGCTGCACGTTATTGCCATGTCAAATGAGGCTCTGTATGTGCTGCTGTCCCTCTCACTGGGCCTTGCACAGAAAGGGGCCCAGATCTGGAGCAGTGGGCATGCTATTGTAGTCTAGTCATATGAACTGCCAGCTCATTTTTGTCATGTGGGCAAGCAACTGGACTGACAGTGTGAAGACAGCTATTACTTGGTTATAACCAACCTGATGCTTCATTACTCTCAATCTCCTCTTTAAACTTCTTCAGAAAAAGTGTTGGCCTATCTGCGTTTCTAGCTCCCATCTTGCCAATTATTCAGGCTTTGTCATTAAACTCCTGCCTGTAACTGGAAAAAGTCCCATGCAGTGGAAAGCAGTTTAGAGATTCTTGCCCTTTTAGTAAAAGGGATGGATCTGAAACCAAAACTGGTGTAAATACACCCCTAACAGGCAGTTAATTGTCTAGAGCACAGAAATAGTCTGCTGTGCTTCTGAGATGCATATGACTGTCCACAAAGCAGCGGTCAGGCTTGTGAGAGCCGGCCTGGAGAGCTTTTGTGGCATGTTACAGACCTATCTGTAAAGGCAGTTCCAACTCTCCATCAGAAGAACAAATTGCTGGACAAAAGTTAAATCTGAAGAAATATTATTGCTGCAATTTGGGGTTGTACTGGAAGTTACTTCCCCATAAATTTGGTGTAAAGCTGTAAAACTTAGTCGCTGTGTGTCACCATAGCTTGCTAAAATGGCTCTGTTTTCCTTTAGGATGACTGCATAAAGAGTACTGATGGAGCAAAACCTTCTCAAGCTGTGGGTTTACTTGTGGTCTCTGTATATTAGGCTCATGTAGTTATTGCAATATTTCCTTGGAAACAAGCTCTGAATGGTCAGCAGTGAGTTATTGCAGGAGGGGCTCAGAGCCAAGGCAGCAGAACCTTAGGTCCGTGCTGTAAGTGTAATGGATGTCGCAATGAGTCCCACGTTTCAGTGAGGTACCCAGCAGGATTAAAGCTATTGACATATAGTACTGGTGAATGTTAATCATGATGACATAGGAAAAGTGGCCAACTGATTGCAAATCTCATTGCAAAGTGTGGTAATTGCCATTTCTGTAGGTATATAAAAGGTGTCCTGAAGTGCCATTAAGTGACTAGTCCATATGCTGTTAAGTACTCCATGTTTAAATGGACATATAAGAGAGGGGACTTTTTACTTTGTCAGAAACATCATCTTGTTGTCTACTGCAAAGAAAATGGGTGGATAAGGTATTGTAAAGGTAATGCAGGAGCCACTTTTTATGAGGTGTCAACTGAAAGTCAAGGCAATATTTCTGCAGGAGTTCATTAGATAAAGCGTTTAGTAAGATGATGCTTCTTGAAGAAATTCCTCTAGCTGAGAAAGGTCAGTTGATAGGGGAGTGATACAGTGGATACACTTGGTCATATATGTTTGAGAGGAGAAACTACACAAATGGAATTTGTCAGAAAAGGGGAACTAGAAGTACAGGATTAAAGAAAGGAGTGAGCCAGACTCTGGCATCTCCTCCAGGACTGTTCCTAGAGGAAGCCTCAAGGGTGCTAAGAAAAATCGCTGTTGAGCCCTGGTAGCGCAAAGCAACCTTTCTTGACGGACAAGTACAAACTTGAAAATAGCAAATATTTTGGGAAATGGTGCTGTAGGGCCTCAGACAATTGTCCCACTTGGCTCAGGGTAACAAGGTCGCTGCTGTGGGAAGATCCCTTAGAATGGCTGTCCTCTTGACTTAGTGTCATTAAGCCTTAGTATAAGAATTAGATCATGCCATCAATGAAGAGGCAGGGTGAGATGCTGCAAGGTGGTGCCAGTTGGGCTTCAAGCTCAGAGTGGAGAAGCACTATGGTGGCATTTCCACCTGGAAACACCAGGGAGGATGTGATGTGCTAGACCAGAGGAAATACAGCTGAGGCAGCTCCCTTCTTTGCAGGGGATTTAGTATGACTGGCAGTGCTTGGTGAGCACGGTTGATGTCTGTAGCCCACCACAGAACAGCCACTTGCAGGTGATTTTGGAGGCTTTCTGCAGTCTTTCACTGCCATCTTTGAGTGTCCAGCTTGGCCTTATGGAGACATGTGGCCCACTGTAGTCCAGATGTTTGCTCATGCACTTTAGGTGCTGTGCTGCAACCTTGGTGGGTGGGAATCAGACTCTGCTGGGGTGCCAAGTAATATTTTTTTTAAGTGGTTCTGCATGAAAAGCCTTTTCTTGCAGCTTATCAAAAGTGTAATGAATCTTTCCTAAACTGAAACCTGCAACTTTCCATTTGAAGAGAAACTGAATGAGAGGTAAATTCTGTGAAAGCCTTTTCCTTTTCTTGGATTTTTTTGAGATTTTTTTTTTTTTTCTTCAAGCCACAAAGAAGCATGTGGATGGGGTAGATTACCCATATCTGTTTCCTTCTTTTTCTCATTAGGAAGATGCAAGATCAGAGATCTGATCCATAATTCTTATTATCAACATCTTTGTTTTGCATTGACTATGATTGCAACATTAGGATTTCCCACTGCACTCCAGAAAAAATGAGCAGTCTGCTGCAAGCTTGGGAAAGCCAAGTTCTTTCTCTCAATACTGACCGCAATGAAGAAAGCCTGGAGTTGTCTGGTTACTTCATTGTTCTGCTGTGAAATGATAGATAGTTAACTGTTTTCTGTTTAAAGGGGCAACATCCTTCGTACACTTTTTGTTTGCTTTTCAAAGACTGGGTCTCATCTATCTTCACCCTGATACATTGAGATAGTAACTGCAGCTCAGCAAGTTACTAACACAGGGGGAAAGAGGGCTGCCTCTTTCTTGGCTATAATCGTCTGCCACTTCCAATTTTACACTGGCTGAAACTCTTTGGCATTTTTTGTCTTGCAGTTATTCCCAGGGAAGAAATCCTTGTTCCCACATATTTGTCTTGATTGGTAGTGGGAGAGGTTGGCTTGCTTTGTTACTGCTGAGCAAATGAGGGTAAGAATGCAATCATTACTAAACAAGGCCCAACATCTTCCCTTCCAGAGCTTTTGATGTGCCTCTTTCCTTCCCATGTTAGGATTCCTGCACTTGACCACATTAACTGTTTTTTGTTTTGCCTTTTTAACCTGGTGACTGATTTATTGACATTACAATCAAATAATCACAAGGAGAATCTATGTAGTGTACTTCAGCAGAAACAGTATTTAATATGTCAGTTTTTATTAAGCAAGACTGATTATGTAGTTAAATACTTCAGTAAAGCATTCCACGTAGGACCGAGGCCAGAGTGCTTTCACAGAAAGTGTGCTAGTACCTCAATGAATGGATTTAAAAGGTTAAAGTAAATGTGTAAAAAAAAAAAAAAAAAAAAAAAAAAAAAAAAAAAAAAAAAAAGCCTTCATGCTGCCAAAGAGGAAGAAGAGAACAGTTCAACTTGGGAGGTACAGAGGGCTTCCTGCAAGCAAGCCTCCCGGGTTGCCTATAAAGTAAAACTTGTGCTGTGCATGGGCTGGGTGCTGGCTCTGTGCACAGGCTGGAATTTAATGAACAATGTGAAATTCCTACCAAGAACAGTGCCCAAAGAGGCATATAAAACATGTGGGAGTGAGCAATGACAACATTCTTGGAAATAAAATAAAATAAAAGGTTTAGTGGTATAACATCCAACAAAACTAACAAAGTCAGCCACATGGTTTAGCTAAATTAGGCTCCAGCTCTGAATCAACACTTGGAGGAGTCTCTCAGTCTCCACTCATGATAGTGGGAATCTAGGGAGACTAGGTGGCCAGAATAGTGATTTCCCCCCTGGCCCCTGCTCCACACTGGGAAGACTTACAGGAAGGTGAAACTGGGATTATCCCATCACAATAAAAACTTTGAAGGATATTGCTACTTGGAGCACACTTAAAAAAAAAAAAAGATGCTTTTAATGTCTGGACACAACTATGGAATCAAACTAATGTTTCTTCTCTGGCAGGCTCCATGCTTGCTGGATTTCTGCATCTCTATGGAAGCACACTGAGGTTCAGATGTGGCTTTATGCACTCTTCATAGGCATAGAGGCTTCTTTACTATGCCTCCTTATGTTGCATCTGCTATGGGCTAAACACCATCAAAAGGCAGATCTACAGTCACTTAAGGGTCAGGACCTTTGGATGGTCAGGCCCAGAAGACCAAAACAGTCTGACTCTTCAACCCACTGGATCATACTCTGTGTCAGAGCAAAGCTCTCTTCTAATTTTCATAGCAATGGTGGCATATATTTTTAAAACACTGAAGAAAAGCCTATAACACCCAGATTTTGTACCATCGCTTTTGAGTTCATAGATAGTCAAGAGGCAGGAAGTCTTTAATCACCTTTTCTCTCCTACTAAAGCAAAACCCTCTCTTTAAAGATAGCCAAAGAGCCATGGTTCAGCATTTCACCTTTTACTAAAAAATAGGAATGATGATCATCTTTATATTGACTAAGAAACCAGGCTCCTATTTCTAGGATGGATGGTAGGATCCAGTGTTTCTGTATACAGTAATCAATGCTGAACTGGTGTTCTTTGCAGCATCATTTCTGGGAATCCCATGGCTGCTACAACAACTCCAGCTGTTCAACCAGTCTCTTAGGTAATCAGCCTCTCCCTTATATCATGTGCTGGGTTTCTTTTTTTAATTGGAAAAAAATGCTGTTTCTTACAAGCAAAAGGCTTCTGTCATTAGCACTGTGTGTCTGTCTGGGCATTTGGTCCCAGATTAATTTAGAAGCTGAAGCAGGAGCAGTCTCATGAGTGAACTGAGGTTTTTCCCCTGTCATCATGAAAGATCAGTACTGCTTTAAAACACTTTCAGGAAGGTCCCGCTTTGAAATGGCCTTTAATACCAATGATTTCTAATGGGATGCTGGAATATGACAGCAGGAATGTGTGCAATGAGTTCTGAAAGTCTAATGACAGTCTAACATTTATCTTTTGTGTTGCTAATCTCTTCTGCTGCCAGGAGATTAGTTTTCAATATGTTGAAATAAAAGCTCTTTCACCCTTTCAGGTCCCAACACTATACAATTAGAACATAGGTTCTGGTTGCTCTTTTCTCTCTCTGGGTACCTTAAACTGAATCTTACCATGTTTTTTGCTGTGCTGTTTTTCTGTCACCTTTGCTCCCCTGCTCTCTTTCACATGGCAAATTGTTATGGATCCACCTCAGCTTGCCACCTCCCAGTTTCCAGCTTATTTTGATGCTTCCTGTTTGCACCTGCCCCTATTTCTGTAGGGTCCTACTTTTCTATGGCAAAATCTATGCCATGTCCCAGCTCTTGTCCCATGCTGATCACCAGCAGACATGCCCTAAGCAGCATTTTGCCCAGGACCCACTGCAGCTCCAAATATTGCATCAGTGTATCTGAGAAATGTGGCCTTCTGCTCATCTGGCCATGCTTGTGCCTTCCTGCCTCTTGGGGAATTCAAGTGGAAGGAGGTTAAGCTGCAGCTACAGTGGGATTATAGCCTGTCTTGCATAAGATTGACTCTACAAACCCATGTTATGCCATGATTAAAATGACAGTACTACTTGGTTGAAGAGACTAACAACAATGTGCTTTGCATGCAGCTCAGATTCTTTGACACGTTCTCCGTTTAGATTTTTTCCTGCAATGTTGTCTTCAGATGTTAGGTTTCATTTATGTCACTTGGCATAGATTAATGACACTGCAGCTCTGAATAATTTTATTACTTACTACTGTCTATTGCTGCTAATGAATTATCTTATTTCTGCACCATTATGTATTATCATCCTTCAGTACAATTGAGACACAATGTATGGTACTTGAAAGATGTCCTGCCGCTTCTTATGAGTTGAACTGTATTTTATTCCTATGGTTTTAGATCTTAAACTTTCCTTGATTTATATGGCTCATCTGCTGGTACATTTTTAAGTCCCTGAGTGACTGCCTAGGAACTTTTTCTTTGGGAAAAAATACAGATTATGAAACATTTAAGATGCTGTCCAGACTCCCCCAATGTATTTCCATCAACTCAGTGATGAAGAAATGCACTCATTCTCGGAAATGGTTTTTGGAATCATTCACTAGATATATTTGGAGACTTATACTAGAGCTGGTGTGCAAGGGTTTGTGTTTTAGGCACCATGAAGCCAACTTATTATCCAACTGAAAGATCTTAGGGAATCATCTAGGTATTTAAAAAAACAGAATTAACCAAGTTCTTTCACCTCAAGTGTGACCTTATTTTTCAATTTAGATGTCCTGTACTTTCACTTGCTGTTTATCGTGGAATACGCCAACAGCTTTTTCTTGTTCAGTAAACTGGAACTTAAGTTAAACATCAGTTATCTGGCACCTTTTATCATGTATGACCCATGTTAATACTGTGAACCACATTCTGTTCATGGTCTGTATTTATAACAAAACACCTTTATTCTGAATTTACATTGGTATGAAGAAATAGAATTAATCCATGGGTATAGAAAATCAGTTAACATCTGCAGTCATACTGGTCTGTAACAAAAAGAATGTGTTATTTTTATTGGGGGTTGGGGAGAATAGTAAATAAATTACACTGCTGCTGTAATAACTGTCTTGATTTGTTTTGTTGTTGTTTAGTGTCCTTCAGAACTATATAATTTGAGCAATATTGCTAGTAGGAAATCAATGTGCTCACACAATTACCAAAATAGGGCAGTCCCATAAGATTTGTTGTGTTAGCAGTCATAAATAGAATGAAACACTATCTGTAAAGGCAATAAAACACTGCCATGAAAAGCCTGGCTAATTATGTTTCCTTGCAATTCAGTTGATAACACCGCCTCAGTAGGTATTAGACTTCAGAATTATTAAGGTAATTTGGGCAAGGGAGATGAAGTCAACAGAATTTACCAGGTTATGAGGTCATGTAGGGCTTGTATTAATTTTAGGTAAGGTCTGCTGTCACATGGAGTATCAGCCAATGTAGAAGGGGTTTCCTTAGGTGAATGTAAATGCTCTTGCTCAATTTGACAAAATTTTTAATTAAAAAGGTGAACCAGGTAAATCACTACTTTAGCTGTCAAGCTTCCATAAGTGCATCCCTACCTGTGATCCTAGACTGTGTACTAGTAATAAGGTTTGATTTTAGGACAGGTGATCTTTTATTCTAGATGCTTGTAGTATAACTCAAAGTGGTAGGTTTCTTTCCACAACCAAAGCAACTGGGGCAGAGATCTGGGAGATAAGTTGTGAACTGCATCTTAGCTGCCTGTTCCCTCCTACCTGGGGTCTGCAAGGGGCTTTTCCTCAGAACTTGGCATTTGCAGTATCAAACTTCCCTGCAAATTTGCAGCTTATCAAGATGCATGTCCTCATTCCTGACACTTTCAAACTCACCTGAACTTGCAGGAGTAGTGCACCCACATGGTATTTCTACTAGACTCCTTATCTCTGAGAAAGTATCGGTCAGCTTCACCTAAATTCTTGTAGTTCTTGAGAACATTGCAAGTTCTTTTTATTAAAGCTAACGTACTCCTGAATACAGAGCTGGAAACGAAGTTATGAAAGAAATCTATAAAAAAAAAAAAAGCAGACACAAAACTTCTAAACATTCTATGACATCTCAATGTTCTATGACAATAGTTAACAGTAGTTATTCTCAGCTGTGACAGCATCCTAACTTTCTCACTTGGGATTCTGAAGAAATAATTAACTTGTTAAGTAAGACTTCCCTTACTTTTTAGCCACTATCTGTCTGACACTTCCCAGAAGCCAACCCTAAACTAACTGAATATCTAGCACCCCTGGCTAATCAGCGCAGCAACCTTCTGAACTCTATACTTCTTCTTCAAGATGGCTCACTTTCTCTTCCCTTTGTTTACTTATTTGTTTACTTATTCGCTTCCTGGTGCTTTCAACCAACAACCTATAGAATCACAGAATCATTTAGGTTGGAAAAGACCTTCAAGATCATCAAGTCCAACCATCAACCATGCCCACTAAACCATGTTCTTAAGTGCCTTGTCTATGCACTTTTTGAATACCTCCAGGGATGGTGACTCAACCACTTCCCTGGGCAGCCTGTTCCAATGTCTGACAACCCTCTCAGTAAAGAAATTTTTCCTAATATTAAGGCCGTTTCCTCTCATTCTATGTCCAGCCACCTGACAAAAGAGACCATATATTTTTATAGAAGAGACTATAGTTTTATTGATTTTATGAACTGATTATAATGACTCTCTCTCCTTTTCCCAGTAGTAGAATTTTCTTGTTTCCTTGCCCTGGTGCCTGTTGGTTTGTTTCTGGATATGTTACAGGATTTTTTTTTAAGTGATTGTATGATTTAAATGATTGGTGAAGATTTTCAGCAGAATTATAATGACCTCAGGAAATGAGCTGATGCCTCTGGAATACACCCTGTAGTGCGTAGATGTTTGTCTTTGAACGTAGATGTTTGGCTTTGAATGTGTTACTCCCTTTGTGATATATCTTCCCATCACCTAGCGTTCAGTGAGAATTGCTCTCCTTTCCAAGAAACCCTTGAAAGGCTGAAGGAGGTGCAAAGTGAAATGAACAGTTTTAAGAAGTTATTTGTTCTAGTGCAACAGAAACCTGGTGCTCTGTGCCTAAGCTCTATGTCGGTGCAAGATGAAAACATCTGTCATCACCTGACAATGCGTACTGCTCCAACCATTTGATCACATCTACTTATTCTTCTAGCTGCACTTCTACTGGTTTTCAGGAGAGAAAATCATTGCTTCACACAGCAGCATGATTCTTTAAAACTTACATTGTGTTCCTGTGTAGCCTGCTGTGAAATGGAGAAGGTGGAAGAGGGAGGAGTTACAAACATATCCTCTTGGACTTTTGTGTGCATCTATGATATACGATTATCACAACATATTACAGCAATCTCTAAACCAGTTTTACTACTGAAATACCATCATGTTAAAACAGGGGTTATATTCACAGGTTTGAGCTCATGTTGTTTTTTTTAAATTCTCTGAAAACATCAAGCAAACTGTATACTAGAACAGATTTAGTGAACTTCTAAATTTGTACTGGAAATTATTATTACATAATTTAATCCTAAATGCAAGATTAAGGAAATCTGCAGTGAATTACTCGGTGTCAGGACTACATAAATCAATAGAACACTGCAGCACTTAAGTAACTGCACTTAGTTGTGCTCTTGTTTTTTAATTCTCCCAGCCAGACTCTGCTTTCGTTTCTCAGGAAATGTATCCAAATGTGCATGGAGTACACTGAATTTCCTTTTTCCAGGGACATCAGATGTTCATTCTCATTCCTATGCCTTTTCAGTTGTTCAGCATTACGTGCCCTCTTGACTTTTTTTTCTTTTTCTGTCCTGTCTTCTAAGCACAACAGCAGTGAAGGTAAAGTTTGAATTCAAATAGGAAATACCTCACTCTACTTGCAGTGTCTGAAGTTTTAGCACGACTCCTTTGAACAAACTTTTATATGTACCTGTCAGGGAAAAGTTTTGTTGACAGGGTGGTATCTCTGCTCTTTTTTGAGCATTGTCTGTTCAGGTTCAGTTTCAGCAGGACAAAGAGACAGATGTGATTTTTTTAATTATTTTTTTTTTTAAATCTACAAATACAAGGGATAAGAAAGCAAGGAGGGTGAATTAATTACATACACAAGGGAAATGCTATTAAGAGAACTTCCAGGGTGTGTATCAGAAATAGCTTCCTGTCAGAAAGAGATGTGCATATAAAATAGGGAGGTGGTTAAAAAAAAATCATGATAATGGGATGTCTAGATACAAACACATTATCAAAATCTGGTTTTTAAAGCCTTGCCTGGAGTAATGCTGCACTGATTTGGCCAGATGGATCGTGGAGGTAGCTAGAGGGTTAGACATTTTCTGCCTTTATTTAAAGGTTTTGTACTCTATTACTACTAAAAGAAACAGGAGAACCTGCAGTGATGTCTTGCATGTGGGTAAGGGTGGCTGACCCTGGAAGATAAGGGTGGGGGAGAGAGAGCAAAACTCAGGGTGCAGTGTAATGTTGGCAATTGCAAAGTCCAAACCTTTGCATGGCAGTTCCCTGTCCACTCAGCTCTGCTGATAGCATTGTGAATCAGGTGAGGGAACTGAACTATTCCTGGAGAGGGAAGAAAGAAAAACTACATCTTGCCTGCATCAGTTTGGCTGTCCAGTTGCTACAGCAGTGATAGACGCAACTGCAGGGCAAAAAATTGCAATGGCGAGGTAGTGTCGTGGTTTCAGCCCAGCCGGTAACAAAGCACCACGCAGCCGCTTGCTCACTCCTCCCCCCCGGCCCTGGTGGGATGAGGAGAAAAATATAAAGAAACGCTCGTGGGTTGAGACAAGGACTGGGAGGCATCACTCACCACTTATGGTCACGGGCAAAAGACAGGCTCAACTTGGTGAGGAAAACAAAATCAATTTAATTTACTACAAATCAAAACAAAACAAGGATATTAGGAAGTAAACCCCAACCTTAGAACACCTTCCCCCCAGCCCTCCCTCAACCCCACTCCCGGTTCTCTCCACCTCCTCCCCGCAGCGGCGCAGGGGAACAGGGGACGGGGGTTGGGGTCAGCTCGACACACCTTGTCTCTGCCGCTCCTTCCTCCTCGGGGGAGGACTCCTCACCCGTCCCCTGCTCCACCGTGGGGTCCCTCCTGCAGGAGACAGTCCTTCGCGAACATCTCCAACGTGAGTCCTTGCAGTTCCTCACAAACTTCCCTGGCGTGGGTCCTTTCCCTGAGCCGATCTTCAGTCACAGACTGCTCCAGCGCGGGCTTTGCCACGGCGTCCCAGCCATCTTGGGGGGCATCCCCCTGCTCCGGTGTGGGCTCCTCCCTGGGCTGCAGGTGGGCTTCTGCTCCCCCGCTCCCCTCCATGGAGTGCAGGGGCACAGCCTGCCGTCTCACCACAGGCTGCAGGGGCATCAACCTACTCCGTCCTCCCTCTCCTTCACTGACCTCGGTATCTGCATCGGTGTCCCTCTCGCATTCCAATCCCACCACTCATTGCCGGTTCCCCTTCTTAAATCTGTTCTCCCAGAGGCGCTACCACTGTCCCTGATGGGCTTGGCCTGGGACAGTGGTGGGTCCGACTTGGAGCCGTGGAAGCTTCTAGCAGCTTCTCACAGGAGCCACCCCTGTGGCCCCCTCCCCTGCTACCATAAAAACCACGCCACACAAACCCATAACAGATGACAAAGCTAGGAAGACAACCTGAAAGAATTTTTTTAAAAAGGAATTTGAGGAGACCACAGTGAGTGGGTGTAAGGAGATGAATGGATAAAAGAATGTCCGTGGAACTAGGAGAATGCTGGTCAGAGCTGAAATGGAACAGCAAAATCAAATTACAAAAGGGATTATGGAAGTGGTTGGAGTAAGTTATACATTATATTCATGTGTGTATTTGCACTAGTACATGTACTACTAGTTATGAACATGAAAGTGTTCATGTCCTTTTTACCTCTTAACTGGTGCCTTTGTTACCAAAGGCTAGATTTGCGGAGGATATTCTGAATCTCTCTTTCTGTTCTGATTAGCTCTTTGAGACTATCTGTTCTTTGTTCTGCTCCAAGCCCCAGAATTAAATCCCACTCATGCTGCTAAATCCTCTTCATTTGATGTGGTCATCTGTGAAGTTCTGACTTGCGGCTTTAAGGTTTTCATATCCAACTATTTTATGAAAGGCATTCTTCCTATATATCAAATCTATCCACATTTCTAGGAAATTCTGCCAAGTCTAATATTTGTGACCACTTACTGGTGGAAAAAGTACTGTTTAAAACTTCCCTCTCCATGGATTTGGTATCTCCTTCTCCCTGGTGAATTTCATCCTTAGGAATGTCCATGGATAAAGTATCATAACTGTCCAGGCAAAAGTGGGATTATACTGAAGCAGCCATAATACACTGATTGTGTTGGCTTGAGTGCTGTGATCAGGAAATTGAATCAGTACGTGACCTCTTGCTCACCGTGAAAATCTCACTGCAAATGCAGTAGCAGAAATGCCTAGCAGGTTGGAATATGCTCACATAAACAACTTGTTAAATAACTTTGAATACCAGTATCTTCAAATTGGAAGTGTGTGTGTCATCCAGACAAAAAAAAGAAAAGGTTATTGAATTAAAGGTTCTGTGAATTTGTCACTTAATACATGTGTTAACGGTGGCTTCAGCACTAACACTGTTGCTGTCATCAGGAGGAGGTCTTGTACCCTTTAGTGGTCTAGCTCATGGAAGTTTCCTTCCACTGCAGAGTTTGCAGGCTTACAGATCTAGAAAGATGCTAAAACTTCTTGAAGCAATGCGTGGTTCCTCCTGTATGTCCAAAAATAATAAAGGGAAGGTATGGGACAAACTTGCAAGTCTGGCTATAACATGCGAATTACAAGAAAAGGGTGGAGGGAGGTTAACTCTGGCAGGTTGTATGGTGAAACAGTACAGGCTGAAGTTAGGCAATTTTTCTCTGTATGCCTTCCTACTTTTCAAGGTCACACACAATCAACTTGTGTCCAAAGCAAGCCTACTAACCCTCCCAACAGCTCTACAGACTGGACATGTATCCCAAATAATGTGTATTTTTAGAGAATGGCTCTTTGCTTCATAGAGAACGATGCTGGAAAGAGCCTCAGGAGGTCTTTTCTTCTAACATCTCATTTGAGACTAGAGAAGGACAATGCGTTGTTTTTCAAATGGGTGGCCTCAATCTCGGGGAAAGCATGGCATCCTTTTGCTAGCTGTACTTGTTTCTCTGTATACAGGATTTCCTTATTTTTCCTCTTTTCCCTTGTAGGCAACCTCTTCCTTCGACATCTTCCTGTCGGTCCAATTTCATTTCAGTGTACACATATGCATTTACAGTAATAGCAACTTCCAGTGTACTTTCTAGGTTTCAAATAGTTCTGAGATGGCGTCTGTTTTTCAAGAGCACCAAGAAGTTTGAGTACCTCAGGTACTGGGAGCTTTGGGAAGTTTGGGTTTTTTGGTGGTGTGGTGTTTGTTTGGGGTTTTTTTGTTTGGTTTTTTTTTCTTGTTTTTTTTTTTTTTTTTCCCCCCGAGATTGTAGTATCAGTCATTCCATGTGGCTTTGATAGATACTGCAGATGAATGTAAAGAGGCTGTCAAAGTACTTGCATCACAGATTTAATGGCCACTTGTGAAAACCTACACACTTACAGAATCTGCCCCTTGATTAAAAACTTCTCAGACCAGACCACAAATCTTTTGTGTGACCTTTATCTTCAGGCACCCATTGCAGTGTCTGGAGACTTCTGTAGAGTGCCTCTGGCATTCCCAGTATATTCAAGCCTGTGTTGGATGGCTGACAAGTCATCAGCAAGCTCCAGGCCTGGAGCACCTCCTCCAGGCTCACAGGGCTGTTTCTCTCACTTTTTTCCCCCCTCATTCTGCCGGCGAGGGTTTTGCCCCTTTTTAAAACACCCTTTCTCAGAGGCACCACCATCGCGGCCGAGGGGCTCAGCGGTGCCCTTGCAGAGGGGGCCACTGCAGCCGGCTGGAACCAGCCGTGTCTGGCACAGGGCAGCCCTGGCCTCTCCTCACAGAGGCCCCTGCAGCCCCCACCGCCAGCACCTCACCACCGACATCTGATACAGGAGTCCAAAAATGTCCTGCACTGATCTTTTCTAACAGTTTCTCTGTGCTGGTACACTGGCCCTGTCAGCTGCAACCTGTATAACACCATGAGAGACTAAAGAAAATACTCAGCAAAAGGGGTGTTCCCAGCCCAGGTGAGAAGCCTGCTGCTGTCTCTTCCTTGTCCTCCTTTTCTCCCTTGTTTTTGTTTCTCTACCTTTTCTCCTCTCCATGCTCTGGCAGTGCTGCTGAATGGCAGTGGCACAACTGGCCAGAAAAAAGTAAAAGGAGGAGTACCTGCACCACCACCTCCTTTTTTTGGGCGGGGGTATGGCTTCTAAGTGACTTGCCTCATGAGTTTCTTTGCCTTCCTCACTTTGGTAAATCATTGTTGTGTTAGTAGCTGTAGGTGATTTGTAATTTGTCTGTTTGATAGCACTGAATATTATTTTTAATCTTAACAAAGGTTGCTTGAAGCATGTAGAAGAGCTCCTGTGGCATGTGGCATAGAAAATCAATATAAATATAGGTTCTTGCATACTCAGTATTAAGGCAACTTAGTTTTTGTGAAATGGATTTTCCAAGCGCATATATAATTCCATAGTTAACATTAAACTGAAAGGATTTAAAACATAAATACAAAGAAGCCAGCCTAATGCACTTTAAATCAAATGGGGCCAAAACGTCATTTGACCTAGTGACACAGCTGTGTTTAACAGCAAGGCTGGTCTGGGCTGTTTAGCTATCTGCTTGCCCCTGGCAGCTGAGGAAAAGACCAGGCTGAACAGCCCCTTAATTAGCGTGACTACATTGCTGGATATTGTGCTATGACATGGCTGTGATTGGGGCTTGTCAGCTGAAACAGCTCCACAAAACTGTTGCTCTTTATCTGGGCTGAGCAATCAACTTGACAGGTGAACTGAATGTCATTAATATTTTTTGTCATCACTGTTATGATAGAGAGTTGTAGAGTAAATTTTATGCTTGGCCTGGTAAGTTTTCCTGACAGTTTTGCAAGGTTAATTTAGGCCTGTAGCTGCAATGAATGAAGCAGTGCTGGAAATAAGCCTTCTCTTTCTGAAGCTTCTCTTCTGTTGGGTTGTCTTATTATCTCTGCCGGCAGGTCGTTGTTGTCTCTAATGTAACACAACTTTGACAGCTGAATCCTTGACCACAGAATGCCTCCCCAAACCAGCTGTGCCTTTCCTAGCAAAGGCATGATAGAAAAAGTCATTTTCTTTTGCACAACATATAAGTATAAAATAGCTGCATAGAATCCTGTTTTTTTTAAGAGACATAGTAAATACTCTGCCAATATCAAGTATTACATTTTTATAATCTAGATGTAGTTGTGATGATGCCACAGATGCCCATTAGAGTTCTGCTTGACTCCGTCTGTGAGATGAAATATGTTATTTGAATCTCAGAAGATCCTTTCTGCCTGCTGCAGGAGTTTAAAATCCAAGAATTGTCTTAGATTAACCTAATCAGAATGAAATACCTTGAATATCCTCACAATTATATTGTATCAAGAATGTGTACATAGGCAGTAGGGCAATGCAGGATTAGCCATCAGCTACTCCATGTTCATAAAGTAGTAACAGGCTGCTTCCTCTCAGTGAGAGAGGGCTTGGTTTCCTTGTTTTTACTGCAACCACGTTGTTGTGTTTAACCTCACTGCTGAGAGTGCAGGTAGGAAAGCATAGAGACCCAACCACGAAGGGGATTGTGCATCACACCAGGCAGTGCTAACCAAAGCTCCTCTCCTCCTTCCCAGCTGTGAACGTGTGAGGTCAATTCAAATTCAGGGCTGTCATGGATTGGGGTAAATATGGTAGTTTTAACAAGCATACAGCACTGAGAGCAGTGGTATTAATGGGCTGGACTTCACCAAGAACATGGCCAGCAAATATCACCTAGCACATTTTCGTGTATGTAGCTGCAGGAATAAATCACTGGAGGCAGACAGTGTGCTACGGCCCTTGTCCAGGCAGCAGAATTTGGTTAAATTGATTATCTGGGCACAGCAGCATTAAGCTGTCTTTTCACTGGCATCTTTCTCAGGTGTACACAGTGGCAGATGTAGCTGAATTTTGCTCTGTGCAGCAATATATACATTGAAAGGGTTAGCAGGCAGATGCTTACCTGGTATAAATTGATGTGGCTTCATTAACTTCAGTGAGACCATGCTGATTTAGAGCCACAGAGGAGCTGGCTCTGTGAAGCAGTCAAATTTATAAATGACTGCATAATCTACTAGAAAGTCATGTCAGGCCAACCTCTGTGCTGTGACATTTCCTCTGAAACTCACTTTAATAAGGTAATATTTTCTTCCAGTTCCATAAATGCAAATCAGCTGAACTGCACTTCACATACTTTCTTGTTTAATTAGAAACTCTTAGTTCAACTATACTGCAACTGCAGGTGAAAGTGAATTATTCTAACAATTTTTCATTTTAATTATCTTGATTAGCTTTTCCTTCTTTGCAATTTTATTATATCTCATTTCAGAAATGTCCTTTAATTTAAGACAATAAATAAACTTATTTAGCAAGCTGGGGAAACTAGAGGATATGATGCAAAGAAGATTCGACTCATTAAGCATTAATGTTACTAATATTCTTACACTAATTATTCATTAGGTTGATTGTCTTAGCAGAAAAGTAGGCTTGGCTTCTCTTGTGGATCATCACATTTTATTTGCATATGCCACAAAAAAGGTAGAAATAGCAAAGCTTACTGAAGTTAATGCTAAAATACTTCAGAGGACATAATGCACTTAATGAATTTCTTGCCACTAGATGTATTTAAGAGCTCCCATTTGGTTTTTAGCTGTAAAACTCCAGATATGTCCTTTCACACACTTCTAGAGGAAGTGATATTTATTCCTTCATAGTTTCTTTGTTTCTGACAAAAAAAAGGCATCTGTGAAGGGAGGTAAAAGTCACCAAAAAATACATGCAATCTCCCCTTCTAGCCTCCTGAAAATCCTATCATAAGAAGCATTTCTAATCTCTTAATTAAAAAAAACAAAAAAAAACCAAACAAAAAAGGCACTAGGGGATGTTACTGTGTCCACTAAGGATTTTGTTGCTATGTATTTTACAGGGGCAGTAGTGTGTCTCTCTTTTGCCAGTAAATCCATAGATTTTAAATTTTCAAAGACAGCTCCAAGAATGGGGCATAGGAAAGAAGACTAAACCTGAAATCAGCCTGTTTATGTAGTCCAGGAGGAAAGTTAAAGAATTACTTGATCACAGAGCCTATAAAGTCTCCAGCTACTAAAATGCCTGATACAGGACATGTGGAATTCGGATCTCTACATCTAAACCTGCACTCTTATAAAACCTCCTCTTAGGTGCTATAGTTCCTGGAGATGCCTGTATTTCACAGGTACTTTCCCTGCTTGGCTTCGAAGCTCTCCACAGGGCTGCAGACTAGAATTGTCTCTCTTGGCAAGAGGATGGCGCCTAGCCTGTGTCTTGACCTGACTAACATCCTCAACATCTGATCTCTTCTGTATCTGTGCCCCAGCGATGTCATCGACAAGAGCCATAACAATGACTGATGAAAGTACCTGGCGTTGGGCTCCATGTTAAATGCAGGGAGATTTGTTAGTGTAATGGGCAACTAGGTTGTGCACCTGCCTGGGAAGTACAGGGCTGAAGTTCACTGTGATCTCATTTCCTAGGACAGTGCCATAACTACAAGGCTATAGTGAGAGGTTTCTGTTGGTGGGTAGCAGTCTTTACCCAGTTCTTGAAATTGTGCCACTCAGCAGGCAACCATTTGAGAATTGAAGGGCCAGGGAGTGACGAAATAAAATGGAATACAGGTCCTCATATATACCAGTGTTGGGCACGTTTTTTGAAAAAGAAAATGGTGATGTAAATGTGAACTTCCTCTGTTCTCTGATCTGAGGATGGATTTAAACTTGAGTTTTCAGATTCCCATGCGAGTGCTCTGTCAATGAGTTGATTTAAAAGGCAGTCACCACCACTCTTGCATACATTTTGAAAGAAGGCTGAATCCTCCATAGCTCTTCCATAGAAAAGACACTGACTTTTACCTTTGGGGGAATGATTCTGGCCTGGTGCGTATGGGGTGATGGATCCTCAAAAGCCAGAGGTGGCTAGTTCCCAGCTATCAGAGATGCAGATGTGCCTCTGGCCTAGATATTTCCTCCTGGCTAGCTTTCTACTGCATACCAACAGTCTGTATTGTTTTGGGACAAGAATCTACCCCTACCTATTGGGTAGGGAGGCTAATGGATCTTACTCCCAGTTATGGATTTCACTCTGGAAAGGATCAAGTTTTGCAACCTTTTTGTGGTTTGACCCACAACAGATTAAATAAGGAAGAGTTTTCTGAAAGATAGGCCAAAGACTGAAACCTGAAGTTAGTCAATTATCAGTAGCAAATAATGGCACAATGGTTTCTATGAGAACATAACTGCTGGAACAATTTGTGATGCTGTAGTGGGATGTCTGTGATGGACGGTCTTTAAATTAAGCATTAGGAGTCTTCCTAGATGATCCATCTATCTGAAATTATATGCTGGGGTGACAAGCCTCTGGTAAAACCTCATATCAAAACTGCTATGGATGTGTTTATTGGTTTCTGCACAATTTTATGCTGTCAGGCTTTTGAAATTGAGGTTCCTGCCCCTCAATAGACAATGGATGAATCAGAATTGTATTCTCGTGCAGTGTTGTGTAAGGTCCTATTCACATGGTGCTGCTTATTATGTCAAGGATTTTTGAAAAAATGCTTTTCATTAATTTTCTGTTTTTATAAAACACGGTAAAGTGCAAATTTGATAATTAATGAAACTTACACTCTGACACACAGTTTTCAAACAGTGAAAATTAAATTTGCTTTCCATACCAAATCTTTCAATCCTTCTGAGCATCCTATGCTCACAAAATCCTACCACAGATTGATGAAACAGAACCAATCTGAGAAAGAAGCATGCCAGCCTTTTACCTTTTCTCCCAGCTTCTGCTACTTGCCACTGCTGGAAACAATCCTAGGCTACTAGTTAGACTTTTCTTTGGTCTCTGTGAGATTATTTATTTTCCCAGCTGTTGTTTGAACTAACGCACACGAGGTCACTCAATGTTTCAAATGCCCAGCCTGTGTGATTGATACGAAAGGTACATGGGACTGAGCTGGCACCTAGTCTCTGTTCTTTGAATAATGATTTTTTTTAAGACAAGTTTTCACAGTGACAATATTTTCATGCTAGTAGCCTATCAATATTCACTTCAACCCAAAGCTCATAAGACAAGTTTCAGTTGAGATGTTAAGAATCCATGATGACAGGCACTCTTCTGCTGTTTTTCCACAAAACTTCACACTCTCAAACAGAAGAGCCTTGAAACCATGAAGTATAAACACAGCTGAAGAGATAAGATCTCAAAGCAGTATCGCAATATAAGAAATGGTGAAAATTAGATAAATTAATGTACGCTAGTGTGAGCAGAAAATAATCTCTACTGTGTTTCTCTTGTGTCTCAGAGTAAGTCAGCTTGCAGAAATGAAATCCTCTAAGGAAAAGTTGACTTCCAATATCATTGAAGGTGGTAGGAAAGTTTTTAAGAGGTTCTTGCACTGACCCCTTTAGGAGCTCTGGGCATGGTTGGCCCTGTCCCCTGAGGAGGTGGCCTAAAGGCATCAGTTGTAGAGATGGGTTAAATAAAGTCCTGAGCAGGAGGCACATTTCCCTGAGAGCAGCTTTCTGGGCAGAGAGGAATCTCTCTTGGCTAGAGGAGAGTTGTATTCTTGGTCATTAGGTGTTTGAAGAGCACTGATGCCTCACCTGTGTTAGGCTACTGGCTTCTTGAATCACATGGCCTGTGTCACATGTTGCTTTTGTCTCTGAATTCAAATAATGCATGCCTGAGCTTTTAAAAAACAAAATGGCCTTGGTTTCTGTGGAAGGATGGAGAGAACAGGTAACAGTCCTATTTAGAAATATTAATTACCAGCTTGTATAGTTTCAGCTTCTGTGCTTGTTTTTGCCTCCTAGTCCTCTCCCTTTTGAGGTTGCTGCTGATCTCTTTTCTTCATCCACTCTCTTTACAGCCTTCATCACTGCAGTGGGAAGGTGGCTGGAAGGAGCATGTCTGGACTGTTTTTGCTACACATTCCTGCCTGTGGAAGAGAACTGGCAGCCCCATCTTCTCTTTGACCCTCTTCACCCTCATCTGATTGGTTCTTGTTTAGAACCAATTACCCACTAAGAAGGTGAGAGCAGGCCTCAGGAGAAGCACATTTCTCACCCATATTCATTCACTGAGAGGTAGCTTTTTTTCTCATTTTCATATTTGACCTGGTTTTAGATAATGATTTTTTTCTGGAGCCGTGATGCAGCTGTTTCAGCTGGTTACATTCATGAAGGATCCCACTACAATAGTACTCTTAACAGTGTTTTATTTACTGTTAAATTTCACTTAAATACTTGCTATGTTAATTTCTCAGAAATATCTGAAGTGTAAGTTTTACTGCTTTGTATTCCTTGTGGTTCCCTAAGATTCTTCTTTTAAAGGTTGTGTTAAATCTAGGCTGTAGATTTCTTTGAGAAAAGACCAGGAATCCTATGTGTCATGGGTATGTTTAACTCTACCTGTGCAGGGAAACTCTCTTCCATGGTTGCTGTGGGCTCAGCGCTGTGTTGGGGCATTCAGCCTGGCATTAACTTTTTACCAACTCAAAGAAAACTTTAGCTCCAGACATACTCTTGCTTTCAATAAGACCATATCTGACAGGTTGGATCCATCCAGCTATAAATATTAACAGCTGCCAAAAGTCAGGTTTAGAGTTGTGCTGTGGAGCTGGCCAAGGCAGCAATTACCTGTATTTTAGCTAGTGCTGCACACTGACTGTGGATACATTAACTTTAGTGGAGATTACTCAGAGGCTCAGTAGCTTAAAAGCAGAAATCACTTACATTCATATTGGATATTATTACAGATTCAGGGGAGTTGGCCATAAAAACACTTAGCTTCCTGTAACAAAAGGACTCCTAGCCAAGCAAGTAAAATGTTAATGAGACAGCAAGCACTCATTTTTGTGTCTGTAGCCTTTCCCTCCAAGGTTTTGCTGCTTCATACCGAGGTTCATTAGAGTGGAAATGGTTGACTTTAAAAAAGAAACACTAGCTAAATTGCTAGGGTGTAGAATTTCCTTTCAGATCATAATTATAGGTGATCAACGGAGTGTGTAATTAGTAAGTTGGGTGAAGGATATTTCCAGAACAATCAGCAGCAATTTCCTCCCTGCTGTTCCTTTCTCTGCTCTGAGGACCTTTTGTCTGCTTTCGTAGCTGTGGCTTTTAAGCCTGGAAAACACAAATACAAAAACTTATGTCATATAAGAGTGACACAATAAATAATAATAAAATTAAAACACCCCTGCAACAGGATAGTCTGTCTTCACTGTAATAGGCCTTACTGATTTTCACTATGTTTCCAGCACTTGAGGACAGATAGTTGTCCAGAGGAAAACAGACACGTTCATTTCTGGCCTCCCTTGACAAACCTATGAGACTCTTGCTAGAGCCTGGATTTGCAGTTGCATGGCAAAAAACGTGAGAAGCTGTCATTGCCTTCAAATACAGGAATACCCAGGCTGTTTCTTGGTGCTATGAATAATTCATGGAATAATTCAGTGGATCTGTCCAGCATGGCTAAAAATAGCTGGGTAAACTGAGTGCTTTTGACCTTAAGAAACAAAATCTGTCTCAAATTTAAAATAAATAAGTGAAAAGCCATTAGAAAAATCCTGTGGAAGCAAAGATGTCAGTCTGTAAAGATACGTTTGGTATTGTATCCTGGAATGAAATATGGCTCATCCTTTCCCTCTTAAAAAGAGACTTTCATCTATATTCTTGTGATGGGTTGACCCTGGCTGGACATCAGGTGCCCACCAAAGCCATTCTATCACTCCCCCATCCTCAGCTGGACAGGGGAGAGAAAAATATAACAAAAAGCTTGCGGGTCGAGATAAGGACAGGAGAGGTCATTCACTAATTACCGTCACAGGCAAAACAGACTCAGTTTGGGGAAAATTAACTCAATTTATTACAAATCAACCAGAGTAAGGTAATGAGAAATAAAACCATATCTCAGAACACCTTCCCTCCACCCCTCCCTTCTTCCTGGGCACAACTTCACTCCCGGATTTCTCCACCAAGCCCCCCCAGCAGCGCAGGGGGACGGGGATGGGGTTTACGGTCATCACACGTTATTTTCTGCCGCTTCAACCCTCCTCAGGGGGAGGGCTCATCACACTCTTCCCCTGCTCCAGCGTGGGGTCCCACCCACGGGAGACAGTCCTCCACGAACTTCTCCAACGTGGGCCATTCCCACGGGCTGCAGTTCTTCACGAACTGCTCCAGCATGAGTCCTTTCCACAGTGTGCAGTCCTTCAGGAGCACACTACTCCAGCGTGGGTCCCCCACGGTGTCACAAGTCCTGCCAGAAAACCTGCTCCGTGGGCTCCTCTCTCCACAGATCCGCAGGTCCTGCCAGGAGCCTGCTCCAGCATGGGGTTCCCACGGGGTCACAGCCTCCTTCGGGCACCCACCTGCTCTGGCGTGGGGTCCTCCACGGGCTGCAGGTGGATATCTGCTCCACCGTGGACCTCCATGGACTGCAGGGGGACAGCTTTCCTCACCATGGTCTTCACCACAGGCTGCAGGGGAATCTTCGCTCCGGCGCCTGGAGCACCTCCTCCCCCTCCTTCTTCACTGACCTTGCTGTCCGCAGGGTTGTTTCTCTTACATGTTCTCACTCCTTGCTCTGGCGGCTGTTTCTCCCCCGTCTCAACTTTTTTTTCCTTCTTAAAAATGTTATCACAGAGGCGTTACCACTATCACTGATTGGCTCGGCCTTGGCCGGCAGTGGGTCCGTCTTAGAGCCAGCTGGTATGGGCGCTCTCTCGAACACAGGGGAAGCTTCCAACAGCTTCTTGCAGAAGCCACCCCTGTAACCCCCCCTGCTACCAAAACCTTGCCACACAAAACCAATACACTTCTTCACATTGTTTGGTTAGAAGAATGAACATTTCTTGTAACTAGGATGGGTCAAGGCTTTTGGTCATCTCTCCCTGTCCCTGCAGTTAACAGGCACATGGGCAGGGCATGGCTTTGCTGTCTCCTCCTCCATTGTTGATCCACAGTGGACAAGTGCTGCAGGAATGATGGTTGTGAAAAGGTGAGGGATGGCATCCAATGCAAAGACCTCAGCCACAGCCTGAGCAGCTCCTGCATATGATAACATGGAGCACAAAGCTCTTAGTGCTGCTGTTTGGGGTCAGGATGCATCCTACCTGCCCGCCTTGTTCTGACAGCAACCCCTGTGCATTGTACACAGGGCAACTCTAGTGATCCTTCTGCTGTTGGAGATGTCCTGCCACTAATGCACTGAGGGTTTTTCCTCATTCACTTCTACCGGTTGTATTTTAGAAGCCATGGATGGGCCTGTTCCTTATGGATTTATTTTGTGCCCTAGCCTGTTTTTGCACTCTCCATAGTATGTGACAAGGCCACAGATTAATTTGGTATTGTGATGATAATAATAATAGCACTTCCTTTAGTTAAGCTTTGAGTCCTTCTGTCCGGTGACTTTACTAGGTGGCCTTTCATGGCACCTGCTATTGTTTTTGTAGTATGGGAGTATCTTCCCTTGACACAAAGAGCTGGGCCTGTATTTGAATGTTGTGTTCAGTCAGTCTCAGTCTACTTCTGATCAGAATATATCCCAAGCTGCTATTTAGTGTCACCAGACTCCCACAAAAAAGCTCTTGCAGACCCTGTGGTTTGTGGAAACTGAATGCTGTGGTCCTAACTAATCTGGCTTGTGTAGTGCATGGAAGCAGTCAGCCAGCTTGAAAAACTGCTCTGGACTTTGCAGTAGGAGGGCCAGACACTGGTCTCCAGAACTAAACAGTGGAACATCTTCAAATAGCTGGTTTTAAACTCTCTTTATAGGGGGAAATCTCAACCTTAATTGTCAGGTTGTTAATGTCCTCTAGATGAGAACATATTCCCTTAAAAATATTTTTCTGTTTTAAATGTAGGCACAGTTCTTGGAAGTAGTAGTTTGCTGTTCTCATCCACGCTGAATGGTAACTCATGGTAGAAAGTGAAGTTGAACATGAAAACTCTAGATTTTGCATTTCTGTATTGATACAATGGTCAAATTAAGCTTTAGCACCAGCTGATACAGGGGGTGGAAAACAATCCTATATCTGATTCTGCAGATGTGTCAGACTACTTGCTTAGGCCCTTGTATGGGTTACAGGAAAACAGCTGGTACTGTCCTGCTCCTGTCTGTTTCCCTCCCACCATATACTGAGTACACAGTGCTCAGATCAACCACTGGTTATGAAAAACCATAATGATGGGTTTCTTTTAATGTCTTGAAATAGCAAGAAAGCAAGCAGTTTGGGCACGGCTGCCATTCTACGCAACTGACCTGTCTGGCTGCAACTGTGAACACACTGTACTGGGCGAGCACCCTTCGTCTGGAAGAGATAGTCAGAATTTTTCTTGTCAAATACTTGTTCAATAAAAATAAAATTCCATAGAAAATACATACTCTTTCCTTACAAAAGCATACATTGGGCTTTTATTGAAAACCTAGATTCTACAAAATCTGAAAGCGTAGACTTGACTGGGGGGGAGAATCACGCTTTCTATGTAGATGCTTGGTTTTGACATTGAAAGTTTTCAGCACACTTAATCTTCTGAGGAAAACAAATAAATGACAATTTCTATTGGTGTGGTAACTCTTTGGTGGGGGGAAAATGGGGCAGGGAGGGAATAGATGTACTTTGGTCACCTGCTCAAATCTTTGTACTTTGATACAAGTTTTTTTTAGTGTGAGGCAAACAGACAAGTAGAGCTGTGTATTCACCCTGTGGGGCTTTCAAGGGAGAGATGTTGAATATGTTTTTAAATAAATGGCACCTTCATTATTTATTCATAACTAGCATGCCAACTGAAAAATGAAAACAGCTATGCTAGTTAGTTCAACAAAGCTTTGGCTGATTTCAAATACAATTCTTTTCAGTAGAAAAATAGGACCTAATAATTTTGACCACTTCAAAGCTTTACCCAAATGATCTGTTTTCTCAGTGACTGGTGTTGTTTCTAGATATGGGTGTTTTGTTTTCATGCTTTTTTTTTTTTAATTTGCATTAATAGTTAACACTGCAAATGTGGGACATGTCTGACTCAGCAGCATAAATTATATATGTAGCAGCTACTCCTCTCTTTATGCAACATGGGATCATGAATTGTGTTTTCCTGCTCTGAGGTCACTGTGAGCCTCAGTCCCTCTGCCAGTTTGACTCAAAATTTCTTCTTTGCCAAGGAGTATGTGGTTTACCTGCTTCCCTTGAGCTAGAAATTGAGCACCTGACAGTGACAGGGCTTGACTGCATTTGTGACTACTTTCTGGAACTCACAGGAAAAATGTTAATGTTACTGAAACTGAGACCCAGACTGTGTCACTTAAGGTTTTCCCGAACATCAGTGCTGGGGGGCTAACATGAACTAATATGAAAGATTTTTGGAAGGATCTGCTGCTCAGATTCAGTCTCTTTGGGTCAGAAATTGCCACGTGGAGACTTGGGCCACACAAATTCTCTGAAATACGGCCTATGCTTTGAGGAGGAAATGTTTGATTACCCTATCAGGACTCAGAGATGAAGCTCTTGGATGGAGTTCCTGTGGATGTGGCATTATGGCATTGGTGCCAGAGGCTCTGGAGATGCAGGTTTTGTTTCTAGTGTGGTCCTGGGCTGACTTGTGGCCTTGGACAAGGCATGTCATCTCCACAGCTGAGGGATCCTTTATGTAATCAAGATAAAGACTCCTGTCTCAAATAGGGCCTGTCCAATACTCACATTTTCATGCACTGAACTGTTAGGTTGGCTCTGGTTTACCTTTCCATGGTGGATGTGGGAGTACATGTTCCCCTTCTGCATTCATTAGGGTTGTGCTTTCCTGGTCCCAGGTGCATCTTACAGGTGGTAGCCTGATCTGCAGTGCAGCAGGTAGTGACACTGGTGTCAGGGTGCCTCAAAACAGAGGGGCTGCCGGAGATCTGCCTGGCTTTATCACCCTTCCTCTGTTGTTTTTTTTGTTTTGGGGGTTTTTTTGCATCAACACCAGACACAACCTTTAGCACATGACCTGATGCTGCTTTTGTCTCCAGACCAGGACACTGAATGCTTGAGAGGCTTTCTTCCAGGTGGGCTATGTGTCAAAAACTATGGTGTGAATGGCCAAGTCCTATTTCCTCCTTTCTTCATAAGCCCTAAAGACTTTCAGGATGCAGAGTGTCTTTTCCCTGATTCCATTCTGATGAAATTTGGAGCCCAATGCTTGTGTTCCCCATAGGGGGCCCAACTGGATTCAAGATAGAGGTGATCAGCTAGAGCAATGGGTGTTTACCGTAGTCCACAGATGACAATCTGCCCAGTGCTCTGAGCGGTTGTCTTACCTCAGGCCACGTAGCATGCAGAGCCATCTTGGTGGGCTCAAAGCCTAGAGGGTGGGGAGAAGAAAGAGTCTCTGTGTCCCACGATGGAAGATTGCTACTCTGGAAGAGCTCAAAGTCTGCTTGGAGGGCTGGTATTTTTTTTTTAAATGGCTCTTCTGTGAATGCATGCCTAGTATAAAAGCAGTTCTGCATTTCAACCTGAAAAAAATCTTCATCCTTTAACAAAGGAAGTGGTGTCTATTTAACTGCCTGAAGCCACCATTAGTCCTCTTGCCTCTTTTGCTTCTGGTAAAGTAGTAGACATAAAATGCGTTGCTCCCTAGAAGTAAAATTGCTGCTTCTTGCTGAGGGAAGAGCTGAGAACCTCCAGAATGTCACGCTGGCTTGCAGGGAGCCAGGGCTGGGTACAGAATGGAGGATTGACGCCCTCTGTTGTTAGGAAGGAAAACAAAAATTTGCAGCACAGCAACAGTGTTCTTTCTTGGTCCTTTCTTCGATTTTTATACACCACCCCCACCCCGTCTTAATTTTTACCTTTTCATGCAGTGGCTGGCTGCAGCCTCACAGCTAACAGATGGCTGGTTTCATCTGGCCACCTGAGGGGCTCTGTTGCCAAGTAAATTCTTGTCAAAAGTGGTCAGCAGGGCAAGGCTTCTTGTCTCTGCTGTCCTCGCCAAAGCATGAAGCAGAAAATCAGCCATGCAAATCTTTGTGCATTTTATTTCCAGCGTGAGTGTGTGCTGACGGAGTTCCAGATGGCTGAGGCACATGTCCTCTGGCTTGCCAGTACCTAAAGGGCAGCATTGCCACCTGCTCTGTGAAACACAGGTTGGCCCATGAAGTCTGGTCTGCAGAGATTACCCTTTATGCAATGTATAGTATGATAACGACCTTGTACATTTCTCTCTCAGCAAATGTTTTGTAGTAGTTATTTACTGGTTTCACTGTAGTTGGTGGCAGTTAATTTCTTTTTCTTTTCCCTTCCTGTAGCTTATTTGCAGAGAGGTCTTTTGCAGCTTCAAGTCAAGAAGCCTCACCTGTTCCTGCTTTTATTCTGAACACAAAGCCTTGCACTTCATCAGCATTAACCGATCCTGATGCATCCCAGACAATGAAATGATGGCTGTTGGGGCTATTAGGAGAAGCCTCCCTGGGCTGCTAGATGCAGAATTTATAGAGTCTGTCTTTAACCTTTTAGAAAATGGAGAAACGTCTCATTATCTAAAATGATAGCCTTGTACACTGGAGAGTTTAGCTATTTGAACTACTTAACCAACTCTATTTCTAAGATTTTTTAAATTTTTTTTTATATTTAAAAACCTGAAGCTGCAAGAATCGTTATTCCTGTAGGTAAGAATATTTTCACCACACTTACAGGAGAGGGCTATACCCGTGTGTATTCCGGTCTGTCATTCAAAGTGATGCTCTCTTGCTGCATTGCATACACCTTCTCTTAATAGCAGCTCTTTCAAAATCTCACCTGCAGAAGAATAACCTTTAGATATTGTAGATTCAGCTGGTGGAATCGAATGATCTATCTTCTACCCAGGAAGAAGCACAGATAATCAACAACGGTATTATATGAGTTTGTTACAGGATTGATCTAAGGAGCACACTGTCACTTTGAGGGAGTTTGTGGACTGTCAGTTTGGTGCTGTGCATGCTCCAAGGCAGCAGTAGTCACAGAGAACAGGTCTGCGTGCTGCTTGACCAGGTTTTGGGCAGAGAAAGAAAGTGCTAATAATCACAATAGAGGATTAAACCAAATCCACAAAGTGATTTTCCCAAAAATCTCACAGGGAGCATGTGAGCTAGGAATTATAGCTCAAGCTGTTGAATCTTAAGTCAGTGTCTTGGGCAAAAACTAATCTTTCCTCTGGGAACAGCAAAATACATTGCAGTAGGGTCAACATGAGAGATGTGGTATGAGTCCCTGGGACCAGACCTGGAGTCCAGCATGCTCTGGAGACACTAGAGAAAAGCTAGTTTGACCTCAAGCACAGTGATGTCAGAGTGAGGCGCTCAGCTTGGCATCTGCCTATTCTGCCTTGTTATAGGCTGTACCACACAGGACACAGACCCCTTCTCCTGCATGACATAGGTTGACAATGCAGCTCTATGTTCTGCTCTGGGAAACGCTAATAAGCAGTGCAACTGCAGCCCCTTTCTTTTCCATCTCCCTGGATTTATGCCTGGCTGGCCTTTGTACGGCCTTGCTATCTTCAAAAAGGTACACGAAAATTCTGTGAAAACCCAGTGCCTCGACAGAAAGGTGTCGAGACGGACCATACTTCTATTGTAAACAGGATTCATTTTATATCTTCTTTTGCTTTATGTGCTGCAATAATTTTTGCTTTAAGGGAATTCTCATACAGCTGTTCGTTTTATTGTAGCACTTACTCTTAGAGGAAGCTGTCAGGAGCTGCAAAAAAATTTTCCTTCTCTTTTAATCCACTCTAAAGCCAGCCCTTGAAGCTGATTTGTTCCCAAAGACCTTGGGCAGTGGTATTTGGATTAAGACTGGCTCCCATTGTGAAGCCATCCTGCTAGCCCTGTAGCATCTGAAATGGCACAGGAGAAGGTAGGCAACACATATCAAGATCTTCCTTCACAGGCCTCTATGAAGAGGTAATTGCTCATAAACTGCTGTTGTGCTGCTTTATTTCCTTGCTGAGGAGCTCTTAGCTGAGAAGGCTGATACTTAAAAAGAAAGAGAGAAGTGATGTTACTTTCTGCAGCGGAATACGATCAACCAATGCTGCAGTTGTACAGGTGGGTGGTCAAAACTGCTGGGTTTTCATACATTTTCAGAGGGCACCTACTTGACAAATGCTCCCTACAGATCCACCAGCCTCATGCTCTCTGCTGGGCATTTAGAAGTAGATGATGGTGTTCTTTACCTTCCCAGGCTATGAAATAAATAGCATAACTATTTTCAGTGTCAAAGTCTAAATGAGCTATGTGACAAATAATAATTACAAACCCCCCAGCTTTGCAGAGATTAATTTTTATCATGCTAACTACTCCGATGTGAAATAATCACCTGGCAACCACACTGAACTCCAGGTGTTGTAACAAGCAGGTTCATGTTGCATCCAATATATACATGAGCCCACACTACATACAGAACTTCAGTATGAGTGCTGTAAGGATATGAAGAGGATTTCAGCCCACTTTACTCCCAGGAGCAGTTGGAAAGTCTGGCTCTTGTCCAGCAAGCAGATACACTTCCTCAAGAGGGTATGATCTCGCAGCAGGGTAGTACTTTGTTTCCAGCATGCAAGTTCAAGTAGTGCACCACTTGCTCCTCTTGAAAGATTTAAAATGCTCAGCATAAGTTATCTTGCCTTTGCCAGCAGGCTGAACAAGTATTACACAATGACTGGCATACCTCCATCTCCATTGCAATTTATGGACAAATAAATTAAGCCTTTAGGAGCCTTTTTCTTTCTACCAACCGCTGTAGTACTCAAACTTCTCCCATTCATAAGTCAGATGCCTTCTATTTGAATGCTGTGTGACAGATGTTATTTTGGTATGGGTTAAATGCCAATATAAAGGCATCCAGGGAGGCTGTAAAAGGCAAATGGTAAAGGTAGTTGGTACATTACATAGCAAAGGGAGCTACTCAATGGCTATGAAACCTTTCACTGTGATCCTGCAAGTCAAGTATCTGTTGGGGTTTGTGCTCCTGTGAGGGTATGTGTGAACTGGAGGAAGCCCTAGGCTTCAATAACCAGACAAAAAAGTGGTGAGGTACAGACACAAAATAGCTATTTCTTATGAATAGACTTTAATGAAATCCTATTTGTGTAAATTTACTGCTGTCAATGTTTGAAACATAGGTCTTGCTTGTTACTAATGCTCTGGAAGTATAGACGATTCACAGGCAACAGGGGAGTGCAGAGGTCATACTGAATGGGAACGGGAGTCACAATTCCATGCAAGCCCCTGCATTACAAAGCATGAGGAATCTGATGGCTTTGCAGCATGGGTGGGAACATGGGGAAGCTGGAGTTTTCTATCTCTCTTTGCATTTGTATCACAGCCTTACAGACCAACAAACTGCCCTGATCAGGTGGAAGGGTGCAGCTTTAAAATTTCTTGACAGGTTTGAAAGGGATTACCTGAATCCTTCTTTTATTGCTCAGTTGATGTGCCATTCTGTAATATACACTTGAATCTCTTTGTTCCTTTAGCACAACCTCACTTTCTGATCAGTGTCTTGAATTCTGCATGTGGTTTAGCTCTCACCTTCCTGCTCATGGAAGTAGACTGTCCAATAGCCTTGCCTGCAAATGCTTACTTTATCTTCCCTGCCAGAGCTCTGCATAGAGGCTCCTTTCTGCCATCCTGAATGGGCAGGAGGAGGACCTTTCCACTCTTCTGCCTGATAGGACAAGTCCTCCCATGCAGGTGAATTGGTAGAAGAATGAAATGATGCTGTCCTGCATAGCTTCTTTATCTGTCTTATTACTAACTGATACAATACAGGCTCCTTGATGGCCAACAGAGCTCCCCCTACTTGCTACTTTGAAAGGACTTGCCCTGCAATCTGATTGAATCAGATGTCATAGCTCATTTTACCCTGGTTTTGCCCCTTGGTAGTCTCACAGGTGGTTGCAGTCTTCCAAGTAATGATTCACAGGAAGTTGTTGTGTCTCTCTGCAGAAGGTACATCCTTTCGAAGACATGTCCCATTCAGTTTTTTTTCAGTTTGTTTTCCGGCATGCAGCGCAGCAGAAGATGGAATGAGAATATGTCTTTCTGTTGGGAAGAGTAGGAGTATTGCACCCCAGTTTCCTAACTCTTTTTGCTTGACTGGAAGGGAAAAGTTTGTCATAAAATTCATGGCCAAACTTCTATTGACTTCATCTAAGTATTCAGTGGGCTAACTCTGTCACCAGAGAGACTGGAAAAGCACCCAAGCTTGGCCAGTTTATGGAGCAAAAGCAGCTTTAAAGGACTGTCTAAAATGGTGAGCAAAGCCCTGCAGCACAGGATGTAGGACAGATTTATGTTCCAACCATATGAGAGGTTTTCAGGGGGAGCTGAGAACATCCTGCACCATCATTTCAGATGATGGCTTGACAAACAGGAACATCTTTCTTTTAGCACCTACTTGAATTTTTTTTCCTAATGCTTCATCCCAGCAATATAAAAAGGGTATTTAAATGTGTACATAAAAGGATTTAATTTTGTAGACATAAGCTTGAATTTTATTTTCTCTTTGCAGAGACTCTAAAACAGCAGCTGTGGACTGGGTTTCTTCTTTATTTTTTTAAATGAGGATTTTGAGAACTTCTCTGTGCAGAACAGGAGATGGAGCTCTTTCCTAGCACGAAACATATTTTGCAATTTAGTTATGCACTAGCAATAGTTGCATGCTGTCTTTGATTCCGTTCTTATGTTACCATGATTGCAGTCCCCCTCTAATCCCTCTCTACCCCTGAAAATAGCCTCTTTTTTTAATCTCAGTAGTAGTTGTCAGCACATCAGGATGACATTTTATTCACAATCTGGGTTTGTGATTAATGGAATCAATAAGCAGCAATCCCTTGCTTATGTCGCTGGGGTAAGCAGCTCTCAGAGGTGACAGCTGCTTGTTTTGAGCTGAAAGAAAGGTTATTTGTAAGGCTCACAGTTGTGTGGCTATTTCAGCCACCAGGCAAAACATGAATTACTCTTGCAATCCTTTTCTGTTTTGTTTCTAGTCTCCTCTTCTATGGGGTCATGTATTTATTCTCAGGTATCTAAATTAAATGTAACTATTTCTTTGTTTACTTTCCGAAAGAAATGAGGCTTTTGGAGTCATGTTCTGTGTGTGTGTGTGCCTGTCAGGCTATTGCAATTAACTTCTGAACCACTGGTCAATTCTAGTGACATTTGGCAGAGGGGCAGAGGTTTTAAAAACAATTACATTCCTGCAAATGGCACAGAAATTGACAGCTGAGTGATGGAGAAAAACCATGTTAACACTCTTATAGAGGGGAAGCTGTCAGCATTCATCTGTTATGGAACATGAGAAAATCCACTTAAAAATACACATCATTTGGAATACTGACTTCATTAGTTTTGCTAATGGAATGCTTCTTGTTTGTTTGTTTTCACTCAAGGGGTGTTAAAAAAATAGTGAAGTAAATATATTTTATTTTTATGCTAAGAGTTGTAACGCTGTTCAGGGAGAAAAAGCTGAAACGTAATCACTGGTTAGTTTGGGCGGGTTTTTTTTGTTTGTTTGCTTGGAAGATGTGCCAAGGAAAGAAATCATGCCCTCTACTTCCTGATTCTGGCAGGAAATAGAAAGAGAATAGGATAAAGGAAAAATGTCATTTCCAGACTGCCTAGAAGCAGGAATGCTGAAGAAGTAAGAGCATCTGTTAACGTATAGCTATCCTATCTCATCTCTGTTATTCCTGGGAACAGGTGCACAAACCCTGAAATGATTTTGCAGGTTCTGTCTCTCCCTTCTTCCAAAGCACCTGTGGGTGACCTGATCTATGAACAAAAGAACAGCAATGTCTAGCACAGGTTTATTTTCCTTTTCTCAGTATTGTCATGCTGTACTGCAGGGTACACATTGTTCTTTTCAGACATGGAAGTGTGTCTTGGCATCACCACTGTCATTGTAACTGCTATCCCAAGTCATGCCGCAAGTAGCGTGATACTGATGCCTGCCCTGAGCATGCTTTTGCTCAGTAATGCAAAGACCTGTAGGCTTGTGGACTTTGAGATACGGCCAAAAGAAGTGCTCCAGGTAGGCAGATTTCTCCATCTGCTAGGAAAGATCAGCCTTGTTAGGCAAGGAAGAATCCTGCTTCCCTTCCCCTCCCCTCCCTGGAGAGCTGAGCTAGGAGATAAGAAAGGAGTTATTGGTGTACTTCATATGGGTGTGTGGTAGAAGAGAAAGCAGAAAATGCCAGGCAGTTCAATGTAATTAATTTTTTTTCCATTGTGAAATATACCATTTGGTTGCTCTTTTTTGCTCTTTTTATGTGGTCAGCTCATCTGTGAGGTTAGCAATTGTTGTGTTTCTTTGGATGCGTCTTTCCTCCTTGCTTACTAACATAGAGCCATGTCCCAGCCTGTGATATTTCACACAGGCTGCCTGACCCACCATTGTGTCTGTTCAGCACCATTCTCAAATCTACTTTCTGCCATTAACTGATACTGGCTGCAATACTCCAAACATTTGCCAAATGCAGCAAAAGTAGTTCACATCTCATCTAGTGTAATAAGAAGCAGTCTTTTCATATCCTATGAACTTCAGTGTCATTAAATTAAAGACCAGTCTACAAATATTACTAGATGCTTTCTTATTCAATTTGTGGCGGGGACAAATGGGATATTTTTGTATGGAGTTTGGCACTATGCAGGCTTTTTCTAAAATACTGATATAATATAACTAGACCAATGTTTGTTTATCCTGAGCCCAAATAACTACCTTTTCAAATGTCTGGTTCATATCTAGTCAAAATGAATTTAACCAAAAATGCACCATATGCATGAAGAAGAGCTAGAGGGAAAGGATAGTCCAGGAAAAACATTGCTGGGCTGGAATAAATCTTGGTTTGGGTTGTAGTCCACACCACCATCAGATTTTGGGAGGTCTTTTCACTGATTTCCACTCTTGCTGATATTGTATATTTATATAGCAAATTTTCTTGTGGAGGGACTGTGTCCAAATTGTCTGTTTTATAAAGGAGCTGGCCTTACTTGCTGTCCTGTTTCAAAGCTGTAAGTACTACCGCGTTTCAGGTGAATTACTATGGAGTTGCGCTTGCTTACAGGAATTCGCTGTTCAAACAGGGAGTGTGCAGGTTGCTGACCCACCCTCACATTACTGCAACGCAAGGCAGTGTGGCTGGACCTGAATTAGCTCCTTCCTTCCATACTCACTTTTGATGCAAATGTGGGGATATTGCCCTGCCTCTGTCACTATCAGCCTGGGCTCTCAAACCATTTTTGCCTGGAAAAGACTGCTCCTGGTGCTGAGCTTGCACTGAGCCCCAGCTGGCCTGGCTGTGACAGGGCTCGTCTGAGCTGATGAGTACAGTGCAGGCTTACTGCCTGAGATCACTACTAGCTCCAGATTCATGGCACTTTTAAGGCTGTATTTTCTCACAGATCAGCTAAATGTAGCATATGAAATCTGTGCAGCTATGGATCTTGTGTTTACCATGGGTTTGCGGGGTGGTTGTTTTGTTGAGGGTTTTATGCCTTGAGTTAATGAGGCATTAACTTGGGAAGCAGTCCTCAAAGTGTGGGTCATTTAAAAAAAAAAAAAGCCATCCTAAATCTATTTGAGTAGCAGAGCATGCACAGTTTCAGCATTATTCATTAGAGTTAGTTCAGTTAACTGTGAAGAATTTTCAAAGAGATGATGAATACATGTTTTCTTGCAAACTCAGTGGATATTACATAATAAGAGCAAACAGCAAAGAGAATACAAACCGTACTTTTCTCCTAAAGAAGTATTTTCAGTCCTTGCTTCCACCAGTAAAGATGCTGAGAAATGCACTTATTTTTTGGAAATAGTCACCAGGTATTTTGACATACTCTGACACATGAAATCTTCACAAGTGATATCATATAGTAAGAGATAGAGTATGTACTTTCAGGATATTTTGAGGTCACCTGTTCCTATTTCCAGATTGTAGGGGGAAAGAATATCTTAGCTAGTTAGAATAGCTAAGACTTTGTTGATAATCCATGTTACTAGGAGTGAAGGTCTCCAAATTTCCTGCCTGTTCTGTGAATGTAAGAAAATGTCTTATTAAGAACAGAGCTCTTTCCTGCTGCTACCATACTGCACAAGAGCAGATATAGATTAGAAACAGTCTGAACTCCTACGATGGGTACAGGAAAGAAGGAGGGGGCAGATGTTCATGTGTTCTGGAGGCAGAGGACAGAAAATGCTGCCAGGGTTATTGTATCTGTGGAAGGAAGTCCTGAAAGCTGGCAGATGTGGAAACTGTCAAACTTGGGCTATTCTGTCTTAATACAGTTTTTTCTTAGCTGGATCCTCTCTTTGGTCAGAGATTTTTGTTTGGGCAAATACTGTATTTCTTAAGACAGCTGAACTCTATGACACAGTGATTGATGATAGACAGAGGTCTACTTGCGCTAAGGAAGTAATAGGCTCTGCCTAAAATAAGAGAGATCATTGCTCTGAGGCTGCCTGTCTTCCCTGAGGTAATTTTTTCCCCTGAATCTTAGAGAAGTTTGGCTAAAGCACAGAAGTTTGTTTTATTAGAGTTATGGTCTTAATGTGGACACAAGAGTATGAGTGAGATGATGCAGATTCCCTTGCCTCATGCTCTCAGCCTAGTTTCCCACAAAAGCTTGGTTCTGGGTGTTTTCTTGATTTCTTAAAGCAGAATTACTTGTCTTCCAGTGTGATGGTTAAATCTGCCACCATGCCAAACATGTAGCCTCTAATCAGTGACCTGACCACAGCCCAGAATGAAAATTGGTTTGAGTAATTTCTGAAATCAAACTGGTATTTCAAGTTTTGAACTCAAATGGGACCAAAATATTAAAACTTCACAGCTGTGCTGTAACTGAACTCAATGCATGAGATTGCCTCCCTGACTGAAATGTTCGATTGCCTTGGCTGCTGGAGGACTGCATGGTCTTTCAAGCTTCAATGTACCTAGCTCTAGCATACAGCAAATTTAATTTTCTTACTTTCTCATCAACAAGGTCAGCAAGTCCCCTGCCAATAAACATTTTCACCACGTGAAAGCACTGGCACACAGTGATCAAATTACTTCTCAGTCTTCACTTTGATAAACTGAATAGATTAAGGTTCTTAATGAAGTAGCACTTCTGCAGTCGTCTTTTTATCTCTGTCACATTTCTACGGTCTTCTCCAGTGTGGACACCAAACCAAACTAATCTCGTGCTGTGTACAGAAGCCAACCCACTTCCTTTTATGATAGTGTGAGATAAAATGAGATATCAGAATATGGTATTGGATTTCAGTTTGTATATTTGAGACATGCTATTTGGAATAAATGTTCTGTTTAAAAAACAAGCTATATGAAAGTGAAATTCACTGGATGAATGTGTTCCTCAAAAACAGGTCAGTGCAAAGATGCAGCAAAGAAGGAGGAACAAAAATCTGTGGATTCTGATTCTTAAAATAAACGTTGTGTTACTTAATCCCTATTTCGAAAACATGTACTTTGAGTTGATGTTTCTTTCCTCAGAGAGAGATCAACAGAGGTTTTTACTGCATGCTTTAAACAGATTCATAGTTTATTATAGCAATTTTTGCTATTTCATTGTATTTGCTAGACGCACTAGTAGAGTAGTAGTTAGTTCTGCCAAGCAGTGTATAAGCTTGAGCTAATATCTGTTTTCATGTTTTCTGATACAACATTTCAGATTATTTTCTCCTGAAGTGTCCCAGCGAAGGAAGAGGCTACTGTTTGTTTCCAGTTAATAACTCTGTATTCAAATATGGCATACATCTTCCAAGTCTCTGTCACTTGAATCAAACTACATCCTTAGCAGATTTCTGTACTACTTCCACCTACTCACAAACTAAATTAGGCTGTGCTTCCTCTTGTTATTAATTAAACATCCTCCCTTTTCAAATGAACTGTCTTTTATGCGTATCATCATGTCTGGGTTTCTACCCCCCAAATTTTTCATAATGCTTGTTTTAGAATTACTGTCTCATTTGGTAGTGAAATAGGTGGTTAGTATAGGTAGCACTATTCCAGCTGTTAGTTATCTTTATGGCTTTTCCTGCTATCTGTCACAGCCACAAATATTTCACTAGTTAGTGGTTACCTCCACCCCCCCCAGTTATATAGGAACTGTCAGTCACACAGCAAATAAATGCTGCAGGAAATCCGCACTGCCTTCTCATATAATTCAGCACTATAATTTCCTCATCTAAATCTAGTACTGTTAAAAACCCAAACACTATCTAATGTTCTCAAGCCTGAATTTTATTCTTGTGTCTAGCCTGAGAGGACTTTTCACTGTAGGATGATTTACTGCCTGGTGCTATGATTTAATCTGAGTGGCTTTTGCGGGGAGAGACTTTGTGGCTCTGTGACTTAAAGGAAGTTGAAAGTCCACAAAAAAGGCTCTGGGAGGATGCAGAAAAGGCTATGTGCATCCTTTGTCTTAGCATATGTTGAGAAATGAGAAGGAGAGGTTTTGCAGAATGTGAGGGCTTATTTGGTGTCTAATTTGGAGATAGCTGAGTCAGGAGGGAGTCTTCAAGATTTTCTGTTGAGCAAAAGATGAACCCATCTGATATTTGAAAGATTTCTTCAGAAATGTGCCTCCAGAAAACAAATGGGCTATAGTCAGCTGGCTAGTTTTTTTTCTACTGCGCATTGGTCTCTGTCCAGTTCTCCCATAAAGCGCCAGACATGTAGTTGACTTCATGTTCTTCTTGCTATACCTGCAGACACAGAGCAAAGGGAAATACTATAGGATTTGTCCTGCAGAAAAGCAAGTTTGTAACACTTTCAGGTTGTAAATTGTTGTTTCCTCATTTCCTTAGTTTGAGCTATTGCTAATAAAGACCCAGCCTGTCTCTAATTACATGCAAAGAAACAAATCCTAACTGCTTTGGTAACGAACACAACTGAATCATGTTATGTCTTAAAGAACTTGCACTGTCATCAGACATCTCTCTGTCATGATCATTCTAACTGGAGTTATCCTAACGGCAGATTGGCTGTCTCATTAAGTTGCTAATTAGTACGTATTTATGTTAAAAGGACATATTAGTGTTGCTTTCTGTGTTTTCCCATGTTCTTAAGGCTTGAATTAAAATTTTAATGCTTTTGCCATAAAAAGATCCTTAATTAGGTTACACTGAGAGTGCCAATTAGTAAAGGTTTGAAAGTAAGCTCCCGGAGTATTCCTTGCACTGCTGTCAGTCTCACATTTGAAGTAGGCAATGATAATGACACAGCTGCATCATGTGGTCACCATGTAGCAGATGATATATTGGGGTTTGAACAGCATCTCCTTTCCTTTTTGTGATTCCTGATATGCCTTTGCTAACAGTATGAGAGAAAATCCATTTCTTTGGTCAGCTTCTTACAGCTATAGAGACCATGTTTCCATCTGAGAGAGAATCCTGGTGGAGAGACAGCTAATGTTTTCTTTCAGAGCTGTTCATGAAACAAACCTGACCCTCAGACTGCCTGAAGGCTAATGGTGCTCTGGGAAGCAGCATACTCCAGATCCTGGTCAGGGATGCATAAGGGTGAGGGTCTGACTGTGACTATGCATTTCACACAAAAATAATGCACACACCACACCACCCCACCCCCCCCAATATTTCAAACGATAAGCGGAGACAGTTTGTGTAGTGGAATTTCTTGAGTGTGTTCAAGTGCCACATGGATAAGAATCCTAGCATTCACAAGTGGAATAATGATCTCTGTCCACCATCATCTTAAGCAAAGCATGATATTTAGCAAAAACAGAGTTCCAGAGTTGCAGTTTTATTGTTCAGAGGTTTGACTTCTCCCCTACGCCCCTCCCAACAGGGCTACTCTACCAGGGATCATTGGTATAGCTGTGACATTAGTATAGCCCAAATACTTGCGGTAGTCCTTGAAAACACAACTTTTAGCTGGATGGTAACCTATGGTGTTAAGGAATGGGCTGGAACTATTATACAGAAGTTAAAATACGTATGTGTGTGTACACACACACACAAACAAGTAGTATTGTTAGGGCTGTATTCAACAGTCAGCTGAAATCACTTAGGGATAATTGTTATTACCTTTGCTCTTTCCACTGAATTTATTTTGTGCTAGCATTGGTCAGTCCTGTGACATTTATGGTAGAAATAAGTAATGGGGTTCTGTGATATCACATGCTATAGCTCATGTTTTGTTTTGGGGGGCTTTTTTCCCTTCAAAAATAACTCTGCCTCTCACAGTAACTTGGATGAGCTTTTTGAGGAGAAAACATTCTTTGTTCTATTTCTTTCTTGCTTCTTTTCCTTCAGTAGCACTCAAATCAAAGCCAGAGGCAAGAGTATGTGGAAAAATAGCTACTACTGAAAAAAACAGTGTGATTAGTGTGCCGGATGCTTTCCTGTCAGCGTGGAGTGAGAAACAAACTTGTTAGCAGAGCTCAGGCTTTCAGGCCAACCCCTGCTGTCTATCCTGGGTATTCGTAGGCAGAAGACATGGATGCATGTTGCCTTTCAAAAATGAGCAAACATCAGCTTCCGTTTGTAACTTTCAGTTATAAATCTTAACTAAAACAAGAAAACTTGTCACTAAAACTAAGTAGTTCACATTATTTAACTGAACTAGCAAAATTTGTAATAACTAATAGTGAAATACTGTCTGTGTCAAAATCGACAAAGTAAGCAAATCAGTTTCAGTGCTTGATTAGGTAAATCACCATGCTAATACTGCAGAATAATCAATCCTTGCTGTCCATTGGGTATAAATCTCACTAGGGAACCTTATTACAGCCAGTCAAACCTCTAATTGGAATCTAGCGAAGTACCCTCTTCCATCTTCAAAGGAGCTGGCATGATCTTGTCAGGATCAGATGTCTTAAATTATGTTATAGTCTTAGCAAAAAAAAAATAAATCCAATTTAAGATAACTATAAAAACATCTAAAAAATATGCTGGCATAATAAAAACACTTTCTCAATGTTCATTCAACTGCAAACTAAAAAAACCTTCAGACTGTGATACGTGTTAGCTGTTCTGCTGTGTACTAAAGGCAACGTTCTTACTGATTTTGGCAAGCAAGCCAATTAAGAATAGTATATTTTTGAACAGTAAGACAGCTTTAAATCTTGATAGAGAACACTTATCTATTAAACATGGCAAGATGAAACCAATAAGCACTACAAAATGTTAAATTTTGTAGTTTTGCATGCTACCTAAGTATTTTCCTCATAGCAGTCAGTTTGTTTACAATTGTAAAATATGTTGTCATTTTCTTTTGGCTTTTTAGAAAAAACAATATCTAGTTATTTAGTATCTCGCTATGTCTTGTATTCCTGGCAAACCAGGACTTTTATTTTTCCTTCTCAGACCCTTCCTTTAACATGGAAAATTAAAATCCTACCTTGCATTGTCTAAAATTATATATGTACGTTAAATAGTAATTATGAAACACTACTTTTACAATTACAATATCTGTTGGTCAATTCAAAGGAAGAAAACTATTCATACAACCTTCAATAGGAGGTTCAAACGCTTTTCCTTAAGTATGACATGAAACAACAGATTTAATGTGGAGAACCTGCATACTGTTCTCTGCATTTTGGGGGAGGGTTCCTGTGAAATAAGTGCTCAGATCACAGTATATATTATGCTATAACTGCAGCTACGAATTGGATCTAAGTTAGCTCAGCAATGATTGCAAACACCTGGCAAATGTGTTAAGAACCAATTGGTCGTGTATTGAACATGTAGTGACAATCATATCACTCTACTATGGACTTCTTCAGCAATATGAAGGTTTTTTTCACAGGTAAAACTACCATTTCTCAAAAGCGAGTAGAGCTGGTTGTACCTCCATTTTATGCAGGCAAGAGCTGTCAGTGGAGTTATGTTCAGCAGAGGGTTACAGTCAAGACAATCTTAATGAAGCCTGGGATCTCCAAATTCATTGAATGAGAGATTTGATTCATCCTGTATTTACCCCTTCCCTCTGTGAGCAGTGCAAATATTTGTAATTTTGAAAATTGGGTGTAAAACAAGTAAGAGAAGAATTTTGCTTTGAGGGCATTTTGCACGCACTTGCTCACATATGTAATCCCAGAGAAGTTCTGGGCTGCCGAATTGCAGCAGCAAGTAGAATGAAAAAAAACACTTTTTCCTGTTTCCTCCAAAATACCATGTGTGAGAAATTATAGTGGGGGGAAAAATAGCTGCAACAAAATGTTACAATATTTTTGTCAGACATATTGCGTTTGTACTGCGTGTATTCTCTGAATTTAGAATTGTGCAAAGCGCTTGTGTGACAACATTATTTCCTGCTAAACATAAAGAATTTGGTAAAGGCTAGGTATTTTCTTTCTTGTATCTTAGAGCTGGAGGCACAAAGATATCAGAAGTGACTGCTAGACATCAGTCATAATGGACAAGGGGCAGACCCATGTACCTTAATTTCTAATTTCCTAGAAGGACTGGAATTTATTTAATTTCAGAATTTAAAAGGAACCCGGAAGTTAGTTTCATGTGAAAACTTTACTTGAAATAGTACTGAAGAATTGTCACATTTTGATCAACTGGAGTGAAGCATTATTTGGATTTTGACCTTTCATCATATTCCATTACAGGAATATGCTATGGGAGTTCTGGTTTAGTTTTCCAGAAATTTTCAATTTACTGATAATTTTGGAGGTTGTGCGTAGAAATAGAGGACTTATAAGGAATTTCTGATAATATCTAACCTTATTTTTTTCTCCTCTGTTGATTTCAAATTCATGTTGCTTCTAGTGCAACCTTGATGCTCTGCCCTGTCAAAGGAGTATGAGGAGTGAACTCAGATTAAATGAACACCAAGAGAAGCAGACCCCTCTGTGGCTGGAATCAGTGGTGGCACTCAGGTAGGTGTAACATGCACCTTTTTTCTTTCTATGCGCCTGCATGTGCTGACCCACAATTACATCCTGATGTGGCTGACTAGCCTTTGAAAGTGATGGATAATTTAGCAAGGCAGTAGGAGAGGGAGGAGGAAGACATTCCTTCAACTGGCATAAACCTGCATTAACTCATTCATCATAACTCATTGATTTCACTACCATGACATCAATTTATCTAGTTGAGCATCTAAGCCTTTCTTAAAAAGATTACACTGGCTTTAGTGAAGCTGTGATGATTTATGCCTACTTAAAATCTGCCCTCTGCAACAATGCATGCCTAATCTTATCTTAATATACACATGGAAACTTGTTTGAAAAGGAGTTAGAGCTGCTGCTATACGCTTGATGTGTGTCAAGCGACTGCAGAAAAGTGAGAAACAGCAAGTAAGCCATAAACAAGTATTTCAGTACATAACCTCTTCTCTCTATACATAAATGCATTTTTCTCAAGTACAGCTCTGACAGTACACCTCTGCATCGACTCAGCCCTCTTTTATGCAAAACTTCTGTCAGATTTTCCCCTTTCCTCACAATCAGTACTAGTTGTGTATGATTAGAATAATAACTGATTGTATAGGCCCAGTGTGAAGAACAGCATTGAAGGTGGTGTATTGAGATTGTGCAACTGGATTTTTGTAGGTGTGGAGGGCTGACCAGACCTCCTTCAGCCCTGGTTCACTCAGCACAGCCCTACCTTTCCTCTCTGCTTCCCTCCATCATTAATGAGGCCTGAGTACGCCTGCTCTTGACTTAAAAGTTGCACTGGTGTGGACTGGAATTGGACAGTCATGAAGTGGAAGTGTATTTATCCTTCACCAACATTCTTGCCTTGAACATGCAGAGCTTGGTTTCAGTTCCCTCTCGAGTCACAGTTAATAACATCCTAAGCCCAATTGTTTACAAATACTGCACTTGGTAAGTAGGTATAAAGCTTCCTGTTGTAAAACTACAGCAAACAGGTTTTCACCTTGGACAGTTCTGGTGTGCCCTTGGCTGGAAACATGGTCTTAAACGGGGAATGTTTAACATGGGAGCCAACTGTAAGGGCTACAATGCTTTCTACTTCCATATTATTCTATTATGTTGTAATTTGGAGAAGTGAAAAGAAACCATGTGAATATCAAATTATTGATGTCTTTCAGAAAGTCTAGGATTGCTGAGTGTCTGGTGCTCCTTGACTGTTTAGATAGACAACATAGATTTGTGGTCAATATATTTTTTTTTCCTAGTATAAGTAATGATGCAAATGATGTATATTATTTTCTGTCAAAATTGCTTTTTCTCTTCTAGTATTTTTTTTCCAATGTAATTTGTAATCATTTATCTGGAAATACAGTGTTGCACTGGTATCTTCTCTTATCTCTTTTTAACTGTTTGTTCAAGAACAATTAGTTTTAAGCTATATTAATTATTTTTCAGCATGTTTGTAAACTCTCACTGTACTCCTTCAAGCCTGAACATCCCCTAAACCTTCCTTTGTACCTCAGAAGTTAACTGGAATGTCTCTCATTCAGTGATAGAAGCAGCAATGTAAATTAAGATAACACATAGATTGAATGTTACTTAACAAGTGTCACTTTTCTTCTCTGAATAAGTTTCATCCTGACATAGTTTGCATAACCATATCATGTTTGACTTCTCTGAGAGTGAGGGTTTGTATTGTTAGAAGTACAAAGTTGGGCACAAGATACATGTAAAATCTGAACACACTGAAGAAGATGATTCTTCTGTGACTTTGAGATCTAACTGAAATTATCCATCAGAACGTAGAAATGCTTGGTTTAACTGCTTGTGCTTGGTGTTTGACTGCTCAAATCCAGAAATTATTCCCTAATGCTCCTGAACAAGCAGGCAGGGCCATTTTCATTAGGTCTCTCAACTGTGCATATAGACAAACATAGGTCTGTGCTCTTCAGATGACCTCCTTTCCTGTGGTAAGAGAGGGAAAAACAACTGGGAAAAAGTTGAAAGAATTGAAGCTTGAGATATGAACTGAACTCCTCACTTTCCTTAAAATCCTGATTATACTGCTTTACAGAGGCTGTATTTTATGATCCTCCATTGCAGCCCCTGATGGATTTATAGACACAAACGCATCCTTATCAAAACAGCCTCAGCAACAAATACTTGTGTTGGATATAGCTTTAGTAGGGAGAAACATCTGTCTTGTCAAGGAGGGAATGGGCATGTCAGTATTCAAAAATCATTAAAGATGAGCTTCTGTTGCATGTAGGCCCCCTCCATGTTGAGGTGGAGTTGCTACGCATTTCTCAGGACCAGGGCTATTAGTAATCAGTTTTATCAACTTCCAGTGATAATAGTCTGTATGAAAGCTAGATGCAGTTGATCTCTTTTTGAAAAAGCCTAGACATTTTTTTTTTCATAACAGTTGTATTCTCTTCCAGAGTGAAACACAATCAACATACATTTACATATTTCATGTAATCAGGACAAGTGGAGGTGCATGCTAAAAGCAGGATATTATGGTCAGAGTGTAGAGCTTCATCTTGCTATAATGCAACTAATTACAAAAAGCCAACTGCAAAAATCTACAAAAACCTTAACCCATGCACCCTTGTTTATTCACTTGTACTTGAATCTGTAAGAGTCACAGTACTTCTAGAAACAGCAACTTTCGAAAACCAGCAAATTCTTGTTGGAAAGATAAGCTCTCACAATGCATTGTCAGCTCTGCCAGCTCCAGTAATGAAAATAATGCTTACTGATTTTTACTTTGTTCAGTTCTATGGAACAGTTCAGACAAGAGACTAAGCTGAATTCCACTTCATGTCATGAATTATCATCTAAGCACTTAATAAATTTCAATTAATAATTTTTTTTTTTATCCTTTTGAAGAAAATGCGCTAGAACAGATGCTGTCCAGGATGTAACTAGAATACAAGAGGATTGCACAGCTGTACGTGATAATTTAGTTTACCTTCTAGGAACTATTCTACCACTGAGAAATATGAAAGGGAAAGTACACATTTGGCTTTCTCAAAGGGACTTCAAAAAAACCCACAAAAATAATCTAGCTGTCTAACTCCTGACAGCTCTCAAATTGATGAACACAACAATCCATTACAGAGATTTGAGCGAAACACAGGGCTTCTAATAGAAAAATACATGTGAGGAGAACTCTTGTATCCCTCTGGATGCTTGCCTATGCAAAGCTGTTTTATTTAACTAGAAAAATGTACTGGGCCAGAGGAAGCTATGGTGTTTTTTTTTTCCTTCCAACAGCTAGGTTTCCTGTGCTTTTGAAGTGCACTATTCAAGGGGCAAGTAGGAAACCAATTTTTTATATATTCTTTTATATATATATATATATATATATGTGTGTGTGTGTGTGTATGTATATGAGCATATCTATTTTGTATGTTATATGCATTACATATATATGTATGTGTTTATATAAAATATATAGACAGATATATCTCAGAAAATGAAAACCAGTATGCAAAGATCAGCACAGTTCACTAAATCTCACTAGGCTAGTGCAGCCTGTCCTGTTCTGAAGTCCATAACATACATCCTGACATCTAGGTAAGCGTATATGTTCTGGGTGATACGTGGGTAGATTTCTTCAGTGGACTAATAAATTAACCACCACCATGACACACGCCCCCTTTTTTTTTTTCATAAAGTACCCAACTCTTTCTTTTCTTTTGCTGCCAGCAGAAGGAATGTTCCATCTCCTCAGCTTTGGGCATCTGTGAGCAAGACTCAGCACCTGCTCCTTCCTGTTCAGATGATGTGGCTAGGGCTTGTTTCATGGGTAGGAGCATGGCAGGGCCCTCCACACTCACTTTGTGAATGCACGTCAGCAATCTGAATCCGCTCTCCCAGTCCCCACACAGGAACAGCTCAGCTTGTTACCATTTCTAGCACATCTTCATCTGTTGCTTGATTTACTGCAGCTATAAAGCAGCAATTTCCTTCTATTTCTGGGAGGCAAAAAAGGAGGCATCATTATAATTTTAAAAGTCACCAGAAGTTATTCACATCAGCATTATGCTATGTTTTTCGCTTCCCCATTTATCTATTTGTCAAAGCAGAATTCTTTCCAATGTAGGAAGAGCTGGTGGGGCAAAGGGCTATGCTACACAAGCAAAGAGTTCATTAGCTCACTTCATAAATTCTCTCATGAACAGTGGGATTATGGAAGTAGCATCCTACAGATTGTGTCCCAAAGCTCATTGAGTTGAGGTGTCAATCAAGAAGCTCAGACTGAAGTTTTTCCCATGGTTAAAATACATATAAGGGTGCCCTAAGGGTTCTCTGCTGCCTCATGAGGTGCACTCTCACACTCCAATAATTTCCTTGATTGCAGCACTAAAATAGTCCCTTTTCAATCTGTTTGTTTTCATGAAAAATGGAAGAATTCAATATGGTGGAGTTATTTTCCCTAGTCAAATTTACTTGAATTTTGTCAGTAGGTTCAAAAGTTGATAGCCAAAGAAGAGACAGGTGAAGTCAAAAGAAAAGATCCTGGAGAAGGAGTTTAAAAAAAAAAAAAAAGAAAAAAAGTCTTTTTCATGGTGAGTGCTTTGCTTATCCAGGAGTTAGCAGCTTTTATTTGTGCTTGGTCTGCTTAATGTCACAGGATGTGTGATGCCATGTGGAAGCCGTGAGGGTAATTTGAGAATTGTTACTACTAGTGGCAGTGCTTGTAACAAAGCTTTTCATTATGTAAACGTAGCAAAAGTGTCCTTTAAAGAAGGCCTTAAAAATTGAAGCTATTGCAAAGATCAGAACTGGCCAAAATTATTCTACCCAATTATTATATGATTGGAAATTGTGGCCCCAATGAAAACAAAATGTGAGGGGTGGAGTGATCCTGAAAGAAATCTGAGTTTTCTAGCATAGGGGAAAAAAAAAAAGTTTTCATTGTATTAGCTAAAATGATATGGTTTAAATGAGGCATTTCAAGTGGTTCTTACACAAATTGTCAAGTAAATCAATCTCTTCCTTCAGCACAGTTCAGTGTCACTGAATCAGCATTTTCCAATGAAAAAGTAATTTGTTAGAAAATGTCCAGTTTTGATATTTATAATACTTTCTATCAGGCTAAGAAGCTATTGTTTTTGAGAAGCGTGGTCCAAGCTTCTTTTCATAAACCCTTCTTGTTTTAAGTTGGCAATGCTCTCATGAAGAAAGGGTAGAAATTAGTAAATCTGGTGGTCTTAAATGCATTGAGGCAGGCATTGTCCAAATGCTCTCATATCCTTATTCTGTCCCTCTCCACTTTCTATTGTTTCCACCAGAAGAGAATGTTTTCCTGCCTACTCAGAGAGGTCTGTCCCACATGTCCCATGAAATAATGAATCTGCCTGCCTCGTTTTTAACTTGTTTTTTAATTTTTTTTTCCCACTTGGTAGTTAGTGTCCCTTATGAGAAGTATGTATACTGAGAACTAAGGGTTGAGGGATTCTTTTGATTCTTATCTAGCATTAAAGGATTTTACTTGAAAATCAAATTAAATGATAAATGAAGGGTAAAAGGTAGGCAGTTATTTTAAATAGTTATTAACACTAATTGCAATCTGTGGTTCAATTAATGTTTTGTTGGGGGGGGGGATAAATCTAGAAAACACTGACCAACAGGGAACAGCAGGTACTCATTAGAAGTGTTAAACTGAATATTAATAATACCGTTGTGTGTTTGGAAACCATGGCAATGGTAGGGAGTAGCAATAAAGATAATTTTCTAATGTCTGAATATATTAATTAAAAAGTGTGCCCATCTCTACTCTTGATCCTAATGGCAGATAACTCCCCTAAAATAATTTTTATTATATGTGGATGTGAAAGGGGGAAATGCCATAGAATAACTGGTGAAAAAAGAAGCATGAAGCCAAGGTGAAGCATTTAGTTTTTTTTTCCCCAACTTTCTGTCTACGCTGAAGATAAAAATACTTGGAAATTTTTGGTCATAATGGAGGTACAAAAGTGTCAGCCAGCTGACCTCACGTTCAGTAGTCATTAAAATCTTCTAATAGTAAATTTCAGGAATAGTTTACCTGAGAAGACCCTCCTTTACTGTGAATTTTTAAGAACAAGTGAAGGAATAAACTAGATGGTATTTTGGGTCCAGCAGCATTTTTTGGCTATGTGGAGTCACAGAGCAAGAGCTGCTAAGGGTGTGCCCATGCTGTGACTATTGAGTGTTAGCATTTGGTATGGAGCAAAGTCCTTGATCTTGCAGGGCACCAGCTGAGTACAGACAAACAGTCAGTGAATTCAAACTCTGTATTTCTTCTCATTACTGGTGCTTTCTGGTTTAGGTAACTCTTCAGCTGGGCAGTGCAGTTACTGTACGTGGACTCATTAACAATCTCCAATCTCACATGGACTATTGAACACTTTAAGTGAGGTTTTTCTTCTCAGACCACCTAATGGTTCTGGGAAGAGGTGGGTCTCTATTCCCAACTGGCCAGGTGTGTACCTTGCTATACATCACAGGAAAACACAAGGGACAGGGAAGTGTTGGGGTTTTCTCCTTTCCTTTGCGCAATGGTCTACCAACTCCTGGACAGACATAGCTGCCTTAGCAGCATGGACCTGTAGAGCAAACAGGTCTAACCTGTGTGTCATATGGGTAGAGGGTACTCCCTGAAGGGAGGGGAAATGGGGTCTTGAAGGCTAGCTGAGTGAGAAAGCAGTTAAGTCTGCCTGAATTTCCCACCTAAGTGGAAGCTGATGGATACCTGAATGTGCTACTGGCATCCAGAAATTAATCCCAATGGATACCATGCAATTTGATCAAAGGTCAGAAAAATAAGCTCTTTGCCCACTGGGAAGCAACCAATTCAATTCCAAGGTGCTGACATTGGCTGGAAAAGGGCCTTCTCTGCTGAGGACGGCAGTGATTTCCTTGCTTCCCAAATCTGAGTGGAGCATCTTCTTAAAAGCACATACCAATACCTGCAACCTGCATGCAATTCACAGATGCAGCGTTTTTTCAGTGTGTGTCTCTCAAGTAGCCGCTGAGGGAACAGGGTTGTGCCGAATTTAGGTGTATGTGGTAGATCATGAAGGGAGAACTCATCCTTCCATTTTATAGACAGCTGGTATATATGGGAAGAGAAACAAGAAAATAGAAAAATATTTGCTTAAAAAAATATATCTTGGTTGCCATGTGAGCTGCCATATGGAGAGAGAGATGGTTGGCTATGCAGAGTCTGTTTTTCTTTTACCTCATGGCATAGGCCAGGAGGATAGCTACTGGGTAAAGTCATGAACAACACTTATTGAACATGCAATCTGGACCTCCGCTGCTGTCAGGGCAATAAACAAATAAGCACTTGTGAGCTGAAAGTCACCTTAATACCAAATGTGACCAAAGCTGATGACTCTAGTGGCATGGGTATTCAGCCAGTTTATTCTTCCTTAAACTCACTGTTATAAACAATTGATTAGAAATGACAGACACCTTAATTAAAAAAAAAAAAAGTTGATTTATAAAGCTAAATACCTGTTTACATGTGTGTTCAGCTAATAATACCACAAATTACTGAAATGAAAGCACACACTAAGAGTAAAAGTTGTACCTGAGGGAATGATGAGACTCTAACCAGCCTCTGCAGAGTGCAGTGGCTCATTCTGTACTACACAGTGTTTTCTCTCCTGCAGCATTTCTATCTCAACTTTCGGGGCAAATCCTAAGTATTCTGACTTGGGCTCTTCCTGTGGTCGTGAATCTCAGAAGAAGTTAAACCTCTGTCAGTGATACTGTAGATAAACTACAGGTCTGGCATGCATTTGTATCATCCCCCAGTAATCACACTACCTTTTTCCAGTAACAACTATTTTTGTATGCTCCCTTTTCCCAGCTGCAATTTGAATGCGACTGTTACAGGGTGAGAGAAAAAAGAAATTAGTTTTCCTGAGTGCAACTTCTTCAGTGAAATTGCGGACTATACTGTGATTCCAGGAGAAAAAAAAAAAAAAGGAAAAAAAGACATGAAATGCATATGCAACAAACAGATATGTGGCAAAGTGCTAAAGCTGATGATTAACACATAATAAGTCTAATAAGAAGGTTAGTTACTGCCAGGTGACTCTAAGGATATCTTGCTGGGTAGTGCTTTTCCAGAGAATGGAATTATCATAGTGCAAGCTAACTTTCTCTGACTGGGTACAATTGATTATTAGATAGCAGAAGGCTGTCTGACAGCTTCAAGGTAAAAATGTTTTGTCCTATTGTGCCTTTAAAACCTGCAAGCTAACTCCATGAGTGGGGAAGAGGTGCCTTCAGTAGAAAGAAGGCTGCCTCTATCAAGGGCCTATTTGTGCACAAGAGGAGAGAGTGAACTTTGCTCCAGGCTCAGAGGCTGCAGGTGAGAAAGGCAGGATAAAGGACAGGAGAGGCAGGGGGAATTTATTCCCCTAGCTGGATGAGTAAGGTGCAGCAAACCTCCTAAGAAAAAGCCTAGGAATATAGCTTTTTGGCCTCAAAAACTTCAGACTCCCAAGTATTACCTATATGGAGTTTGACTCGGAATTGAGAAGACATGTTGGGGGGGGTTATTTGTTACACTAACAGATCTGCCTTTTCACCAATCCTTTTCCCCTAGCTTGAGTTAGTACAAGGACAGCTATCACTAGGTAAAGGTTAATGGTCGCAGGTGTCTAGGCCTAAATGCAAGAGTATTGCAGAGCATAGTATCAATCACTTCCTGACTGCATGGTACTTCTTGTTTTTATACATTCCAAATCAATTATTTCTGTATTTCCCACCAAGCAAAGCAATTTGTCAAGAGTGTAAAACCTGAACAGCAGCTCTGGCCTTTAACTGAGCATCTGCCTCAGGTTCCCCAGCCATGGCCCCACTTCTTTGTCCACTGCACAACACTGTCCTTTGCTATAGCACCCATCAGGGAGTCATATACACCCTTTCTTCCTGACCCCCAACTAGGTGTTGCAGGCCTACAGGGATGGGAGCAATGGGAAGCACTGTCCCACCATTTATTCAAAGGAAAAGATTAGGAGAACAGCAGTCTCTGTATCTATCCTCACTCCAAGAAAAAAAGGTTTTGCCTAAGTGGATGTGGTTACTTTCTCTTCTCTAGGAGGCAGACAGACAGGGAAGGCTGCTGTTAATTCTTTTTTACTGCCAAAGGATTGAATATTGTATTGGAGGGTGGATCTTTTGGTGACAAGCTAAAATTGACACTTCTGATGCAAAAGCTGTAAGCTCCCCACTAGCCTACAGAAGTAGGAAACATTATAGAAGCCTTCTTTATGCATTACATGCAGTTAAACATGCTGCATGCAGTTTTAGTTGTTAGCCTTGCATCTGTAGCTAAAGAGACATTTAGACATTAGCCTAAGTGCTCCACTTTGCTTCATGTTCTTTTGGACATCCTACAATGCCTTTTCCATTAATTCATTATCTTCTCTGCTCTCAAATTACACAAGAAGTCTTGAATTCTTGCTGAGGTTTCCATGTAGGTGTGTCAACAGGCCTTACTCTCACTCACTGTAGCTAAAAGCACATCCTGTGTTAGTGCCTCCCATTTCCTATTTCTATTAATTTCTTTTGTGTGATACATGTCAGTCAAGTGCAGTTCATTTTCACACCAGCTAAGCAGATCAATATGTTTCACTAGCCTGATTATACAGCTGTTAACCTTGAAGGGATGTTTTGATGAGTTCATTCTGATATACTTAGTTATCTGACAAAAAATATTCAGATATTAGCCATGCAAGTGTTTCCCCAGGCTACTATCAGGGATTTCAAACACTGGGAGTTCTACGAGAAGGCTGTGAACTGCTAAGATATTTGCTAGCAACAGCATGCTGCTGTAAGACATACTGTCCTTTAAACAAAACATAATTCACCCAGATAGGTAGAAAGTTCATATTCAGGAGAAAATTGTCTTAGCAGTGATTGGTATGACAATCTGGTTTGTAAATGCAGTTCAAGGTAGATCCAACAGTGACAAAGAGTGTATCTGAATAGGCGGTTTGTTGCTGTAATCTTGTTTGCTCTGGAAGGTGGATGCCCTTAGCCACGAAACTAACGTTGTGAGTGCTCAGTTTGGAAATGAGATACTTTTGCAAATAGTTATAAGACATGTGGCAAAATAATCAGAATCCTGAAATCACTGGAAAAAGACCTAAACGGTGTTTCAGCCTTTCTGATGATCTGGAGATAATCAGATATTTGCAGATTATTTAACTGCTTCATGGTAGGGAACCTGTCTTCTAAACCAAGTCACTGCCTACATCTCCTATGCATTATGAGTCTCCTGGAAAAATTCTTTTAATGTTGGACAGAGAGACATATCAAGCATCCCAAAGAAGCTCTTTCAGCACTTGTGGCTGAAAGAATAGGGGGTGCAAAAGGTGCTATGAGATACCACTAGGTCTATCCTTGCTAACAGAGTTGCAACAGCATTTATTGACAGATGCCTGGGAAAAAAAGGATGGGACCTGTAGGATGCCTTCATTGTGTTTCTAATTTTTTCTGCCCTGGTGCAGTGCTAACCCATGTGCTGAGGAGGCATTGCCTCCCACCTGAGCTGCTCGCCCAGCACAGACAGGCAATGGCCTTTCCAGGCTGGACAGCAGTTGACTGGACTGGAAGTGAAAGAAGTCTCTGGTACTGTTGTTAACTCACTGGTGCTAAACTGCCTAGGTTTAGTGTTCAGTGTGCAGACTTACTAGAATTTAATTCTCTTTCTTCTTTTAAAGTGTCCTGTCAAATTCTGCCTAGTCCTCAGTTGATATAAATCACTATTGTTCCTCTGAGGACAATACACTATCACTGTTTTTCCCAGCTGGGGATTTGTTCCTGCATATTGAAACCAAAGATGTTGAAGAAATAAAATATTCACTGCAAGAAGCTGGAAAATGCTTCTAATTTGCTGTTTCTGATCCTTGCTGTTAACTGCCTTTGGCTCCATGGTGGCTGGCACAATCACATCAGAAAATGGGTGTGCAGAGAACTGGGAAACATCAATATTGTTCGGATGGCTGTGAGGCATGCTACTGCGTGGGTGTTTTTATAAAGGGTTATGTGCAAATGAGATAGATTGAAAGGGAGTTTCTAGCAGGAAGACAGGAAAACCAAAGCAGTTGTTCAAATCCCTTCTAACAGCCAGGTTTATCGCTGTAGGAGAGGATTCTGCTCCCCCAGGGTGATGACAGGACTGTTTTGCTAGACAGAGAGATCAAAAGACACTGATCTGCTAGACCAGCCATCACAGTGAGAACTGGAGAAAACCCAAAAAACCTACTGCTGACTGAATCAGAGTTTGTTGCCATAGCCATAATGAAGATCTTGAAAGGAAGGCTAATGACAGCTAGGAGCACACTTGGGCACTGTCACTTCAGAGATGTTTCGGGACTGCCAGCCTCACTGTTTTGGAAAAGTGTTTCCTGTGTCCCTGTACCCTGCCAGTGCTTGCAGAAGAGCTCCTGATGGTGCCAGGCACTGTGTGCTATCACAGCTCGCAGTGGCAGGGTTGTCACCCAGGGAGTTGGTGGCACAGAAATGGAGGGGACAGCAAGCGCTAATGCTTAGGGGAGTGGTGCTCCTGGGCTCTGAGCTCTCAAGAAGGGCTGTTTTGTTTCGTCCTGCGCTCTGGCAGAGGTTGAGATGTTGGAAGATGAAGGAAAAGCCAAATATAACAAGGATGGTGTTCAAGAGTCCAAAAGAAATCTTTCGTCTCTACCTGTCAGCAATTTGCAGAATGAATACGAACTTTTCCCAAACTCATGCATGACGTTCACATGTTTCTACTCCACAATATCTAACTTTGGTCAGTGATGAGTCAATGCTGAAGGGTGCAGAGCTGCAGTCTGCTGAGAGGACTGGGTGAATGTAGCAGGGAAGGACTGGGAGTTCATCCCCATCCCTGGAGGTGGGAATATTATCTACATTGTTCTTGACAGATGATTCCCAAATTCATGGTCTAGCAACAAAGAATCAGTGACCATAAACACCCTTTGGCTGACTGTCTCCATGACTCATTATCCTACTGCTAAGCTTTTTCTCAATAGCTATGATAAAATTCCTATTTTTTGCTTCTTAAATTCCTTCTTTTTCCATCCTTAATGAATGTGGAAAAATATTTATCATTTTCTGAGTAGAACTACATCGCAAGTATTGAGGAATATTATAATATTTCTCCTAAACTGTCCCTTCTTTAAACTAAATAACTGGAATTCTTCAGCTGTTCCTTATAGGATATTTTTTCCAGGTGTCTAAAAATTCTCTTTAGTGTCTTCCAGACTCTGTTTAATTGTATAACAATTAAACTCTGTATTCTTCCTGAATTATATTATCTGTATGCCAGCTGAGGCCTTACTGATAAAGGAGAACTGCTTCATTTCACAGACAATACTCCTGGTACATTCCTATATGGACTTTTAAAACAAATTTTAGTCTCATGTTTAGCTTGTGATTGACAATGATGTCTTAGTTCCTTACTGCGATATCAGTGCTGGTCCTTCCCTATATGGTGCTTAAACAGCTGATTATGCCTACCTATGTGTAGAGCTTTGTATATCCCTTTTTGAATTACAGTTCTTTTACACCAGAACAATTATTCTGTTTTCAGGATAGTTTTGAATTTTCTTCCACTTCTGCAATATGCTTGCTACCCCTCTAACTTGCTGAATTTGCAGATTAAATGAGCACTTCTTGCTCATCCTCTCCAAACCATTGATGTAAATCTGACAAGCCTCGGGCCCACAGCAGACCAGAATCCCCTTGATGTAACCCACTAGGCTAGAAGTCAGTCATTGATAGTTGCTTCCTAGATGCAATTTACCAACCATTTATGCACCTGACTGGTAATTCTATTATCTTCTATCTGGTAATTTCATAGACATACAGAGCAAGCAGTAATATTTCACCTGAGTTTCCCTGTGACAAAATCGAGTGTTTGCAGTCTCCTTTTGCAAGACAGACTTGTCAGTTTTCTGAATTTCTGGTTGCCCTTCTCTGCTACTGCTCCAGTGTAAATTCCTCCCCTTTTTTTTTCTTGAATATGAATGGCCCAAATTACGCTCAGTATGCCAGATGTCTCAGGATGTTGGCTAATACTGTCATGGTTTAACCCTAGCCAGCAACTAAGCCCCACACAGCTGCTTGCTCACTCCCCCCGTGGTGGGATAGGGGAAAGAATCAGAAGAGTAGAAGTGAGAAAACTTGTGGGCTGAGATAAAGACGGTTTAAGAGGTAAAGCAAAAGCCACACATGCAAGCAAAGCAAGACAAGGAATTAATTCATTACTTCCCATCAGCAGGCAGGTGTTCAGCCATCTCCAGGAAAGCATGGCTCCATCACACATAATGGTTACTTGGGAAGACAAAATGCCATAACTCCAAACATCACCACTTCCTTCTTCTTCCCCCAGCTGTATATGTTGATCATGACATCATATGGTCTGGAATATTCCTTTGGTCAGTTGGGGTCAGCTGTCCTGGCTGGTGGGCAGAGAGACCCCTCCCCCAACTTCTTGTGCACCTCCAGCCTCCTTGGTGGTGTAAGAAGCAGAAAAGGCCTTGACTCTGTGTAAGCACTGCTCAGCAATAACAAAAACATCCCTGTGTTACCAACACTGTTTTCAGCACAAATCCAAAACATAGCCCCATTCCAGCTACTAGGAAGAAAATTAACTGTATCCCGGCCAAAACTGACACACTAATTTTTCTGTCTTTCAGCTGGAAATACGTTTCCAGTTACATCAAGGATCATATCTGTCTTTTTCCACAGTAAATCTGATCACTAACTCATAGTCATCCTGTGATTGATAACAGATTCTTCTCCTTCTTTAGTTTTCTCTTAGGAATCATTTGTTTACTAAGCTCTAATTCTCCTTTCCCTGTCTTAGAAAGAGGGGTTAAAATCATTTACTTATGTGATTCAATTTTGACAGTAGCATCCCACAGAATAGATTGTATTGGTTTGATGTGTGACTAATGATCTGAATGCTTTTAGTCTATATTTTTACTGTGTGCTCTTTCTTCAAATTATGGACACTGTAAACACTGAAAAATAAAAACACACAGATGAGTGATGCATTGGTATTGTACAAAAAACCCTAAGACGTGATGGGAACAACTTTAAACGATTAGGTGACATCTTTAAACTCTTTGTTGGAGTAACAAACACATATGAGAGAACTTTTATATCCTGCAGCTAAAATTAAATATTCCTTAGTTTAATAATGACAGTCTATTAGAAAGAAGTAACAGGTTGTTAGCATATGTACCATGCTGTGACCCTGTTAAGGTATGTTTTAAATTACTCTGAAGTTTCTTTCTCTTTCCTTGAGTCACTGTAGAAAGTTAAATTGATAATTATTGTTAGAGATATTTGAAATTTGCTGAGCTTATTGGAAATGGCCTGTTCTTTTCAAAATTTTCATTACCTTTCTTTCCCAATAACTTTCCTAATATTTGGTAATTAAATTATAAAAACAATGGAGGCAATGTTTTGACACTTTCTAATGGGGTTTCTTTTGTCTTTCGTCTTTCTGTGTTTTACCTCTTCTTTCTTTCAGTACATTTTTCACTCCTTCCATTTCTCTGTGCAGTTAGGCATATGAGGCCCAAAAGTATGTTGTTTTTTTAAAATAAACTCAATTGGCAACATAGATGAAAGATGTGATCAAAGATGTACAGCTCCTCCTTCATAGAGGTCGGACAAGATTAGGTGGGCAGCCTTACCCACAAGGGGTAGTTTGGCCTGAGTGCCAGGGACCTGACCTGACCATTGATGTGAAGACCCCAGCCTAGACTGCATTTTCATATTCTAGCAAAGGAGGAACCTCTCTGGTAGAAGGGTCAGCACCTCCATGGGCCAGCTGGGTCTGTTTCTTCTTTTCTGTACAGTGACCTGGGTAGGCTGTTAGGTTAATCTCTAAACTGTTTAGTGCCCGGACCCTCATCAGACCAGCTCATTTGGTCCCTAACTTCTGAGGACATGTTTGCAAGGTCACGTTTTAGAGACTGGGTAAAGGTACTAGGGCTGCCATCAAACACCTTTGATAAAGTGCAGTCTTATGTTTCCAAAGGATGACTCATGCCTGGGGTAAATCCAAGCTGCTGCTGCCATTCTGGCAGGGGAAGGAAGGGCAAGGCGTTGCCTTCCCTTGGGATAAAGCAGAGTAGCCCCCATCCCCACACAGGGCCAAGGAGGCGCAAACCCCTTCACAGGCTGAGCGAGTTGGAGAAAGGTCCTAGCAACCCAGAGTCAGAGGCAGAGAGGAGGAAGGTGTCCTGAGGCACAAAACTTTGGGGAAATCCTGGAGTTAGCATATGTAACTCCAGCACTGGATCCCATCTGAATAGGTCAGCAATGAGACAGATGCTATGACACCTTGCTTTGGCCTCTGAAACTCATCTCCTTCCTGCACTGCTGCTAGTTGTAGCACTAACTTGTTTTACATACGCTGTTCACAGATGGCACTGGGCTTTCTCTTCTGCCAATTCCATCGTCAGTCCTCCTCCACTCATCAGGATGAACTACAATAAAGAAATGACAATTCCCTCCCCCGCCCCAGTCTAATCTGTGGAGTAGTGTGCTGTGAGTTAATTTGTCCAGCCTGAGAGTCAGGTCTTCTTCATAGACAGCAAGCAAAAACTTTATGTGGTAAGGTATCATGGACACCGACTTCTGCGTGTAGTGTTTGTATGTATTGGACCAGACCCTCTGTAACCTTTTTTTCAAGGTTTTTACATGTTTTTCCTTTTTCAGACAAGTTATAAACAAACCTTGAAGGTCTTTACTTTTTTGAGGGTTGTATTTAATTTTTCTTGGGTAAAGTGTTTTCTTCATTGTTCAGGCTCTTAACATTTTTCTATTGTCAATTCAGGCCCCAGTGTAAAAGATACATGCCTGTTTTTTTTAATTATTTTCCCTTACAAGTTACCAGCAAACACTCAGCAGTCCTCCACAGACCCCCATTTCCACACTATTCAGTGAGGATGAAACATATTGCAAACTTCACACTCTATGAAATGTGGCTATGATGGTATCTCTCTAATTGAAGAAAAGCTTTTATTTTTATACTTTTGTTACTAAAGTAATGGAATAGAGAGCACTGGCAAACATTTTTCTCTCCTGAGATGTGTTTGAGCAGATTAGTGAGGCCGCCATCTGGAACAGCAGACATTCACATTTTGTGCATAATACTAATCAGTATGACTGTTGTCTTATTAAATGCCTTATTTTCAGAAGAGGTACAACCTGGTCAACTAAGGAGCGGGAAATCTGACTCTGCCATCAACTTACTATGTGATTTCAAGCCAGATTATTTAAGCTCTCAGTGTTTAAGCTTGTTCATATGTAAAATAAGAATAATAAAGCTTTTGAGTCCATGGATAGTGCTTTGAAATCTACAAACGAAACACGGAAATAAAATTGGCTGACTTACTTTCTGACATTTAGAGAGTTATAAACATAGGGACATGAGGAGGATATGAAGCCCGTATATTTACCTGAGATGATACAAGTTAATTGAAAAAAAAGAGTCTATTAACTGGAAATGAAGCTTTCATAGTAATGATATTAGTTCTTTAGCAGATTAAATTGTGGGATTAAACTTGGCTGCTTAAGAATTAAATTACCTTTATCGTTGAACAATGCTGATGTTGTAATTCAGGGCCTGGCTCTTTGGTCCTTATTCATTGCCTTTTACAGATACGTGCGTGGAAGAAGTCTTCTCTTTAACATGAAACATGGGGTTTTTTTTCCCCCAAAGCTTGTACCACATTCACTCGTCGTAGATATTGTCTGAGTTTGCCTGCATGTCCCAGTACAGCTCCTCGCAACTGCCTTGAGGAGGATTTCAAAGTGCCTCTAGGAAGACCAAAGGGATTAGAGGAAATGTGGAGGGATTTAAGACTTCGTGGGTGAAGGTGGTGGAGTTTGGGAAGACCTGGGCAGAGACATTCAGTGGCAGATTCAGAGCAGCTTGGAGATTTTGACACCAAGAACAACTTTGCATATCCCACAGACTCTAAAATGATATTCATCCTGTTTCTTTCATTGCCTTGCTGCAGATGCTGTTCTGTTTTTCTAGAAACTTTGTTTCAGTATTTGTTGGATCTTCAGTATGAATTTTCCTAGAGCTCAAAATTTCTAATGATTTTCACCAAGATTTTCCCCCAGATAATTTTTGACATCTCTGTGAGAACTGTTTCAGCTTCCTTGAACTTCCATCAGCATGCAGGAAGGAGCTGTCATTTCATTTGACTTGCCTTCCTGGCCAGCCTTTGGCATAGTGCTTGGGACTTCATCCCATCACAGGAAGCTGCAAACTCCAAGGAGGTAGCTGAGCAGTCAGAACTAGAGCAGTAGTGCTGCATAGCCCTATTTCCAGAAATATACGTAGCTGCCACAGGTTGCTGCTTTGGTTAAATGTAACAAATCTATTTTGCCTGAGTATCTGCAGTTAGTGGCATGTTTAATTTTCTGTTAGTTTTATGGTTCTCTTCTTCTATGAGCAATGAATAAATTCACCAAGAAAAAAAGTGTAGCAAGAAGTAAGAGACTTTCATGGTTTTAGAAATTGTGCTAATATTTTTAGGTCTATATTTTGCTTTGAGCTTGGAGTATATAGAGGTAAATCCTGCAGTCCCTGTTTTACCCTGAAAATAATTAGAATGTTTTGTATCCATAAAATAAGGAGAAATCTGTAGTTTATGTTCTAATAATCCTGTATCTTGGGAATTAATGACATGCTTTTTGTAACATACACTGAGGAACATCTCACAGCTACATAGTGGAGTACTATAATTCCTACTTTTGCTAACCTTTACCAAGGCCAATAACTTGGAAAATATATTTTACTCTCCATAAGAAGTGACTGCTGGGTCCAAATAAAATTGCCAAACAGTTGCCTGGGATTGAAGAGGAAGGATGAAAAGAACAAGCAAATTGACATACATTAATTTATTGGGACTTTGTCTGAAAAACAGTCCTGGATTTTCTAGTCTACAGAGGTAAAAAAGAATTATGGAAACCTTAATGGAGAACAGAGGTTTGCAAAAAGGGAAGTATTTCCAAAATGCACTGGAGTTTTAAAAGAAGAGTGAGCAAGGCTTTTTATCACTGGAAAGCAACACATTTCAAAATTGTCATGAGAAAGGTGGCTGTAATATGGACAGTGGGTACATTTTGCTAAAACATTTCTACTGATGGACATTCCACAGAATAGAAGAAACTGGGAAAAAGGGTACGATGTGAGAAAGTTTATTGTTTGACTCGCATAAACTCAGAAATTTACCAATAGCAATCAAACCTCTGTGTGACATTTGCCCTGTGTATCCCTATGTCAGAGAAATTTAGGGAGAAAAAGCTTGTAGTGTAGAGCTGGCCTTTGTGCAACTTTCCAGAAAGACAGTAGTACCTCTAAGAGAGTGGTTGCTGTGTAGTAATTCCTCTTTATGTAAGCAGTCATCAATGAGTTCGCGTAATCACCCTCCGCCCCCGCTGTTCTTCCACTCAGCAGCACTCTGCCAATCACCCACACAGTGACTCACCCGGAGAGCCCTTTCTACTATATACTTACAGAAAGGTTAGAAACATTAAGCTGTTCCTTTCCTGTTCTCCATCTCCCCACCCCCCTTCCTAAAATCACTTCAGAAAACTTTTTGGCATAGTGCTCTCCCAATTTTCCCTTAGAAAACTTCATCATCTTATAACGATAAACACATTTGAAAGTTTTGCTTTGAAGTAGTGGAATGGCTAGCATTGCTAGAATTCAAGACCAACCATTTTTGCCTTGTTTTTAACAAACTGATCCTCTAATGGTCATGAAAATTTATATTCAAGTAAAAGTTCCTTCTGGCACTAAGAATGGGTGGCCATAGCCTGATGATTTTGTTATGAAGCTAGTAATTCCTTGTCTTAATTTTTAATGGACTGTGATGAAGAATGCAAGACTACGTTAAGGAAACCTGTAGTCCTCCCCTCTTCCTTGATCTCTTGGAGGTAGACTCCTAGCAGTGGAAAATTATGTCCTTTTTTTGTGTTGTGCATAGAAATCTTAGTGGGGCAAATCCTCCTTCTTTTCTCTCCCAAAATCTCTCAGTGTAACAGAAAGAGGATTCAAATAGCTCATTTGGTCCCTCAGAGTCTGCTCTTTCCAGTGCTCTTAGGCAGTAAAGAGTTAATATTGAACAAACTACCTGGTAATAAAGAAAGGTCGAAGATGAGAAATAGTCATTTTGCCCCTCTAGGCAATCAGCTGTTCCTCCATGGGTCTTGGTCTAGGAGGACTTGAAGGTGGAATGAAATAAGAATTAGTTACTTATTCCCAGTTGCCAGCTCCTTATTTATTAATTTGTAAATCTATACAATAGTTTCTGTGAAAATGTTTCAGCTGGATTGTATCAAATTGCTTGTTTTGTTGCTGTGTTTTTATTTCTGAAATATTAATTTTGTGTTTACTTTGAAATGAAACATTAGATGAAATGACAGGGTGGGCAGAGAGACCAAAAGGAGATTTGTGCAGAAGTAAAACTTCTTACCTGTGAGTACTATAAACTTTTCTCTTCTTAACAGCATGACAGGTATCTCCTAAGACCTCAGTGCTCAATGTTAGTTCCCTTAACAAGGAGAAACAACATGGAGGTATAAAGGGGAAGTATTTTCCAGAAATGGCTCTTGATGTCAAGTCCTGACCTGGGCATAGTTACTACTGCGTAATGGATCTGTGGGATATTAATAGGAGATACCTTATACGTGCTTTTGTATGCAATCATTTACAGCAAGTCAAAATCCAATTCTGTCCTGAAGGAGTATTTGTGAAATGAAAGGAAGTCAGTATGTTGGGCAGAAATAAGGTTTGACTCCAGGAATAGTCTGACCCAGACTACTTAACATATCGCTTCTGTTTGTAGTGACATTGCAGATCAAAGAATATGTTCTGCAACACATCTTCATTTATTTTGGTGAAACGTCTACAAAATGTAGGCAGCTAAATTTCAAGCACGTCACCTTCTGCCTAAAGAGGTAAAAATGAAGAAGCTGAGTTTTAAGCTGTGCCTACAGCATGATCCCATGGGTGTTTCATTGCTTGCAGGGACAGACAACATGTCTCTGGCTGTGAGAATCTCTTTGCAGTACAGCCTGGCTGCTCAGTGCAGGAGCTCTCAGCAAGATTTTGTATTTAAAGCCTTTATGGATCAGCAGTGTCTGCTGTGAGCAGAATCTCTCCTTTTGATGGTGTTTAAGCTCAGAGCCCTTTGCATTCTGCAGCTCTTGTAGCTTGGAGACCTGCCTCCTCTTCTCTGCTCAATTCCAGAATAGCTTTGCTTTTCCTTCTCTCTCTTCGGGAGTTTCGGGGCAGTAGGGAGGGTTCCCTCCTCTTCACCTTCATTTTGTGTTGTTCTCTGCTGCTTTCTCCCATCTGCTGTTTTCATAGTTATAGTAAATGAAATATTGATCTTTGGGAAGCTCCTTAGGGAAAACAAGGACTTACTCTTTATGTGGACAACTTTCTTTGCAAGTCCTATATACTTTACTATACTGCCAACTAGGAAAAGAATGATGGCCTACCAGGATAGATTTATTAAAGGCAAAAGTAACAAAGCAAGTCAGCATTTCTTCTCTAAGGACAACAGAAATTAAAATATAAATTAGCATAAATAAATAACACAAATCAGCAGGAATGTCATAGGTTATATCAATAGTATTCATTAGTTAACATAGTCCAGTTGTGCCCAGAGGCCCAGAATTGCTCCCAAATCTAGGTTCTGTGCATCTCTGTTAGCTGCCCATAGATCTTGCCCGCCCTTCTTGCAGGAATGATCATCTGCTATCTTGTTTGACAAGCACTGACTGCCAGGGCAGTGGGAACATGGGGTGGTCAAGCTGGGCAGTTCAGGGGAGGAGTATCTTTTCATGCATGGGCTGAATCGGAGGGCTCTCTGCTGTCCCATGGGCCACTCTTCCCTCAAACCCTGTGCTGGGTAATAAGAAGTAGGCAGTCGTCAGGTTTCATCTGAAGGCTGCAGCATAGACATAGCTGTGTTGCACCAGCTGGGTCAACTTGCTGTTGGCTGGGACTGGACATGCTGTCATGCAAAGAGATACTCCCTTGCAGGGTGCATGGTGGTAGTGGCTGAGGCCACCTGTATGATCTTGCTGCTTCCCATTAGCCAGGAGCTGGAGGGACTGGGAGCATAGCCCTCACCAGATGCTCAGCAGCATCCCGAACTAACCCAGCTGACATCTCTAGAAGTCTCCTTAATCCTTTCTGCTTTCTCATCTGGGGTAGCAAGTAGCTGTTGGGGCTTAGAGGAGAGGAGCAGATCTGCTGACTAGCTCAGCTGTCTAATTTCTTTCTGAATAGGGTGTCTGCTGCTCTGCCACATCCTGCAACGATCACCTTGACCTGTGTTCATATGCATAGCAGCAGCTGATTGCCATTTTGCAATAATAATAAAAAAGATTTTAAAAAAAACAACTAATAATAACCCTAGCTCATAAAAAGATAGGTACTAAAGGATGTTTGTTTTCACTGGGGGGGGCGGGTGGCAGAAAAAGCATCACAAACAAATGTGGGATGACAATCTACTAAATGAAGCCATTTGACAGGGCAGGAATGACTTACTTAAACTAAGATATTGATCAAGTTCAGCTGGTAATGTGTTGTATAAAAAAGGGAGTAGCAAGGAGGAAAATAGATACTATGATGAACTAAATGGAATGAGTGATACTCTCTGAAGCTCTTTACGTAATGTGAGTTAGAACTGGATTTAGGTAAGTTTAAAATTTCACTAAAGAACTGGTGCTTGTTGCGTTATACATAAAGCGACCCTGTTAAAATGTTAATGGATGCCTATTGCTTTATGTATAGGTTAAAATATCTGAACAACTCACCTGTGAGAGCAATGAGATGAGAAATGAAAAAATGATGGAAATGTTGGGCTTCATATTCTTCTTTTAAAATGAATCATTTGTCCCCTTTTATAATCTACTTTTTTCAGTATGTTGATAAGACTTTAAAGGTGATAAAGTATTTCTAAAGAAGAAACCCTTGTTGTGTTTTTTCCTCATAATGCTGTAGTCACCCACAACAATGCTCTTATGGAAATTATTTTTGTATTTATTCTCCATTAACATTTTATTTCAAGGTAGAAATCATACTGCTCTGGATGCTGTATTTTTTAATTTTAAACAAATGCACCGCTCATGTAATGGACCAGACTGATGAGTCTGAGCTGAAGAAGCTCCCTGTTTATTTTCAGGTTATTTAGATAGCGCAGGGTATGCCAGCCTGCTCTGCAGGGTTCCCTCTGGTCCTTTGCCAGCATTTTCCACTAGCACCCAGGGTGGGCAGTACCTTCAGCAATGAAAGGATGGGGTGGTGTCTATGCACATGGGTTAGTGCTGGACACTGGTCTACAGGGGTTTGTCTGGAACAACTTTTTCTTTCTTTCTTTTTAAAAATGCATAAGCCAGTAACACAAATGCATCACCCCAATTTTGATCAGGTGATTAAAGTCCAGTCGTCACCACAGAACTTTCTAAAAGAATCTTACTGATGTACTAGAGGAAAATCTGTGTGTTTAATTAAATCACATTTACTTGGCTGTTCTGGAGCTCACAAGATGTGTATTGTCACCTGATAACTTTTCAGGAGTTGAATCCCAACTTGCTTCTCAACAGACACATTTTTCTTCAGTGTTCTCTAAATGCATACTTTCCATCGTCTTCCACACTAATCGTTTATTGGTGCCTGGATCTGCTCTGCACATAATGGCAAGAGCTCCAGTCTGTTGTGGTTGTTTTTCTAAACATCAGAGCGTGCTCATGAATTTATGCGCTGCAGAGCTACTTTGGGAGTTAGGCTGAGTATCTTTGGACTTAGATTGTGAAGTAAATATGTATACGCATATTTGAATAGAGCCCTGTGATCACATGGGAGGTTTCAAATCCAAATGACAGCTGGGAGCCCAGCTCCTCACTATACTTTAATGCAATCTGAATCCTTTATGGTCATGTAGGCCTTTGGAGAATCTCCTGACATTTCATGGAAATACCCTGTTTGTTCTAACCCTGAGGTTTCAGTCTGTCAAACTTGTATTCTAATATTTTCTGCAGTATGTGGAAAGAAGGTAATGCATTTCCTTTTCAGTTTTTGTGCAGCTTTGGTAGTTGTTACATTTACTCAGATGAATGCTAAAAAGCAGGTAGTCATGCATGCCCCTTTCAATATGGTAGAATAAAGTAAAGCCAGACAACTGTGAGAGACAGATTTGCCACAGGGGGAAATACTGCTTTTTTTTTCCCTAACCTTTTTTGCTGCTTTTCCAGTCATAAATTTTTACACCCCTTTCCTCCATCCCATTTTTGAGAATCATGTACGGTAGGGCTTTTTCTCCCTTAGAGCTAGCTTTTTGAACTTGTAGACACAAGACAGCATCTCTTCTGCTTTATATTCTCTCCTGTGCTATCTCTCAGCACAACCAGCAGACTGATGGTACCTTGTTTTGGAAAGGGTCTCATTTCCCAAGGTTTGACCAGCTTTGCAGGCTGTTCCTCCAGTGCTGTTTCTGTTTTCCTTGGTGTCAGAAGCTGAGGGGGTATTTCCCCCCCCCCCCTTTTTTCCCCTCTGTTTTTTTTCCCTCCCTTTTTTCCTTCCTTCCTTTTTTTTCCTCTCCCCTCCCCCCCCCCCCCCCTTTTTTTTTTTAATCCCCAACTAGGACTATTGGAGAGGGCTTGAACATGAAATAAACTCTTGCTGTTGTAGGTTTCCTAAATAGGTGATCAAAAAGGGAAGAGAGCTTAAAAACTATCAAGCGGTAATAAAAGCCTATACATTGGCAAAGATAAATGCTGTTATGAACTTGGAGAAATGGGAGTTCTGTTAATGGAGATTAAGTATTTTCACGTTGGAGGTTGGTTAATTTCAGTCCTTGTACTTTCCTGCAATGAATGTGAGCTTTGACATTAAACAGGGAACTTGCTCCTGACTGCATGCAACCAGCCCTTGTGCCTCTACACTCAAAAGCTTACAGAAAAACATGGAAAGGATTAAATAGAGAAGCTGTAAGAATGATTTCTTGCTTGTGTAGCCATGACAGATTCCATGAGCTTGAGCCGCTTAGCTTATCAAAAAAAGGTTAAGAAGCTGCTGGTCAAAAATTTTTAGGCACCTATGCAGGATGACAATATCTGATATTAGAGGTCTTTTTAATCTCTCTTGCTTACTTATCCTTGTCTTTTCAAAACCGTGTATAAATATTTCTAAGGGTATACTTTGCATATGAATAAGTCTTCTCATAAGAGAATTGTTTTCACTGAAAATAGCCTCTTTAACTAAACAGAATTTTCTGTGGAATGCCCCTTTGTTCTGAAATAGTCCATGTTTTTGATGAAAAACTGAGAACTAAGTTTGGTTTTAGAACACTTAAACTGAACACTTCTCTGTTTTCCAGCAGATAAAACCCATGAATTTTTAATTATTTTTATAGTGTGTTTTGGGGGCATTTGTCATGTAGTACACTAGCTTCTGTCCAGCTTGGATTTTACCACCACATGAAGTCCATAATTAATGGAATTTGAAGGACTATTATTTATAGACAGCTGTAGTAGCTGAGTTTGAAGTGTAGTGATTAATTTGAGACTGGGATTAGCAGCTGTCATGTGCCATGACTGAGGTTAGCAAATGAATGTTGTACATACAGCTCTTCAGGTTTCTGCTTCTCCTTATGCCCATATAACACAATGGGGCTTTTCACGTTCAGTTGCTGTAATTATCTTCATCTTCTACTAGACCCGTGACGTGTTCTCTCCCATTTTTCTAAAGCACTAAAATACATGTATTCACACACTCACTGTGATTCAAGTATTGTTCACCTGCATTTTTTAATTTTCTCCTTCATTAAAAAAGCCTTCTAAGTTGCTTGGTTTTTTTCCTGCTATCACTCATACTTTTGTGTCTTTTATTTTTACCTGAAAATCATTAATGACTCATCATTTTTTCAATACTAGCGACTCAACTCTGTAGGGCATTAATTTGCCTTGCAACAATCTGTTCTCTCTGCCTACAGCTGGAAAGCTCTGGCATCACTTGCTAAGAGCATTAGTCTTCCAATTTTCAGCTGTTCTGATGGGGTAATACTCATTTAGGCCCTCTTTTTCACTAAATTCCTTCCTGAGCTTCTCATTTACTGGAAAGCTTGCTTTCCACTGCTTCTGACTACCACCCAGGAAGGTGCTGTCATTAATTTAAAATCAAGTGTTTTGCTTAAGTTATTTGTTTATGTCTTGAGAAATGCTAGTTTCTGTTTTCAGTTCAAGCGTCTGTATTCATTAACCAGTTAATTGTTGGAAGGAAGTAAAACACTCTGACACTCTGTTTTATGATTCTGTAGAACTATCTTTTCTGCAGTCAAGATTGGCTCCTGACGAATTTCTTGATCATTGATATATAAAATATCTGTGCCAGCATACCAGATGTTGATGAGGTAAGGCAAGGGGAGGAATGCTGTCTGTGCAATTTTGTGTTTTGCCCCTCAGGCAGGAAATGCGGGGCAGTATGCTCTACTCCAGGATACACTGATATATCAGATTAAGTCCTGTGGAAATTATAAACCCTGCTGTTCACTCCAGCTTTGTCTATCCAGGCCAGGAGCAGAGCCCCAGAAATGACCTCAGGTTTTAGGGTGCATTTCCATGCCCACATATTAGCTACTCCTCTGCTTTTGAGCTTGTGTTGAGCTATTTGTCTTATGCTCTGTTAGAACTAGGTCCTTCTTCAACCAACGCTATGGTCTTCCTGGTATTGCCTTCCTGAAAAAAGTTACAGAATCTAATTTCAAGGCAGTAGTTTTATCTTGCTCTGGCCTTTATTACAACCTGGGGATAATTTCAGAGTCTCTATTAGCTTGATGCATTACTTACTTGTATCCTTTTCCCAGCACCCAGACTTAGGTTCTGTGGCAGGAGTGAGGAATCCTTTCTGAATAGTGGAATGTCCAACAATCAATAAATACAGTGCATTGTTAGCAAGCATGGATATTTTCCTAAAACTCCTAGATAAAAAGAAGTACTTAATACTCCTTGCCAGATCTATAAAATGTTTTCCCAAATGGAAATGCTGCATAAGTCTTTATAATGCTCTTTACAGGATACTCTTATTATCTAGTCTAATCATATGTGAGACTTTCTGGTGTCAGGAAAACAAACACCACACTGACATGTTTTCCAAGTTCCAAGAATTTTTTTCTCCAACTTCCGATAATTCCATTATTCCAAAGTTAAGTTGAGCCCTCTCTCTTCTACTGGTCCTGCTCCACTAACTTCTTAAATATTTTAAGGAGAATTTATTTATAAAGTCTTACTTCATTTTTCATTAGTGCTGATAGAAAATTCAAAGCTGTTTTCACTGGAAAATGTTAAAACTTCCGCTTTGTTTTCTTTGCAAGGTAAGCAAAGTAGGTTACTTACCTATTCAAAATATGTTTTTTAATTTTTTTTTTCACACAAATATTTTGGTTTTATTTGTAACCAAAACAGTTGAAGGAAATTCACATTCTTCCAAAGTTAAATTGATGACATAAATTAAAAAATTTATAGCCATTTGTAACAGTTCTTCACAATGTTGTATCCTACTGGTTTTTTTAAGGTGTTAGTTAACTTTTATCAATATAGGCCCTTTGATCCTGGTCTTTTACTGCTTATTAGGGAATAGCACTACTAGCTATCCACAGGTTTCATTTATTTGGAGGGCTTGGGTTCAGACACACAGAATGTGATTAAGAAGCTTTGCATTATCCCTATGGGCAGAAAAAAACACAGATCAATATTTGAGATATTTTCTTGCTAAGGATATGAAATTACTTTTTTCCAGAGATAGCAAGATTGTGAAAAAATGTTTTTCTCCACTTTAATGACTTGTGGGACAAGGACAGGACAGGAAATGGCAGACATTTAACCAGGACACCCTCTCAAAGTAATGCTGGAAAGCTGCTAATGTGTAGGCTGTATGCCTGGACCTACCTGGGCACACTTTAAAGGAAAAGGTGGGAATAAGGGAAAAGTGCATCTGGAATCTATGGGATTTCAACCTCTCTACTCTTTCTTGCACTGAATTCATTTTAAGCAAGTACTTTTAGATATCTGTACCAGCTAACAATAATGTCTTAACTGGTAGCCTGAAAACTAAATAAGGACTGCAGGATTAGGCTTCCAGGGTCTCCTTTTGTCTCATAACGTTCATGCTCTGGGAGGGGATTATGTAGCTTTAGAATAGCAGTATAATGTAATCAGTGTGTGTAAGTATGATATCAACATATCAGAGATGTAATATGCTTTATCCTCTTGTTGCATTAACTCTATACGGATCATAAAGACACCAGCAATTCAGTGTCTTTTTTGTCCAGATAATGACTGCTATAGGGTCCAATTAACATGCTTGGGTTGAAAAAAACCAAAAACACTTACTCATGGGTACAGGTGAGGAACTGATGGGCTAAAAAAACTGCTGAAAAGAACCTGTGTGTTACAGTGGATGCCGGATTGGACAGGAGCCAGTACTGTGCTCTCATCATGAATAAGGCAAACCATACGTTTGGCTGCATTAGGAGGAGCATGGGCATCAGAACAAGAGGAATTATCAACCCTACCTTCTCAATGATGGTGAGGCCACCCCAGGGCTCACTGTGTCCTGTTTTGAAGCTCCCCATTTCAGGATGCCTGCAGAGAAACTGGAGTGGATTCAGCAGAGAGATGCCAGGATAAAAGCACCAAGGGAGAGAATGAGGGAGGGACCTGGGCTGTTTTAGTCTGGCAAAGAGGAGGGTAAGGAGCAGTCTCACAGCAGCCGCAACGGCTGATGGGGAGCTAAAAAATGACAGACCCAAACAGCAGTGTAAGATGGTGTAACACAAGGCAATAGCTGCAAATTAAAGCTTGGCGAGTTCAGACTGAATATTAGGAAAAGCTTTCTACTAGGAGTTTGGCACAATGTAGGAACCCGTTACTCATATGCAGTCAAATGTCCATCCTTGCAGGTTTTCATGACTTGGCCAGGAAAAGCCACAGCTGACCTGGTTGGCTGTTGGCAGTAGTCCCACTTAAAGCAGGAGGATGGACTAGGTAGTCACCAGAGGTCCCCTCCAAACAACTTAGCTGTTGTTCTGTGTCAGGCGTTTGTGTTTCTGGTCAAACTCTATATAAGGGAATCTTAATTGCTACAAATCCAAAGCTTTGCAAAGCTAATTAAAAGTTTGGTTGAAATGTTTAACTTATTTTCATTTTGTTCCTAACAACTGGGGTCCTGATCCTGCGTTTAAGTAAAAAACTTCCAACTTGGTGTGGACATCTACAGGACCTCAAAATGGTACATCTGAGAGATTGCAATTGTAGAATGGGGGTCTGAAGTCTCCACCTGGTAGAGAGAATATTGATAGGGACTCTTCTAAAAAAGTTGCTTTTTTCATACATACATGCTGGTTTGTAGGATAAGAAACTTTTTCTCCTGAGAACATGTCAGTTTAATTGAGATATTTAAGGAGATGGTGTCATTTTTGGAGAGAAAGATAGCTTTCTAAAGCAAGGCCTAGAACTTGATCCCTGAATAGGTGGAATGTGAAACAGAAGAATTTCTGAAATCTCAATATATCTTATGGGAAAGGAAAAAGAAAAGTATTTGTCTTCCAGATACAAAACTGAAATATGTTCTAGACTTGGAGAAAATACAGTCTATGACTATGGAATTTTATTTACTACAGTGTGATTTTTGTTGGATCTATGTATCAAGTTTTTACAGTCAAATAAGCCTGTTATGCATATTAATTAGCTGTAATTGCTTTAATTAATTTTGGAAATGCAGTGATCATTAAATGATAAACAAATTTAACTTGGACAGCTTATTAAGGATCCCAGGGAAATGAGATATACTTTCTCCTATTGCTTGCTTTCTTAGGGGAAATCAGTATCTCATTGCCACTGAATTTATTTAGAATATTTATTTAACGCTTTATTCAAGTCTTTACAGCTCCTGTGATTTGATTCTTGAGAAAAAGGTAAATCACTCATGACTGTAAATACTTTTTTTTTCAACCAGACTGGACATATTTGTGGATTTCATTTTTTTCTCGTTTCTGGGACTCAGTACAATATTTTGACCTTCAGTTACATGAATTTTGAAATCCTCTCTTTCCATTGAAGTGTGGTGTGTCCCTTCTTTTCCTTATTTTAAAACTTGTGCTTCACTAATTATTTTCCTATTTCAAATGGATTCCATTAATTACTTTTTTTTTCCTTGTCATATATATGAATTGAGTAGCTCATTTAATCTTTTGTTTATACTAGATGTAATTAGATTAAAGATACAATTAGTTTTTCTCCTGCTCATAGGTGGTGTGAACCAAGTCATCAGAGATGGCAGAATTGTTTCAGATGTTTTCTCTTTGTTAACAATTAGAAATTGAAAACCACTTCCCTCTGGCTTCTGAAAACCTGTTATTATAATTTCTGTTTTCACAGTGTAATAGACCACTGCAGATTTATATAGTAACACTGCCCTTTTACATAGTTGTTAAAATTTTCAAATAAGAGTTGACAAATATTTATATCTGGTCAACAAAGTGACTGTGTCATCATGTGAGCTTTAGCCTTCATCTTTTGGCCATGTCCCCATATGATCATGCTGAGCTATTTTCTTCCTTGGTATTTCTAGGTACTGGAATTTCAAGCCAGCCAAAGTAAGAGATGAATGAGACCTATTATTGTTTCACTGACTTTGAAGCACTCTGCATTTCCATTCCTCTTCATGGAAAAGGTCACTTTAATCAGTGGTGAATACTTCAGAGTTGATAGCACAAAATAATCTTAATAGGTTATTTGAATAGCAATTTGGTTCAGATGAAATTCCCTTAATTGGAAGAACATGTATTTGCAGCAAACAGCAGCATATACTGGAGAGCTCCAAGAGGACAGCCCCGTTTTGTAGTCTGACAATCAAGAACTGATTGACAGAACTAGGATTTCTTCTTCCAAAGGAAGAATGATTAAAGAAACATGCGACAGCACTCCTTAAACATGTACAATGGTGTTGCAAAAGAGAAGCGAATACAGTATTCAGATGATCAAAGAGACGAGAAGTAAATTTCAGTAAGCAGGATTCAGATTTGACAGCATGAAAATCTTTCTAGCTCATGTCAGTGAGTGTGTCCAGAAAATGTAATTTAGTAAGAAGGTCGAAGTGAGGTTTCTGTTTATTTTCACACAATAACTTAGTTTCTAAATCAGTTTGCTTTCCAAGAAGGGGTTTTTTTCCAACTTTTAAAGCCACTCAGGCTTTCAGAGTCTCCTTATTGCTCAGGTTTTGCCTGCCAAAATTGGGCTCCTAAATTGAACCTAAAATTTGTGATGCCTTCTGAAACAGTCCTCTTAAGTGACATTCATCTCAATTTTAGCCAACTAAAAGCTAGGTATCTAACGTAATATGGTCACCTAGGCACCTGTCTATGGGGTGGGGAGAGATGCTGTTAGAGGGCTTACCCTATATCCAAAGTGTTACTTAAAAAGATAAGCATCGCTTCTCAAGCAAAATATACATTTCCAGGCAGAAACATGTGTTTGCTATGTATAAAGTTCATTGAACTAATTTCATTACTTTTAACTTATTTCAGAGAAAATGTACTGAAAAGTCACACAAGAATAATACAAGTCATACACAGTTTGTGATACCACTCACTGCTTCAGTATATGCCTCCACTTCTCCTGATTACATGAAATATGTAAATGTGCAAATTTGACTTTTTTCATAATTGTTACATTTTCATTCACTGTGAAATAAAATCAGGATAATCCAATTTTATATGGAATCTAATCACAGAAAGTTGCTTTGATAAGTATGAAACTGATACTGGAAGATGCTCAGCTCCCCTACCAGAACAGACTTTGCTGGGACTGATGAAGCTTTCTGGGTCTTTCTGAGTTATGTTCTCTTTAAAGTACTGACACTGATACCTACCCTCAATAAGAAGGATCTGTTTGTATTAGAACTATTTCCAAAGCAAGTATTTGTTGCTGTGGCTGTTCAATGAGGAAAGCGTATATGGCTCTACGGTTGATACGTGTGGCAATAAATCCACAAGAGGCTGTGATAGAAGATCATAAAACACAACCTCTGTAGAGCACTATGATTGCATCCTTATGAGCAGTGAGGAGTTCAGCTCATATCTCAAGCTCTGATTCCTTCAACTTTTTTCTAGAGTTGTTCCTCCCTCTCTTACTGCAAAAAAGGAATTACGTGAAGAGCATCCATCTCCTTTGGTGCATGTTTGCATTTTTCAGAAGCATGCTGGAATTGCTCCTACCCACTCTCCAGGCATGATTGCCATATTTAGATAGTCAAACACCAAATAACTAAACCAAGAGTTGCTCCATTCTTATGGAGAATTTCACTTAGATCTTGTCGTGGTTTAACCCCAGCCAGCAACTAAGCACCACGCAGCCGCTCACTCACTCCCCCCCATCCAGTGGGATGGGGCGAAAATCGGGAAGAGAAGCAAAACCGGTGGGTTGAGATAAGAACGGTTTAATAGAACAGAAAAGAAGAAACTGATAATGATAACACTAATAAAATGACAACAGTAGTAATAAAAGGATTTGAATGTACAAATGATGCGCAGGGCAATTGCTCACCACCCGCCGACCGACACCCAGCCAGTCCCCGAGCGGCGATTCCCCACCCCCACTTGCCAGTTCCTGTACTAAATGGGACGTCCCATGGTATGGAATACCCCGTTGGCCAGTTTGGGTCAGGTGCCCTGGCTGTGTCCTGTGCCAACTTCTTGTGCCCCTCCAGCTTTCTCGCTGGCTGGGCATGAGAAGCTGAAAAAATCCTTGACTTTAGTCTAAAAACTACTTAGCACCAACTGAAAACATCAGTGTTATCAACATTCTTTGCATACTGAACTCAAAACATAGCACCGTACCAGCTACTAGGAAGACAGTTAACTCTATCCCAGCTGAAACCAGGACAGATCTCAAAGTCAGAGAGGAATTGATTTCTCTAGTATTTCCCAATTTTACCAGCATCTCACACTCATATCTATATTTCATTCTCAGTCAAAATTCACACTGAAGTAAAAGGGGATTTAATAAATCAGCTCTTTTCCTGGGAGAAAAATGTATCACTAGTTAATAAGATTCAGTATATTAGAGTATTGCAGGAAAGCTCAGGGGATTTCTTCCTGACTAGAAATTAGCAACAGTGAAGAAGAACTTTAAGAAGTGGCATATATAGTGGAAGATAATAAATATACCTTAAAATCCATTGCCCTTGAACAGACAGATCTGAAATGCAATAAGAAAGTGGTTTTGTGCAGAAAGGCATTTTCAAAAAAATTTTTATTTTAATGCTGGAGCATTAGAAATTATATTGGGGAAAAATACTAGGATGGAGGGAAAACAGAATTTAATACATTTGTCTTCTTAAGCACCATTCTATATATTACAAATAAAAAATTACAGACTGCATATCTAAAAAAATCCCTGAAATAATCAACTGACAGTAAATAAATGCTGTCTTTTTTGTTCTTCTCAAAGGAATCTGATTTGATAGCCATCTACCATCTAGTATTATCTTCTAATTGAAGTAAAACAGTTAAATAGTAGATGTACTGCAGTATTACCACAGGGTTTCCTGCATTGAACTTATTCTTTTGTTCTCTGTAGCTGCAGCAGGATCTTGCTGCTACTGGGCAAGACCAGCTTCTCTTGCAAATACCTTTCCAATTTTCTCTTTAAGTGTGTGGCTCCCTAGGGTGCACCTCAGGCTCATTTAGGAAATGGGTTTGAATTTCTGTCTGTGGCCAGGTTTTTCAATAGTTGCTATTCTTCAGGATCTAAGCAGCTGGTTTTGTGTGCTGTGGGGAAGAGCTAAGTACTTATATACACAGTTCTGATGGCTCCTGTGATATAAAAGGTATGGCTGTATCTTGCTTCACTGAAAGAAGGAGGGCCACAGATAAATCCCTGGCCCCAAAATCATGTGAATTGACTGGATCACATCTGCAGAATTTAAAGCCAGCTCTTTCTTTAGCGGATTAGTTTTGGAGGGGGGTGGCTGGCGGTGAGCGAGCTAGCAGTAAAGCAGTGCAGACAATTAGGGGCTAGTTCTTAAATGTGCTCCATGACCCTCTTTTCAGGATATTTATCAGGATAGTTTTGCCATATGGCTATGTCTATACTAAAAAAAAATAAACAATGCTGTGTTCTGAGGTACAACCTCAACATTTTAGTTGAACTGTTAGAATGGCCCTGGTATGATTTCATCCTGGGTCAACTGGTATTTCTCCAAAAAGGTCCCGTGCATTGGTTTTGGAGGTCACATGGTCTGGACACCATCCTTAATAAGCAGTCTGTATGTAGCTACCTTATTGTGAAGGTTAAGAAATTTTTACAGCATGGACCTGAGTAATTTCTTGCTTGTTAGCATGAATCCCAAAGAACAGTCCAAGGCAAATTTATTTTGCTAGTACGTAGCACGTATACTAGCACGCATCAAAGTCCATGAAGGTCCTTCTCCAGCAAAAGGCTCTGCCATGCCCAGCTGCTCATCATTTCCAACTGCTGAGGTGGCACAACCCTGTTTTCTGTGTTTGTGTTTGAGTGTTTGTGTGAGTACTACCCTAATTCACTTCAGGCAAAACCACCTGTTTAAACTGGGTAAACTAACCTTTCTGATTTTATCAGCAGTGAATTAGGGAGCTAAAAGGGAGGCAATAAACTGTCCAATAGTGCTTTATGATTTCAAATCTAAGTAATTTTTGCTCAAAATCCTTTCCTTATTTTTTTTTCCACTCTGAGGTATCACTGGGCTATGTGTGGACTAACACTGTAATTGTTTCCGTAGTAACAAAGACTTCAAAAGATGAAATGAGCTGGAGAATAAAAAAAAAAAAAGAAGTTGTAAACAAAATAAAAATGAGTGACAGAGCCACTGTGACTCCTTTGCAATGACCCAGGCTAATGTGGGAGTGATGCTATGCGTGCATCTCAAATTCACTAGCAGTCCTTATAATTCTTCCTAGCAGTCCATATTACCATAGCATTTGTACTCACTGACTCTTTTCCTCTCCTCTGGCTCTGTTTCTTTACTACTTAAACGCACATGCTGGTCAGATCCTTAGCTGGAGATGTCAGCTTGGGTGTCATCCTTCCAATACTGCCCCTATAAGCAGTATAATCCAAATGAGGGGTCTGCTGGACAAGCTGGTGTTGCTCATTTCAAATTTACTGATTTACACCAGCTATAAATTATTTAGTCTGATCTCTAACAAGTTGCACACTCCTGGGTTGGTGGGGTGGTTTTTGTTTTGTTGTTTGTTGGGGGTTTTTTGTTTGGGTTTTTTTTACACTAAATTTCACAGCAATGGTTATCATGAAACCTGCATCCTGGTTTTGAATCTGCTACTGGCATATATTGTATGTTTTATGTTGTGTGCGTGTTTGTGCCTTGACTTCCCTACATGTACAAAGGGAAGTGTAACGCTTCTCCATTGTATACTGGTTTGGAGAGGAGGATGTTTTATGATGAACAGTGCTGGCAATCTTTTATCTCATTCAAGTCTGCTTTGCATCAAAAATGTATATAGTTAGCTGCAATATGCCTGATGCCTAAATATTGTAACATTCTGCAGCAGATTTTTTTTTTAGTTCTGTGAACTCCCATACTTGTTTTAAAATATTTCAGAAGAAATGCTTAGCATTTCGCCTAAACTTGGTGCTAGAAATATCTAAACTAAGAAGCATTCTGTCTACATAATACATGTCCAAATGTTACTGCAAATGATTTTTGGCTGTGTAGAGTGCGATACTGTCTAAAATGAGTAGAGGTTCTTTAAAATATAATGCACTACATGTCGATGGCCAGTTGTGAAGATGAAAATGTTTTTCTATTTGCAGGTCCAGAACTCCTTGGAGAGTATCACAGCCCAACGCAACGGGGTGGAAGCTCTTGTGCCAGGAATCCAGCCATATTTCAGAGCAAATGAACTGAGGAAGGTTTGGCCCAATGCTTCTGGTAATTGCTCCTGCAGTCAACCCATCAGTCAGCTTCAGAAGCTGTGGGAACTCCCACATTTGTAAAGCTCATCGGACTCTCCAGCTGAGACCTCCCAGGCACATGCATTCATATCTCAGATTTAAAATATAATTTGTTTTGGCTAAACAGCCTCTAAATCTTTCCTTCCTCCCTCCAGATGGAAGCATTTGTGTAATTAAGCATTTGGCAATGTTGGCATAAGTAACCATGTCCCTTTTGGAATATTTTCAAAACAAATACACAGTAAATGTGAGATAGGGTGATCCAAAGTCATTGTTTTTTCAGGGAAGGGTTGGGTTTTTTGTCTTCTGTTTTGTTTTCAGGGTCTGTGCTCCTTTAATGCCTAAAAACACAGCCCTCTGCAGTAGTTTCAATCAAGCCTGGCGTTGGGGTTGATGAAGGATGCTCATATTATCTATCTTCCGTATAGGGACAGCAAACTTTAGCAAGGGGAAAGATAATAGAAAAGCATGGGGTGGCAAGTTGTATCTAAATTTAAGCTGGCTAATGCAGTTCTGCAGTGATCACTCAGCCATGGCCAGGAGATTGAGTTAGGTTTGTTGACTTGTCAAGATAGGTAGGCTGTATTTAGGTTATGCACAGTGGGAGCGAAACACAACTGATAACTCATATCCCCAAGGCCATTTCATGCCGATTGATATAAATGACAGCAGAAGTGATTGGGAGACCTCCAAATTATATTGCTGTAGCAAAAAAAGTTCTGTGAAGACCTGAATCCAACTTTATATTGGTAAAACCTTAGCAAAGTTTGCTAAAGATTTATTAATGCAAGTTGGAGTCAGATCTTCACAGATGCCAAAGGAAAGAATAGTGAAATAATAGGTACCTAATGGATTTAATGAACTCTGAAATGTAAGTAAAGTTGTTGACACTAGATGTCTAGCATATCTCAGCCCACACTAGACAGAGCCAGTTATTTCCTATGTCTATTAAAACGAGAAAACTGTACCATATCAAGGCCTTCTTTGTAATGAATGTTGGCATGTTGCAACTTCCAAATTACTATTACTGTAATTTAGTTATTAGATTATTTTAAATGTATTCTGAGATGGGCTGTCTGGTTAGGATAAAGTTAGATGTCTTACAGACCAGAATCCATACTGGCTTTAAATATATTTTGTAGGAAGGCAGGAAAGGCCAGAAGAAAGGTGTTAGCATGAAGAGCAGGAGGGAGAAATTTGATAACTGAGTTTCACAGAACATTCAGCTTCACATGGTTTTAAATACTGGTGATGTCTCTTAGGAATAGGGTTCACCATCTCTTAATCAGGAATGTGTAGGCTTTCTTTGACAAAAAATTTTTTGTGGTCCAGTTTTTTGTCCTTAGTCTGAATAGAGCCCAGGTTCCTGATGTCCAGTTTGGTTTGAAAAGCTCATTTTTTTCTTCACACCATTAACTAGTTCTGAGTGTTTTACAAAGCAGTGCTCTGGGGTTTTTATGTTTGTTTTTGTTTTTGTTTTGCCACTGATGATAATTTTTTTCACTTACATCAGAACTCTGTCACCTCACTGCCTAGCAAGGCTCTGTTAGATCTGAAGGCCTCCAACCTGCCCTCACAGAAATAATGAGGTTCAGGGACTTGCATGGAAGCTGAGCCTGCTTAATCTGACTCTATAAATGCTCAAATTTCAGTGTGTTTGGTATTTTACTCCAGCTTTGAGGACTACAGTTTTATCCTGCTTTAACATGAATCAGCTTCAAAGTTACATGAGACGTCAGTCTTTTAGGTTAAAAAATCATTGAATCCATTTTGGTTTGATTTTTGTTGTTCCAGAGTCATAAGTTTGTATTAAGCCCTAAGCTAATAAAGGGGGAGGAAAGGAAACGGTAAAACAGTAATTGCTGTGTCTTTTGACCCAAACAGTGAAATAAATGATCCCAGGAAAATCTTAGTTCAGCTCCTTGGACAAAGATGGTTAGATAAACTGAAGATAGAAAGACAGTCTGAACTGAGTTTGAAAAGCTTTTCAGTCTTATTTTTCATCTTAATTAACTTATTATTAAAGTCTCATGAGCCTCATGAATTTTCTCTCACATAAAATGGAAAAAGGGTAAATGAGACAAAGCCTCTAGCTTTGAAGTTTGTGAAGGAGACAGTATAGTTGGAAAATCGGAGTAATTAGTTTAGTTTTGGCCAAATTTTTTTCCATTACACTGTAACTGCAATAACTTTTTGGTGAGGGTTGTTACCTGTGCTGCTCTCTGTCAAGGGCAGGAAGGCAGCTGTACACATCCTTTCTAGTTACTTTCTCCCCCAGCCCGGGGGCTTTATTTTGTGGAAGGAGAGTGTTGAGGCGAATGTACAGTCTGTCTGACATAAATCATAGTCTATTTGACACTGAGTTTGATATCTGAAGTATAAAAGCCGTTTGCAGGAAATAATGGCAGTTTCTGCACTTCTGGTTAGTGAAAACAATTAACTTCATGCCTCTGAACATATCATTAGCTGGATCTCATTTTAAAGGGCTAAATTTTGTGAATATTTACAGCCTGTTTACAGATCAACCATTAACCTCAGTGCTTGTGTCTGCTTTGAAAAAAAAAAACAACAAACCACCATTATGTCATCCTAGAGTGAAATAAAGAGTGCACCAAATCTTTGATGCATTATGTGGCATGAGAAGTATTTTTCCTTGACAGTTAAAATCTCCATGTGCTGCCTGAATGCCTGAGAGGATTGCCTCGCTGTTAGCACACACAGACAGCTATGCCACTATAGCTCTTGGAAATAAACACATCACTTTATAGAACAAAACAAGGCAAAAGTATTTTTTCTTCCTGGCTGTTCTGCATAGTCTGTGACATTTTACAAAATTCCTATCATTACAGTATTCTGGTGGATGCCCTCTTTCTGAAATCCTCTCATCGCTATATATCCATGGGAAAGGCAGTGGTAAAGCAAGGTGAGATGTGCATCATGTTGCTTATGAGAAGATTCTGAAGTTCAAGTTGGTTACACTTTTTTTTTCTGCAAGGGGGCATCTATAAAAGAATAAAACTGTTCTTGTTCGTACTGTTTAATGGGGGTTGCACAGCCACATAGGTACTACACCAAGGATCTTGTCCAACATAGCCTTAGGGGGTGATGCAGTGGGGCAGATCAGGTCCTTCCACTTCAGAGTTCTCCCTGTTGTCATCCTCCTGGAATATTTTCCATGCTTGTGTTTGTGACTGCCTAATTGAAAAGATCTGTCTGTAGCACGTTTACCTTCTGAATAAAGGATATTTTATAATTCCCCAAATTATAGTGCACCCAGTGCCTAATTCCCCTCCCATTAATGAGGTCTGTAAGTACTTTGGCAGGGCTTCCCGCCAGGTTCCCTGCCTTGATTGTGCTTTCTGGCATTGAGTGATTCTGTTTTGAAAAGCTGCACCAAGAGAGCTTTTAATGCTGCCCTGCTTCCCTTGCTTTATTTTCTCCTGAATTCAGGTCAGTGCTACAACTCTGTCCTTAAACTCATCTTGCCCCTGCATACATTTCATAACCAGACTACAGACCTTATGATTCTTTCTTGCCTGTTTTTTCTTCAATTAATTTTTATTTGGAAGGCAATAACAGGAGTTTGGCAGTTGGAGCTACTTCTTGAATGCCCTTGTGTCACACTAACCAGCTGACATTTGTTTTGTAATCTATGATGATTTTATTGCATGTGTTTCCAAGAAGATCATATTGTCACAATCAAATTGTGCTATCAGATTTTTTCTTTTCTAGTCTCTAGAATTGGGTACAATTGGGACATGAATGCAGAGGAAGGGGAATTACATGAATGTATTGATGAGCAAGTCCTTGGGCAGTGTTCAGAGAGGAGAAAGATTGATTGTTGCTCTCATGAGGTTTGGTTCTAAATCTTGGTTGCCTTAGACCTATCTTTTTCAAACCTCCCGTCCAAGCCATGAGGGCAAAAATGCAAACCTTGCGTTTTGTACTGGGCTCATTTCTGTTACGGTATCGGGGTTACGCTCCTTTGAAGAATTTTTCTTTCTCGGTTCAACTCTTTGACGTTGGTTATGTTTTCTATTGCTGTTAGTCAGGCTTTTTGTGAGGCTCCTCAGTCTTTTATGTGCCCTTTAATGACTGTATATGGCATTTTCCTACTTGGGAAGTATGAAATGTTCAGGTTGATGTTGCTTTTGTTATCCATGATTTGTCTATGGAATGGAACTGTGAGAGCAAAAAGCTGAGAATGAAACTGATTCTGTGATCTTCCTTCTTCTTCCTTGGTCATTTACTTTCTGAAATGGTAAGCAATTTGGGGGCAAAAAGCCCAGCATGTTCAGGTGGAAGGTCTGAGTTTAAATCAAAGACATGTAATATTTATAGTAACAAATAAATAAACAAATCTTAGAGAGAAAAGGTTGGCCCTCAGGAATCTCTCATGTCTCAGGCTGGAAACTTCACACAAGCTCCTCGTATCTTGCAGAAAATAAGATATTACAGTGACTCAGGTCTACTACATTGATCCAAATATCTGTGTAAGCTGTATTCCATAGCGAATGTGAGAATGCTGGAGCAAAAAAAGGCAGCTTTTCTGTAGTTTTGCAGACCCATTTTGGCCTTCAGTCTTACTTCCTTCTATCTCCCATTTGGCTTTATTGGAAGCTGGATGAACATTTGTTAGTAAAATTGTGCCTTCTGGTCTGTATTTGTCAAACGCAGTTGTTAAATCAAACTTCTACATTTGTACTTGCACGTTTCTTACATGAAGACCCTGCTGCAAAAAGATGCTGATAATTCTCTTTCTCCTATTTACTTCTTCAGCTTGTTGGGTTTTTAAAGCTGAGTTGTTAAACTACAAGAAAGGTCAGGTCATGAGCTAGAAGCAGGGCTGTACCTCAGCCCCAACCCCCCCAAGACTATCATGATGTTCTCAATGTCTCCCAAGAGTTGAATTGCATTTATGGACTTGTCTGAAGTTCAAGTTGTGAGGCTACAAATGTTGCCATGCAGATGTCCCTAGCCTTCCCTGTGGATGTCATCTTCCTCATTGCAGGGATTCAGTCTACCTCAGTGATATAAAACCTGAGGGAGGCTATTGCATGGGGGAAAGGATCAGCCCCATCCAAGCAAAAGCTGTCAATTGCCTCCACTCTGGGGAGCTATCTGAAGACAGCTGCGATCATTATTCTGCTGCTCTAATTCCTTACCACTTTATTTCATTTCCTTCCCTCGCTTTCCCACAAAATATGGGGAGAGACAATGCTACAGCTATTGATTCCTTTTTGCTCATCTTAATGACACCACTCCTTCCTCAGGTGACTCTGTATTAGAGTCATTAATCAAATGTCACGGCCTACAAGCATACGGTCTCAGTTCATTGCCAGGAAGCAGTAATTGGCAGCAAGGTAGCAGTAGTACACCCCAGAGAGAAATTTTTCTTAAAAGTGAAAATGCCATTCTCCCTTCCCATGATAAGAATCACTGGAGTGCATATGTGCAACTCTATATAGCCTTTCCTTACAGCAGCCATCCCATTTGTAATCCTCTTTTGGCTATAATGTTACAGTAGCTTGGATTGCAGTGTACCATTTTTAGTACTTATCACATAGCAGCAGACAGCTGGGCTTTTACATTACAAAATAGCCACCACTACAGCAGTGGCTTAGATGACAGTGAGGTACTGTCCATAATGTATGATCTTGAGCAATGTCTAGTAGCCAGAATAAAAATCAATCTGACATCCCAAAAGACTAAATGCAGCTGAATGGGCTTGTTAAAATGGGCTATAACAAGTGAAGCATGGAGCAGAACCAGGAAAAGAGAAAATACATTTGCTCTCAGGCAGACTTAATTACCTGGGTTACAGATTACTGCTAGGTTTTAGAGGATAACATCACAACTAAAGCTGAGGTAGTACTGGAAAATGGGGTGCTTAGGTTGTCTCTCTTTGAGAGTTACTCGCTAGGTAGCTCCATCAGCTGTGTCCCAGGGCAGATAGTGACCACTTCACATAATCCCACATTCAATTTGACCAGTGTGCTTTTTATTTTTCAGTCACTGTTAGTAGTAGCTTGGGTGAACAATTTTATTTTGCATGTATATTTTGGGAATGACTGCACAAATATGCCATTTGCATGTATATTTTGAGAATGACTGCACAAATATGTCATTTTGCTTATCAGAATTGATGCAAGTGTAAGCTCTCTCCTTAAGGATGACTTGCTTTATTGTGTTCAGTGTCAGCCACCCAATTAAAAAGACTAAAGCAACGTGGCTGGTCATTCTTATTTAAACAAAAACCTGAAATCGTTAGGGCCCAGAAATTCTTGAACAATTCAAATAGGAGAGTCTGTCTGAATCAAAGCAGAGAATAATCTAAATCTCCTACACTACAGGAGAACCCAAAATTGTTAGTCAAGCACATTATATAATCAAGTAAGTTTTACCAGTCTATTGTCCAGGATGGGGGATTGCACTTAGCCTTCCCTGCTTTGGGCAGGACTGAGCTTTGAAGCACCATCTCTGAGGGAGTTGCACATCTACATGGAGGCCTGATGATAGTATGAGTAGATCTCATTCACTTAGAAGTATGATTGCTCAGGTTTTCTTCTCATGAAGATTGTATCTCAGAACCATACAACTGTTCAGAAATCAAAATACTGCCCTCCCCTCAGGCTAACCTCCAAATCAAATTTGCTCAAAGACTTCCCATTTCCTCTTGTAGTTAGCACAACCCACAAGCATCACCACTTCCCTTGTGCAACTTGGCAGCAGTTGCTGGAAGTGTTGAAGAGGAGCTCAGCTGGGTTAGTGCCAACCTGCTGCTGCAGGCTCTTCGTTAACGTACACAAACCAAGGGGAAGGCTGCTAAGATGTGAATAAACTCATTTGACTACTTGCAGAGAAACTGCACTGGGAGCTCAGGGAGGAAGGGTTGGTGGGAGGATTTATTGCAGAAGCACAGTAGGAAGTAGGTTCTGAGAGAAGGGGAAAATTTGGAGGTAGCACAAGTTGAACAGCCTGAATTGAGGTGAAGCTAGTCACTATAGGGGGGGATGAAGATTCCCAATAAACTTGAGAAGTCCAGAATTTGCTGAGAGAAGACAGTGTGTATGCACTCTGTGATATGCCAGGTATATACTATTGAAAAAATTGATACGCTTCCTTATGTAGGGGGGCACAGAATGAATTATCTAATTTAGGGAATGGTTTTCTGGAGCCCAAACTGAATTTTTCATTATGTTGAGTTCAGCTTTGCTAAGGTCACAAGTCTTGGAAGATTATTGTTGTGCATTGAATGTGATCTAGGATACAGGGTGGGAACTGGGGACAAGATAAATTTAAATTGGAGAGTAGTGTAGATTTCTGCAAGACAGAAGTCTGGAGTGTTGCACAGCTGCAGCTACAGCCAGCTGCAGTGGACCATTGAGAGAAAAATCCATTATTTGGAATCAAATTCGAATAGAACCTAATCGAAAGCCCATTGCAGTGAACTTATTATCAATTTCAGTATGCTGTGGATCAAGCTTTTAATTCTTTGGCATATCTCTCAGATCAGAATTTCTAATGGTTTTAAGTTGTGCTGAACTCAGAGTTTGCATTTGGTACAGGGTGGTAACTGTCAGTATTGCTTTTTTTTAATATGTAAATAGGTTTCATTTGTAAGATGTTCATCTCTGGAAGCTTTAGCCAGCTGTCTTCAAATGTAGGCATTTCTTCTAAATTTTCCTGCACGAGTAGCTAGAGAATACAAATATGGAGAGTGGGAAAGGGACATCTTAAAATGTATTTTCTCACTCTTACAAGACAGTAGAATTCTTCTTCACAGACCAACTTCATGCATAGATACAACTTCTGTCACCATATCAATGCACTCAGTGTGGAATTTCTTTTTTTTCTTCTTTGTTGGTGTTTTGTGTATTGTTTTGTTGCACTTGGAGGATCAAGGGAATATCCAATAACAAAAATATACCATGAGAGAACAAAGAAAACGTAGGAAAAATTCAGAGAATAACCAAAGTTAATTTACATTTTTAATACATCTTGTCCATCCTTTGTTCATCAGGAAGACCAACGGGACCAAAAAAGGCCACTGCTGGCCTGCACAGCACCTCCTTAATTTTCTGGCTTAGGTTTCTCCCAGTCCTCCAATGGTCCTGCTCGAAACCCCGCTGAAATCAGCAGTACTCCCCTACCAACTTCAGAAGTTCATGTGTTAGACCCGATAAGGCTATAGCTACCTAGGAAGGCAGGACACTTGGTGGAGGAGAGATTTTTCTTTCTCAGAAGGCAAGGGTCATTTATAACCAATGGGTCAGAGTTACCTGCCCTGGCTCCCTGCCTCCTTGGAGGTGGTCCATGCAGCAAAGTCTGCACGGGGGCCTGTGACCAGCCCTCAGCTCCTAGCAGCAATGGAGGAAGTATGGATGTTTGGTCTGATGGGAGCACTTTGCTGGCTTATCAAGAATATGTGCTGCAGGTGGAAACTGCAATAGCAAGACACCTATGTGCTTCTCTGTCTTTGGTCTGAGAGGGAGGAATAAGTAATCGGATGACTCTAACCTTCACATATTCCTTCTTTTCACCATTAGTAAAGCAGCAATGATCTTGAGTGGGATTTTCCAGTGAGAAATATATATATGTAACACACCGTGTCGTACCTGATCCACAGTCAATCCAGTGGTTTCAGGGCACATTGTATCATTGATACCATGCTTGAATGGCAAATCCAGGCAACACTTCATGATGCCTGGATGCTGGAGGACAAGCAACTGTTCAGGGCATACACAGTAAGCCTGGTATATTCTGCAGGCACCTGGGTGATTGTATGTGTCCTGGACAGCTGTTCTCCAAATGTGCCTTAGAAACCTTGAGGGTTCTCCAGTGGACAGCAGGTCAGTCAGACTGACAAAGCTGGGACCTTTTGGGCTGCTGATCATAATGCAAAAATCTACATCATCACATGCTATCCTCACAAAACATGAGTGAAGTGGTACAAACCTAGGTGAGCAGTCACATGGTTATAGGGGTGGGAAGAGCAGGGATGGTGGTGCTGGCTAAGATGGGTCCAAAGCCCCAAGTGTGGATGGTATAGGACCAAGCAGGTAGGTGGTGGGTGAGGTGATGCCTGGGAAGCTGGTGTCCAAGGTACATTCGTTCATCTCTGTTAACTGCAACTCCATCAGAGGAAAAGACAAACCCAAAGCGCTTATCTCTGTGGGGGAAAAAAAGCCATAAAAAGTTAGACTTGATTAATCAATCTTTTTGTTCAGGTGGTCCTGTCAATATGGGCGTAATTGTAAGAGTCCTGTAAGTACTCCAGGAGCTTCAGTTTCACTGATTTGAAGTGCAGGAATACTTAGATACTTGCCAAGGTATCTCAATGGTAGGAATTTCTTTTAAACTTAACAGGGTAAATGCTTTTGTCTCCTCTAACATGATTGACCAAGATGATGGACTGAAGACATATGTATAGCTGACTGACAAGGAGTGCTACAAGCAAGGCAGTAAATCTGCATGTTAGGCTACATTGTTGAAAGGACTTTTTTTGATGTATGAAAGGTATTGCAGAGTAGAATAAAGAAAATCAGAAAAAGAAAGAAGAATGACTATGTCCTGTTTTTACCTGGAGGTCTGAAGAGAAGCGTTCTGAAAGAGCTTTGTTTTCAGAAAAGTCAATCTTAACCAAATAGGTGCAAATTTTATTTTGATCTGTTATAGACCATCAGGTCTTATATTTTTCAATATTCTAGATTGTATTTTTATTGTAATAAATGGCAGTTGCTACTTAAAACCTTTTTATGTTTCCTATTTGAGCTCCAAAGCAGTACTTTGATGCTTAGCTCAAGATATTGTAATTGTTTAGTGATGACTGTAGAGAAAAATAAGCTCCCCTGATATTGGTATCTTGAAATAGAATAGAATGAAATGGTGACACAATCTTAAGGTTCCAAAGAGAGTGTTCTCCAACATTATATTTTAGAGAATTCAATTTTATGGAAAATTTGGGGGCTGGGGGAAGGGGGAACCCGCAAAACTAATACCTTTGTTTAGAACAAAATGAAATTCTGCAACGTGAGAATTTCAAGTTTTAGGGGCTATGATGCTATGCTTTCATGCTACTTGTGCCATACTGCCATGTCTTTACAAAGCAATAGGAACACATTTATAACATAAACTTGAAGAACTGGCTTATAACTCTCCTGTGCTTATAATCAGCAACACACGAACTACCTTTGCGGGACTTCCATCGTGGGAAGCATACTAAATGAAAGCTTGTTTTGTGCCAGGGAATTTTGGTGAGAATTAAGCAGAGGAGAAATTTGAGCCTGGTCTTATATGGGCCGTTGCCTCTCGCTTTACCTGACAAAAGTCAAATAAAATCACAAACACTCCAACATCATGATTTCCCCTTGAGGTAGTATGTGGATAAGTTTTTACTACTCTCCCCTCAGCTCTCTATACTTGATAACAATTATCATATAACGGTATGCCATATAAATTTATTTAGTAATTGTTATTAACAAATACTGTAATAATTCTAATAGTACTGTAATTATATTGCTATTAGTAGTAACTGTAGTCATGATACATCTCTAATAGAGATGTATGACTCGGCTAGCATATCAGTAGGCTGGAGCTGATCAACTGCTGGTATTTGCTTGCATCATGCTCACCAAATACCATACCTCTTAGGAGGTGGAGATGCCGCAGTTGTTTACACATACAGACAAAATCTCTTATTAGTAAGCAGTAGATATTATTGCCAGGTGTTTGGGAACAAACCAGGCGGTCAGCAGTGTTTTGCCCTCTGCGCTCTTGCCTGGTGATCCAGGACTTACCCGTCCACGGCTTTTCTTGAACCACGCATGAAACCAGATGTGACATGACCCAAACACAAACCAAACCACTTACCTGTTTCTGCCTTAACTAGAAATTTCCAGGGGGGCTGTGTGCATCGTTAACCCGCACTGGCAGATGGGGCAGTTACCGTGCGTTTTCAGCCAGCCCTGCCTGTCTCATTAGTCATGGAGTGTGTTTTCCCCTGCAGAGCTCTGAAGCTTATTTTTCATTAGGAATCAGCTTTTTTGTGGTTAATGGTATTACTGGCTATTGCCTGCCTTAATTCAGCAATCACTGCTGATGTATGAGTGTTTGAGGCACTGTTTTTCAGGGCAGTGTCCCAAGGGCTACATCCTAACAGTGTTTGTGAAACAACACGGAGGAGTGGCCCATAGCAGTAGTGGTAAAAAAATACTTCAGTTCTGTTTAGTGAGCCAGGTAATGTTCATAACAAGCTCCCCACCATTACTCTTGTTTACAAGCCTGAGATATGTACCAGTTTAAAACTTTAGTAGTGACATTTCAGTGAGAAGGCACAGATTCTAGATAAACTGTAGTGATAACATTTTTGTATGCAAAGTAGTGCAGTCCTTTATTATTTGGCCTTGCAGAAAAAGGTGGTCTTTGCACACACATACACAAACACACACACATTTTTCCTCCCAGTTAGACCATAAATTAAGGATATGGTTTTTTATATGCATAAGAAATCACTTATGTCAATCTGTTGTTGCAACTACACGTAGTATTGTAAGTACCCTGTTATTTATTATAACAGGAGAAAGCCTGTAGAATCCAAACAGGCTGGTTTTCTAAGGTTAGTTATGACTTTTTGTCTTTGGAAAAAGGTAGTTTCTTGAAGTTCAAACCTCTTGAGGGAAGGAATGTGCTTTCACTTTTACATTTGTTTTATGAGGGGAGGGGAAAGTTTCTTCAGACCAGATGATACTTCCAGTGTGAAACTCAATACCCAGAGTAGTGACCTGGGATACAGGAAATTTAAGTTCCAGTTCATTCTGCTTGATTGAAGACTTGGGCCTGAAACTCCGATATCTATTACCTATTCAAGGCACATGTAAAAATGTGTGAGCTAACTTCAGTGACCTACTCACTTCTGATGTAAGTATTCTTGTCTATTTACATTTGATTCGACATTGAAAAATGTCTGCAAAACAGCATTGTGAGGTGTCAGTTTATCAATATGCAAGTGAGCAAGAAGGGTTCCTCTCTCCAGCATGAGCTGTTCTTCGTATGAGCTTGCTATGTCATTCATCTTCCCTCAAATATCCCATAGCTGAAAACTTGCAAATTAGCTATTTTGTTACAAGAAAAATGCAGAAACTGTGATTCAGTTTCCTCAGTTCCTTCATGTGACAGTTTTCTATTAAATCTTCTTGGCTGAACTCTTTCTTTCATTTAATGTTCCTGCCAAGATCTCCTAAAATATACTTGGCCTTTCACCACAAGAGTGGGACAGGGATACAAGACCAGGAAGCTTAGTCCAACTGTTAAGCTGAACCTGTGGAAAATAATAGAATGGTGAAGCACTTGAAGAGCAAGAAAGAGAAGAATAACAACCGTGAGGGCATTTCTGTGTTGAGTGATGTGATAGCTTCTCTCTCCTTCAATGCAGTGGGAGCTACAGCTGGTCAATACAAATGGAAAAGAAGCTCAAAGTAACTTAAATAGGATCCTGTAGAAAGCACAAATAAAAATCACATCCACTTTGGAGGAAAAATAATTCTATAACCCAGTTTAGCTTTGGAATCTGCAGACTCTGTTTCAGACATGAGGAATTGTTTGTTTACCTTCCAGCTTTTCTAAGTTAAAAAAAAAAAAGGAAAAAAAAAAAGCATTGTCTGTAATACTTATTCCTCCTGTGTCTTTAGACCATGACAGCCACAGCAAAATTCCAGTTGTATAATCCTGTGTGGAATAATTATTTTATTTTAAGGTTTGATCAGAGGAGGACAATATATGGCCCCACGAAGAATAGCAGGATACCATGAAAATCACATTGTTTGTTGATGATGGTGTGCAAAGACTAGAGAGTACTTCTGTCTTATGATGTGATCAAAATTAAGACTGTGTTACAGACACAAATCTAAAACATGTAAAAAACTTTTTACTAAGGCCTCAGATGTTCATGGTCTAGGATTAATGTTCTATATGAAAACAGTACAAAAATCTATTTAGAAACATGATACAGCTTAAACCACTAAGCACCTTTGAGTGAAGCAGCACTGTATGATGGGGATAAAGAACTGGGAATCAATTTACCATACAAAGTGTTTTTTCACCATTCATTTCATTTTGTAGCTCTGAAAGGCAACCAGTTGTCATAGAAACAGTAAAATAAATCCATTTGTTGGGACTGGATGATGTGCTTCCGTTGAAAATGCAAATACAGATTCACTAGATAGATTTTTGTCAAGTGTGTATCCTACCAGAACTTTTAGTTTGGAATAATATGCTTTTGGTTGTGTTTGTTTCATTTAAATGGCTAATCCTTTCCATGCTGGTTGGACTTCCATAGTGTGCTGTTCTAGTTCCTGTGATTTCATATTGCAACTTGTAATCTTAGACATTTCAGATTATATCTACCATCCTACATCCCCACATAGGAGCTTTTGAAAATTTTCCTGGAAACAAACATGTCAGGACCTCTCAGGATTCATTTTCCTACTATGTTCTCGTCTCCTTTATTAGAGCCATTGTGCAAATAGAAGGCATAGACTGCAATCAGGCTTTGCAAGCTTTTAAGCTTTTAGTTCTCTGTCTGTTTAAAGGACTAACATTTGCATGAACTGCTGTTTCAAGCATCACAGTCTTTGGCCCTGTCTAGTATGCTATGAAATAAATGGCTTAGGGATGCATGGGAAGGACACAAAAGTGTAGACTGCATCACTTTGACACAAGACGAAAGCTGGGAGTGAGCCTGAAATCTGGGTTTAGAAGTGAAATTTCTTCTAGCCTCTGGAAGGAGCAGACCTAAAGGTACAGATTCACTGCGGTGATAGCAGTAACGTATACACGTCCAAACTTTCTTTAAACTATCTCAGTTTTCAGTACCAGTGTCATGTTTAGAGCTCAGTGCAGTCTGATTTACTTTGCCTTTTTGGCAGGAGTTCTGTGCTTCCCTTGTCAAACTGTTACTGGTACTCAGACCAGCTAGTATAAAGCAAATCAGACCTTCACGAGATGAACTGAAGAAGCCAGGTCAGGCCCCTCAGAACACCTCAAAATATATCTAAGCCAGCACATGCTGTGGTTACACATTGACTATCAAAATAAATCACATCATGAAATATTGTAGGTACTTTCTGGGAAAAGATAAGCATGATAGTGGCACCCTGAAAAACTGGGAACACCAGAAAAGGTCATTTTTAAAAAGGACAGTAGACTATGACCTATAGTTCTAGAAATAGGACTGAACTGGGATAGAATACGTAAATGTCTGCATCTCTTTTTCTGAACTGAAGTAGAATGCAAGAAGACTTCAGACACAAGCTCCCAGTTGTACCGTAAGCACACACAGCACCCACCATGCCCTTCAGATTCACTGAGCTCCTGTGACCTCCTATCCTCTCACTGTTCATGGCGGATACATCAACACATGGCACAGTGCGTCAGTATAGTTAGAATACTACATGTTTCAAAATGAAGCATTCGTAAAATGTCCAGTTGTGTTTTCCACAATTTTCCAGCAATGGAGGAGAACCGAACTAAGACTTTGAAAGTACGTATCCATTTTAGGACTTTCGGTTCTGTTGCCCCACTTCCAAATACAGACAAAGGGTTTGTTCTTCCTTGCTGAAAAGTCAAAATTCAGTCTGTAGTCAACTTTGAAAATCAGAGTCCTGGCTCCGGTCTCCATGCATGCTGCACGGATGAATCCTGGGATGTGAGAAAACCTTACCTGACTAGTGGGTTTGAATTGGTGAATTTAGGGCCGCTTATAAGACATTGAAGGTAAAGTGTTTGATGGAGGTCTTGAAGAGAAAAGAGAGCTTCTGACTGAAAAGTCAATCAGGCTTTTACTGCTGATTTTAAGAACTCAAAATTTCACGCTAAAATGTTCTTCAAAGTATGGGAGCTGCATTTTGAAAAAAACAAAAAAACCATAAGCCTGTCATTTGAAAAGTAAAATATTTTACCTTCCTGCCAAGCTCTATTTCTGACAGTCTTGCAGCATTACATATATATCATATAGACAGGAAAATATAAGTAAATTTAGTAAGTCTGCTTAAAAAGCTATAATTCCTTGAGATGTAGAGTAATAAAAAAAAAACCCTCGACAGAGTTTCATATTTCTATTTTATGCCCAGTGACTAACATAGAGGAAATGATTACCATTCCTTTAACTTCAAGTAGAGAACCTCGGCAAAAAATATTCATTCATTCAGTTTTACAAATGCAGATCTTGTGAAATGTATCTGAAGTGTGTCTTGAAGCAAATATTTGCATAATTTTTTCTTTAGTTTTCCTAGAGCTCTCAATTTTAGAGGCAAGTTATAGCAACATGGCTTCTTTGCTTCAGAGTGCAATGTGAAAACAGGGACATAGAGAGGAACGTATGGCTTTGAAGTGGATAAACAAAAAAAATTGTGTGCTCTTTCCCAGTATCCAACTGTGTATATTCTTGAGTTTTAAAATGTTCAAAATGAGATTTTTTTTCCTCTGTTGTTGGTCTCTACATGGCTGTGGTTCTTGGTATCATCTGGCCAAGACTAGAGGCAGTACTGACATGATATCGTAAGAGCCATCCTCCTGAGATTTCTTCCCCAAGCAGAACCACAACATTCTCAAAGACTTAAGAAACTTGCTATTGAGTGGAATTCATTCCAACATTTTAGATGAAGAAAATTTGAATACAAGTTGGAGAACCCTCTGCATTTCAAGGGTTTTCTTTTTAATATTTGAAACTATGTATCTTCTAAAGTTCTTACTGGTGTACCAATACACTTTCATGAGAACTACCCTGAGTTACACATGAAAATATTCCCCTGTTACTAGGGGGACAATGCAAATTGTAATGTTTCCTTTGAAAATAGTATTTTTCAGGGATACCTAAGGATTAAAACTGTATACATACGTATAAAAGCTGGAAAATAAAGATAGCTCAACTATCTACTATCCTAGCAAGAGAGAAGAGGCAGGTGTAGAGAGAGATAGAGGGGATTGTGAGCCAGGGGACAGTGAAACCATATCGCTCCAGGTAAGCTTCTGACCTTTGGCATACTACTGATAAACTCTTCTGCATCTGTCTTATGGGACAACATAGAGATAAAATGTATATTTCCATTATCCATTTAATATTTTTAGTGATTTTGAGAGTGTTATTTTGTGTTTGGGGGTTTTTTTACATTTAACAACTGCAAATATTATTTAAATTTGGAGAATGCTTAGGGGAAGGGCAGTTGACAAATTTTAATGAAGAAACCACTTGCATAACGAAGGAAACAATGGAGCAACTGGAGGGAGGCAACACCATCTGGATAAAAAGATTTATAGCTTACTGGGAAGCCAAGGGTCTGTGAAAAACAGATATCTCTGGGCTACATAATTAACTTGGTATTTTATTTCTTTAGTGTGTGTGGGTTGTGGGTTAGTTCAGAGACCAATGAATCTCATACAATACTCTCTGAGAGCTGGGAGGAGAGATGCACATAGCTTAAAACAAAGCTGTGCCATTTTCTTTATTTCCATTTCCTGGAAACAAATTTCTTTATTTGAATTTCCTGGAAACAGTGTCAACTGAAATAGCTCACTTTGTTTAAAGTTTTCATCATCTGCATAATTTCACATCTCTCCTGGGTTTGCTGGTTCCAAACAATCCCATGATTTGGCAAATGTCACAGCTGTTCTTCATATTTGTTATAGCCTAGTGACCTGTAAAAGCCAGGGGAGACCAAAAAGTAATAATTAGGCTATTCCAAAACATTTAGTTCTTCAATATAAGTCAAGGTTACTATTCATTATGTCCCTATTTAAGTCTTTTTCTCCTGTTGATCATCACTTTAATGGGCTGCACTATGCTCTGTGAAACATCTCCATGACAGAAGAACTTTGCTTCAATAGTTATGGGGGGAGATGGAAGTTGGTGCCATCCAATTATCATTCTGATCTTTCTTTCTCCTTTTCATTAAGCTAAAACAGATATTTGCAAGAATAAAATGTTATGTGAAAGGTATAGCTAATTTTCATCAAAAGTAATCTGCTCTTTCCATGAACCCAATAGGGATGTTTTTACAAAATGACGTTACTGGTTGGCTTTGTGAATATTTTCTCTCTACTATTTTGCTGAAGTGACTTTTGTGAACTGTGTGTTAAATAACCATTTTTTTCTTTCATATCTTGATTTCTCCCATTGACTTTTTGCTTTTGAGATTTGAAATGCTACATTTGTAACACAACTGCATCTCCCATGGTGAAAGACAGATGAAAAACACCTTCTGTAGCTTTAGTGCTGGTCTGCACAGAAGTATAGGTGGATCTTAGGCATATGTTCACTGTGCTGCCTAATATTTAATTCCATCAAAGTTGATCTGGGGAATCTCTTACATTTGAGCACTTCCTTCAGGTTTCTAGCAGTGTTACAGCCTTTAAGTTACACATAAAAACAAAAGCACACTGAGCGATTGAGGGAAATAGAAGAATAATATGTTCTTATAACTACAGTGGGAACTATTTAGCCATATAAAAATGTGGGAGAATCTGCACTAGGTAACAACTGTTGTGTACATTTCTGGGTATGAGAATATAGATTAAATTGGTTTTGGAGAGAAAAGCTTTTCACCTAAATGGGATCACAAGACTTACAAGCCTGTATAACAGTAAAAATCAGAAGCTTCAGCTGAATTTAATGAAGAGGACCTAATTCCCAGTTTCAATGCTGGGTGTGAAATTGCTGTGCTGTGTTAGCATAGAGCTGATGCAAGATAGTGGAGAATAAGCCTGATAGATTTTACTCAAGTTCAGTCCATTGCTACATGAGAAATAGACCATCAGAAGTAAAATCTCTCAGAAATCCCTGAGGCTGTTCAAGGTAGCAGTTCCTTACTAGAAAACGTGCATTTATTTCCTTCCCAAGCAAATAAAAAACTATTAAAATGGTTGTTACATTTAACAGTAGATCATGCTGGTGAAGGGTTTACTTCAAATAAAGGCCAGTTTTAGCAGGCACTGCAGGCATTCACATGCTTGTTAACAGCACCTCACCTGCATAAGCTGTCACCCAATCACTGGTAATCTGATAAGTATTCCCCTGCACAAGCAAATGTGACTTTTGTGTTTTGGACCTAGACTTAAGCTGTAACAGCTAATACATCAAATCTGTATTTCTCCCCAGCCTGGAGACACTCTCCCTTTATCATCCCCTTGTTGAAAACCATCTGTAGCTAATCATCCCCCACTACCCTACTCTACTCCTGCAAAAACAGTAAGGGAGGAAAAAAAAAGACTGGTGGTATCTTCTCTTTTTAAAAAGCAGGTATGCTGACAGCTTTCTAGTGATAGTAATCAGGGAGTTTTAGTCTGATAGAGAAAGATGGTAGGAGCTTTGAAAGAGTTAGCTAGAAGTTAGCTCTGAGCGTGAAGTAAACAGCTGATAGTACAATTGTAACTTCAGGCAAAGCAAAAGGGAGTAAAATCCAAACATACAGGAGGAGGGTAAGGAGTCCATTTACCTGCATACATAGTTTGGGGTTGGGGTTTTTTTTTCTTTTGATAGCTCATATTTCTACCTAATTAACTTGGCTATCAAAATAGCAAAAATAGAGAAATGCTGTGAGAGTTTATTGTCCTCTGTTTCATAGAATAGTTTGGGTTGGAAGGAACCTTTAAAGGTCATATAGTCCAACCCCCCCTGCAATGAGCAGGGACATATTTAATTAGATCAGGTTGCTCAGAACCCAGTCCAACCTGACCTTGAACGTTTCTGAGGATGGGGCATCCACAACCTCTCTGGGCAACCTGTTCCAGTGCCTCACCACCCTCATCATAAAAAATTTCTTCCTTCTATCTAGTCTGAATCTACCCTCTTTTAGATTAAAACCATTGCCCCTTGTCTTATTGCTACATGCCCTACTAAAAAGTCCCTATCTTTCTTATAAGCCCCCTTTAAGTATTGAAAGGCTGCAATAAGGTGTCCCTGGAGCCTTCTCCTCTCCAGGCTGAACAACCCCAACTCTCTCAGTCTTTCCTCATAGGAGAGGTGCTCCAGTCCTCTGATAATTTTTGTGGCCTCTCTCTGGACCCACTGCAACAGTTCCATGTCTTTCCTGTGCTGAGAACCCTAGAGCTGAACGCAGTACTGCAGGTGGGGTCTCATGAGAGCAGAGTAGAGAGGGAGAATCACCTCCCTTGACCTGCTGGCCACACTTCTTTTGATGCAGCCTAGGATACAGTTGGCTTTCTGGGCTGCGAGTGGACGTTGCCAGGTTACGTCCCATTTTTCGTCCACCAGTACCCCCAAGTCCTTCTGTGCAGGGCTGCTGTCAATCCCTTCATCCCCCAGCCTGTATCGATACCAGAGGCTGCCCCAGCCCAGGTGCAGGACCTTGCACTTGGCCTTGTTGAACCTCATGAGGTTCACATGAGCCCACTACTCAAGCTTGTCCGGGCCCCTCTGAATGGCATCCCATCCCTCAGGTGTGTCAACCGCACCACTCAGCTTGGTGTCATCTGCAAACTTGCTGAGGGTGCACTTGATCCCACTATGTAATTGATGAAGATATTAAACAGTACTGGTCCCAATATGGACCCTTGAGGGACACCACGTGTCACTGATGTCCATCTGGACATTGAGCCATTGAGCACTACCCTCTGGATGTGACCATCCAACCAATTCCTCATCCACCGAACAGTCCATTTATCAAATACATATCTTTTCAATTTAGAGAGAAGGATGTTTTGGGGGACCATGTCAGAGGCCTTACAGAAATCCAGATAGATGACATCTGTAGCTCTTCCCTTGTCCACTGATGTAGTCACTCCATCATAGAAGGCCACTAGGTTGGTCAGGCAAGACTTGCCCTTCATGAAGCCGTGCTGGTTGTCTCGAATCACCTCCCTGTCCTCCGTGTGCCTTAGCATAGCTTCTAGGAGGATCTGTTCCATGATCTTCCCAGGCACAGAGGTGAGGCTGACAGGTCATCAGTTCTCAGGGTTCTCCTTTCTACCCTTTTTAAAAATGGGTGCAATGTTTCCCTTTTTCCAGTCACCAGGGACTTCACCTGACTGCCATGACTTTTCAAATGTCAAGGAGAATGGCTTGGTTTCAGCATAACTACCCCACTTGTCCTGGTTTCAGCTGGGATAGAGTTAACTGTCTTCCTAGTAGCCGGTACAGTGCTATGTTTTGAGTTCAGTATGTGAAGAATGTTGATAACACTGATGTTTTCAGTTGTTGCTCAGTAGTGTTTAGACTATAGTCAAGGATTTTTCAGCTTCTCATGCCCAGCCAGGGCACCTGACCCAAACTGGCCAACAGTGTATTCCATACCATGTGACGTCCCATCTAGTTTAGGAACTGGGAGGTGGGGGGCAGGGATTCGCCGCTTGGGGACTGGCTGGGTGTCGGTCGGCGGGTGGTGAGCAATTGCCCTGCGCATCATTTGTACATTTCAATCCTTTTATTACCACTCTTGTCATTTTATTAGTGTTATCATTATCATTATTAGTTTCTTCTTTTCTGTTCTCTTAAACTGTTCTTATCTCAACCCAGGAGTTTTACTTCTTTTCCTGATTTTCTCCCCCATCCCACTGGATGGGGGGGAGTGAGTGAGCGGCTGCGTGGTGCTTAGTTGCTGGCTGGGGTTAAACCACGACACCACTTTAGCCCCAAGATAAAGCAAAAGTTGACTTGGGCTTGGGGGGGGTGGGGGTGGGTGTGCAAATAAGGACATAGAAAAAATAAATTAAGGTCTGACAAAATAAGCAATACAGAACAGCTGGTGCTGGCCTTGATGGAAAGAATGAAATGGGAGGAAGGAGCTATATAAGTCCTTCTTTTCTTTCTCTTGCTAGCAGCATGTCATACCCTTTCTATGGGGGAATCTGCCAGCCCAAGGATATCTCTGTAGCTGTGTTACCTGTGTGCTCACAAGGTATCTTTGCTAAATAAATTAAATTTCTGTGTAAGTTTTACTTCAAGTTCTAAAAAGTGGGGTACAGATGGTACTTGTTCCTTCATATGAAAGCTCTTAAATACCATAATATTTAAGAAGGACACACAGATATAAGTCTTTTTCCTTTATTCTTCCTCTTTCTTCCTCCACACGTGTGCTAGAAGTAGAATTACAAAAGGTCCTTACGCAGGCCATACAAGGCAAAGGACAAGTGGCAGGGTTTCAATACTTGCTCTCTACCTCCTCCTTCCCTACACACCACCCACCCATGCACGTGCTTGTTTGCTTGTCCACAAGCCTGTTACAGTCGGGTTCTTGCTGAAAATTATTTTTCACATATATCTTCAGAAGATCTTGGGAAGGCACCTTCCCTTGTAATTTGCATGACAGGTAGTTTTTGGGTATGTTAGTGCTGTAGATCAGGAAGGTGCTGGAAATTAGTTCTTGTGTTTTATTTGTGTTATTGTGGGGGAAATCATGATAGCTCTTTAAATTTTAAACCATTTCAGCCCTTCTGCTGTAAAGGGAACACTGGTTTCCCATTAGAGGAAGGCCTGTAGAAAGAAGTAATCACACATTCAGTGGTTCAAAGATGTTTTGCATGCAGGATTGCTAGTGACTGAAATGTTAACTCCCCTAAAACCTAAAGAAGAGTCATTTCCAATGCTCAGGTTGTTTCCATATAAAATTGATTCATAAAATTGTTCATACAGGCTGGGCTCAGAGGCAGCCAACACCTCTGAAAGGTAAGTGCAAGAAAAATAGCTGGATCAATTAGAAGAATTGCTCTGTGTTTTCCTTTTGAAAAATCTGACAATTACATCACATTGCTATTTTTAGGCAGATAATAAAGTGGAACACTGGGTTAATGAAAGCAGCCTGTGCAAGCTGAGTGCTATGGAATATTCACCCAGCATATGCATGGTAGGCTATATGTCTGAGGGAAATGCATGCAATCCACCTGCTCCTTAGCTACGCCTTAGATTTTTGCCTGAGAAGAAAAGCTGGCTCTATTGGCAAAACAGAAAATGTAATTGGAAACAATTTATCTCTTAATTCATGCTTTATTTCTTAAATTCCTTGAGTTTATTTTAGAGGTGAGAGCGCGCTAACGTCATCATGGGAACACAAATGGTGTTGAGCTGTAGGAAAGAAGGGATTTGACGTATTCACAGTGCTCTTCTGCAAATGGTCTACATGTTTATTCTACAGTGCAATCCCCTAAAAACGTAAAAAAAATGCCCTGAATTTTGCAGCTCCATTGAGCATGCTCTAGTAGGCTACACAAAGTTTTTAAGGTTTCAAACAGAGAAAGTCTTGTGAGTTGCAGTACCATTGGTGTTCTTGTTTCAGGGAAATAAGAGCTGAAGGAACATCTGTGGTCATAATACTTTTTATGATTGTTGAAGTCTCAGTTTCAGATATTAGGGACAACATGGAGACGCTTCCAGATCCAAATGGCTGCTGCATTCAAATGGTTGCAGATATTGCTAGTGCAGTTAAAAGGGAACAAACTTGGCCCCAAAATATCAAAATACGTAGTTAATACTAGAAGCGGCATGCTGAATAAGAGAACGTAGTGGGTTTTGTAGCTTATGATCTGTCCGAGAGGGGACTTGCAGAGTTGTTCACATCTATTTAACACAGTGGTCTGGACACAGCCTTTGTTTTAGGAAGCCCCTAAATACCTGATTTCTGGAGGCTTGGAGATCACATGAGGGAGAGAAACACTCTACACCTGCCCTATTTCTTTCCCTCCTCCTTGAGTATCCTCCCCGCTGTGGTCAGGGACTTCCTTGCCTAAATCAGGAAGTTATGATTTCTGGGTAATGAGAAAAAAGCCAAGTGGAGATTCTTTCAGTCTCTGATATTACAGTGAAACACTGGCTTTAATGAGACAGTTCATACGCTGGAAGTGAAGCATATACTGAGGACCTTGCTGGACTTGACTGTATATGGCACAGCAAGCGGCTGTCGGGTTAGGGAAGGATTTGCATGAGTGGAAGAAGAGAGCTTTCTGTGAAGCTCCCCCATCTCTCAAGGCCTAATATGGATGAATTAGAGACTCTAGAGAAAACAGAAAATCTTTTATATGAAATATTTTTTCTCCTAGAATGAACAGATTAAGGGTTGATTAATTCATGCTGATTGTCAGCTTAATGAAGAATATAAAGATCACAGGGAAAAATCGAGCTCTTTCTGACTTACAGGGTCTGATTAGAGCAGTCATCTGGAAAGCACAAGCTCTGATGGTACTTCTCTATTTCCAAGAATAGATTAATAACTAAATTGGTTGTTCTGGTACAGCCTTTTTAAACAGCTACACTTTGTCTCCAGTTATTACACTCTAGGTATTGTATGAGTGTATTTTCAAAGGCTGCTGCTCAGTCTGAAGATCAGCATGTATTCAGACTTTTTTCCAGTTGAAAATGGCACTTATTAGCCACTGGATAAAAGATAGATCAGAGGCAGCTGCAGCCTCTGGGTAGCATGGGGTAGGAGTAGAGGAAGTAGAAGGGGTATCTAGAGGGAGCCAGGGTCGCTCTCCTTGCCCCAGAGGAGGGCCAAAGATCCTCATCCCTACCAAGGTCTCCTGTCTCTCATAGCAGGAACCACCACCTAACATTTCCCATTATTTCTTGCTGGCTTCTGGCAGTCTCCTGGCTCAGGCAACTGATAAATTTGCCTGTGCCTGAGAGATAGCCATAGAGTAGATGTAGGATGATGACATTCACTCCCCCCGCCCCACCCCACTTTTTCCCTGGAGACATTGTTTTTTTCTAAATCTGCATTATAACATTAGAGCTCCATTTGTGTGTTATGACTGAGCCAAGCTGAGGGTTATTGATGATTTCTACTTTCAACCTTGTTGTAACTGTGTTTTAGCGATATCGACAGACAGAAGCAAACCAAAAATACATGTGTCAATTCTGTTGCTGAGTGCAGATCCAGCTGTAGCCTATAGGTATATTTGCCATAATTAAAAGTTTACATAGCTAATAGTTATCCCTGGTGTGCTACCTAAGTCATATAATACATATGCTACTCATGCTTGAAGTTTAGTTTTGACTAAACATGTTTTGATTAAACAGGTAACTTTTAAGGGTATTTCTGATTCTTTTAACTGACAGTCAGAAATAATCTTGTCTTTGCCTGCTTGTTTCCCCGTGCTTTGGAAATTTGTTAGAAATTCTGTAACTTTCCATCTATGACCTGATTTAGCTGCCAGTGAATTTGGCAGGAGTTTTTCCACCGGCTTCATTCAAAACCAGATCAGGCCACTAGAGAACAAATGATAAATTACATTCATAAGCTGGAAGTTACCACCGGCGTTGATCAATACACACGTGAATTTCTGCCTAGTCAGGGTTTGCAATTTGGCATCCTTCCCTCAGCAATATCAGTATGCCCTCTGCAGTACAGTGAAAAGCACGTATCTAAAGCAACATCGGGTTTCACTGTCCCTCTGGGGCTTTATCTGGGGCAAGTGTTGAGACCTTGTCAAGGGAATTGCTGGGGAAGCTATGTTGCTTCAGAGGTGGCTGGCCATGAACAGCAGCACTTCTTACTACAGTTTCTTTTCCTTATATTTTGAGGCCACTGAGTTCACTCAGCTGCCCTATGTCCCTTTTTTAACTTTTTACTGCTGTCAGTAACAAAACCTGAAAATTTTGGCATGAAGATATTTCATTTTTTCATCAAAAATCATTAGTTCTTCAGTAAAAAGGTGTGTTTAGATAGGTTTGCAAAAGCACATAATTTCAGAATTCTTTACCAAAACAGAATATTCCTCAGTTTAATTACTTCTTTTGAGATCTTTCAGTCTTCTAAGTGTTCTTTAACCTATTAAGACCAGCTATTAAATGTTTTTCAACTTCAAAGAGTAAAAATATTGAATATATAAAGTAAGATTCTTTTTTAGACTAAAAGCATGACTATTATCATTCTTTTCCCAGGGAACATTTTCCCCATTATCTGCCTTGGCAAACAACTAGTCTCACTAATAAATAATTCAGCAGCAAGAGACTCCAGGGCTGTCTGTATAAAATTATGGCATACATTAGCTGATGCCCTCACTAGGCAGGAGGTTCTGGGAGATCTAGCCTTGACAAAATGGCATTGGTAAATCCCTGGATGTCTCCTTAAAAACTGTCCCCTAAATTTTCAGGTCCCTGCAGTGAGGAACTGACTGCTCTACTGGAAAAACGAGGCCTAAAATATGTTTTGCTTTTTTCCCCTGAAGCTTTGTTCTTTCGGAACCCGTTAAGGCTGTCTGAATAGCATATTTTACAGAATTCTTCATTTGATTCAAGATTAACTGAGCTGTTATTTTTAAATTGTTTGTGTGGTTTTTCTTTTACCTTGTTAGAAGAAATCTCTTAAGTGCCTGGCAGGTTAAAAGGGGAAATAATCAACAGTCTTGCCACTGAAGAGAAACTACTCTGTGCCCAAACTGTCTGGGTTTAATTGTGTGTGGGTAAGGCATATTCAACGTAAATTCTTGAAAGCTTGAGGGTTGTACTAATTTCAAGTGAAGTCTTTATCTCAGGGATCTTTCTTTCATTTGTGAAGATTTCATTGAAGGAACGAAAAGGCTGACAATAATTAGTACTGTACTTTCACACGCATTACCCCTGGGTTAGCTTTAAAAGAACCCATTCAGCGGCGGTGGTGGCAGCAGCAGGGCTCTGGCACAGGTAGCCTGAGTGGAAGCCAACCCTGGGAGCTTCCCTGCTCTGCAGGGTCTCCTGCTGTCTGCACTTGGGTACCTCTGCCTTTGACTTCTCACTGCTGCTGCCTCCAGTGCTGTGCAGCTTGTTGGAAGCTTTGGACTATGTGAAATTACTACATAGTAATTTCGAAGTGATGTAAGCTGTACATACAAAAATACTGCTATTTAGAGAAGACCCTGTTTTTAGTAATAGCCTTATCTTTAAAAGGTAAAGGTTCAGCAAAGTTGTTATGAGAGTTTTTTGCTGCAGTAGGCTCTCAAGCTTTGTGGAACTGTGAAGTCAAAGCAGAAATTGGTGTATACATCTTCTGGCCTCAGTGTACAGTTAGATTTTAATACGATACAGTTTTATTCTGGATTTGGGGGGAGGGGTGTGTGGGTTTGCAGTATCACATAGAAAACTTAATGATAACCAAGACCATACCTGTCCATATACCTAAAACTGCATCGTATGGGGAAGATATACAGAGGGTGGGTAGAGAAAGATTTTATTGTTGTCATTTTTTTTTTTAACTGATGGAAAACTGAAGTCAATAAAGTCATTTAAACAAGGTCACATACAGAAGGAAAATTGGGGTGGGCTCAAATATTTACCTGCACTCTCTGAACACAGTCATCTTCTTGGTCAGCCAGTCTCTTCTGCTTTACTGGTTCTGTAAAAGACTGCATTTTAGCAAATATGCTGCTTCACTCTTACAGGAAGAAGCCACTGAGTAAGAGACCAGTTTACGTGCAGGGCTTGCCTGCCCAGCCTATTGGTAGTCTTTTTCCTTTTGAGAGATATAATTTAGGGAAGAAACTGTAGTCATGTGGGAGCTCTGCAGGATCTGAACCCAGACAAAACTATTAATTACTGTTTGCTGTAGGCAACTGAAGTTTCCGCCAGTCAAGCCACTTTCACAGGCATCTGAATAATTAATGCAAAGAAGACAAATCTTGTAATGGAAAGTCCCTGGTTCTGATAAAGAAGGGCTGTAGGTAGTGAGGTTTCCACAGACGCATTGCCTGTTCCCACTTATTTCACTTATTTTTTATTTTTTATTTAGAGTCTAATTATCAGTCACTTAAATGAATTCTCAGTGTCAACTGCAAAAGTGTCTGAAAGCCTTCATCATATAGACTTTGAGCAGTAGGCCAAAGAACTCATGAGATGCTCCTATTCAGTTTTCAAATGAGTGTATCTTCTGAAATTAGCAGTTGGAGAGAAGATTCTGGAGCATATAATCACTCAGGGAGAGCCAGTGGTAAAAAGGGGTTAGGAAACCTTAGAACTTGTTCTTGTTTTGATTTCTAGGCCATGCAGACCTTGCCAGAAGCATTCCTTCAACCTCCCCAAACTATTAATCATATGAAAGACTAAAGCAAAATTAACTGGATCAGTACCTAGTTTCAGTTTAAAATTTCTCTTGACACAGAAGCGTTGTATATTCCTTTTGTTGTCCTACATCCAAAAGATGTTTGTTTATCTCTTCTGAATGCTGTGAAAGGATTTGGGGGAGTGCTGTGCTGTTTCTGCAAAGACACCTTGATGTAGAAAATACACTGTTTCTTCCACAAATATTCACACATCTAAGTGTGATGTCTATTTCCTGTGCTGCAGAAATCAGTAAAACCATCTTGTACTAATGTTTGTTGAAAGGGAATAGAAAGGGGACTAAGAAAGGATAAAGAAAAGCTGCTACCTAGCAGAGAAATATTTTTCAGAGTCTCAATTTGAAATTTGCCATGATTACAAATTTTGAGGGCAACTGTTATGTCTAAGCAGATACTGAAGTGAGGATTTTCAGTTATTGTAGTTACTTAGGTGCTGAAGGAAAACTGATTCTCAATAATATGAGTTCAAAAGCACTTTGCCAAATCACTGTTAAATGTGTAAGTTGCAGACTGAATGAACATAACAAAGAAAAATGGAGAGAATGTCCCATAGCAATGAAGTCTATTAGTTTGCCATTTTTAAAGGGGAAAAATATATTCTTTCCAAATTCATAAAAATAGAACCTTAAAACATCATCTGCTTTCCTAGCTGGGACAAGACCCCATATATGTACAAACTTCAGCTATGATTCTGCACAAAACATTTCATATTTATTATTTATTGCCTCTTGCATTTCATTGTTATTAATGGAAGGGCCCAAATATATCATCAGGGCTCAAACCTAATATGCCTGATAGTATAGAAATAGAGTAGGATATCTGTCTTGCACCAGAAAACTTATAATAAAAGACAGACATTAATGTATGTAGTTATGCACGTGTATCTAGTTGCCAACTTGAATCCCGTATACTATTTATCTAATAAATAACAAAGCCAGTTACCTCTGATATTACACAATATGTCTGAACTGGTAGATCTGAAAGCAATACTGAGTTTCTGGGTTCAGGAGCTTGCCCTTGTCTCACCCTGACCCACTATCAGAGCAGGACCAGGAGCCTGCCAGCCAGCCTCTATAAGAGCTTGGCACACAGTCCAGGAAGGAACCCAGATTTTTTTGGGCCAGGTTCTAGGTTTGAACTCATTTTGGACAAAGCCCTAAACTGAACCCTAAATGATTTCACAAAAATGTTTTAAAAGGCAGTGTCCTGAGGAGTTTGGAATACCCCACCACACAGTTTCTGTTTTTTTCAGAATAGATGTCAAAAGTTTTCATGTAGATACAATCCAATTTTCAGTTAAAAAAAAAAAAAAGTAATTTCATTTAAATAACCACTAATGTTTTCAGCCTAAGTATAAGGTTTGTTGTGAAGAAAAAAGCATTAATCTTGAAAGTTTTTGGAGAAACATAGGGGTGTTTTCTTTAAAGTTCTATGTAAACTCTGTCCAGCTTTATCATGTACTAATGTGATTTTTGGGGGGTTGTTTGGTTTTCTCCTTCCTATTCGCTTTCCCTTAATTATCCCTCCACTTTGCTCCATTTGCTTCACTTTAAAATATAGAGAAATCAGTCCTCTCAAAGGGATAAAACCCAAGATCCTCATCCTTTCCCCAGGTCCTTTCCTTTATAGAGGGCTGTTCCTCAGTGATGTGTGGATGGTTCTTGTTACCCTTCAGTCTTGCAACTCTCTTCTGGTTGTCAAGTGGCAAAAAGTGCAGCTCTGGGAAGTGAGCCATCACACAGTCCACATAGCCAGAGCCTGATGCAATTTTCAGCAAGAAGGGAAGGCAATGTGAGGAGTAACAGCAAAAGTTAATGCCTTCCTTTTCTGAAAACTCTCTGCCATAACCTGGATCCTCAGTGGAAAGAATAAACAGCATAGAAACCAAATTACCTCTTTGCAGACATGAAAGGTTGAGCTGACCTCTGCAAGAGGACTTCTGCAACCTTCTGCAAGACCCCGAAGGACCAGCTGGCCCTGCTTTGTTTACTGTAAAGGTACAGTGGTGTTGAAAATCATCCCTGGCTGTGATTTACAGCCTGAAAACTTATACTGAGCCGTATGCCAGAAGGAGTGGGACGGGGCTGAAAATGCAGTTCTTGAAGAGAAAGGTTTGAGTCTCAGACAGTGATACCAGGTGAAGATAGCTTTATCCCCTTCAGATTAATTTCAGAATGTATTAAGAACAGAAAGTATGAGGTTTGAAAAAAAAAAAAAATAATTTTTTTTTGCTTGCTTGCTTGCTCACTCAGTGGGTTATGCTGGTTGATTATGGAAGGAAGCCTGGCAGAGAGACTCTTTTACAGATGCTAGGATGTTTACTGTCTGGTTTGTGAGGGAGGCAAGACTAGCCTTTAGACTTTTTGGGGAACCAAGATATTGACAAAACTATTTTTAAAAAGCTGAAGCTTAATAGAAAATATCAAAGGGCATGTTTGGACACTTTGTTCCAGAAGATACAGTTGTGACCCTTCACAAAGGCAAGATAGGGATATAAGAGGGATTGCCTTACAAATAATTAATTAGAAATTCAGATCTAACTTTAGTCTGTACATGAAGCTTCCAGTAAGGTTTAGGAAGGCTTGTGCTTAGAGGTGCTTAGAGCAGGTACACAGCTCCCTAGAGTTTAAAAAAAAAAGGGGGGGGGGGGTTTAAGAAATGCATGAAACTTCCATTACAGCAATGACGAAGTGACCTAGGCGCTATTATTCAGAAAAGAAATGTGCAGTACAGTTCTTTCAGACACTAATTGTCATGTCATTGCTATTGTTCTAGCAAACACAAACAGGCAAAACAATACTGCAAAATGAAATTAGCCTTGATAAATGTGTTTTGCAATCCATGGCAGTGGAAAAAGTCTTTTGGATGAGTGTAAATCTCCTAACCTGTCATCAGAAATTGAGGCTGACATATATTCTCCAAGCCTTTTCTCAATAAAGGCAATTAAAAAAGCCTTGCTGTTCTGGCAAAGTCTCTCTCCATAAGATCCAGGTCACCTGAAGTTGTGCATCTCCACTCAGTCAAAATGAACAGAAGAAAGTAATTGATTTTGTTAAATCTTTCATCTAATACCTTTTCTTAAGAGATGGAAATGTCCTGTTGACTCTTTTTGACGGGCCAGGCATGGGTACATCTGGGGCAAAGCTGCTAAACCACTCCAATTCCAGAGCATGAGTGAATCCTTATCAGGATGATGTGCCCGTTTCTGAAGGTGTTTAAGTCTCCTCGGGTGTTGCCTATAGAAACTGAGCACAACTCAGTGCTGTAAATTCTGTACTTTGTTTCAGGTGGCCTGATACCTGGGAGTAATAGTAGCCAAAAACCCCAATAACAGATTTGTCTGGAAACCTTATTTGGCAATGGAACAAACATTTGTGCCCAGAGATAATAAACTGGAGAATTTTTAGGATTTGCTTAGAAAAGCTAAGGCATCCAAGATTTTTTTTTTCCCTCCTCCACAAATTACATGTTTGATCCACCTTCATTGCTTCACGTGGGAGCCAGGATGGATATTTTGTATTTGGCAGGCACTTGACTATCCCTATGGACACAATACCTTTCTTCCTTTCTCTTTTTCTTTCTTTTGGTGGGGGGGAAGTGTATCAAGCATGGAAGATTTAGGAACTGTGGGGCTTGTAGAATCTTTCATTTAGGAAGAAGAAGCAGATGCGAGATACAGACATAGGCATTGACACTGATAGATGGCTGAGGAAGAGCTAGGATTTGGAGAAATGATGAGGATTTATGTAGTGGTGTTCCTTCTGGAGTTCTCTGTTGTCTTGGAGATAGTAATCTGCAGGGAAGAATTTAGGTACAAGGGAATTATTCTGAAGGGGAAAACCAACCAAAGTTGTAAATATACATCAGAAACAGTAAAAAATGGAGTATGTTGATCTGAAGACATCAAGGAACTTAGTAAGAGCAAGATGTCAGGAACTTCTTCACTTGATCATTGCTGTTGAGAGTGTCAGCATGATTAGCAACACAAATGTTCTGGTGTATACAGAGCTTCATTAATTGACTCAGCTGTGGGGATGAATGAAGCTCTCTGAGAATTTATCTTCAGCATCACATATAGCAAGTTGGACTTGCCATTTTTGGGCAGATCAGCTCTGCCCTGAAGGGATGCTGAGAGTAGGCTTGGCGCATGCGCAGTGTGATGTGTGGCATTTATTCGCTGCATGATGATGTTGTTGATCACACAGGCAGCAGCTGAGGCTCTTCCTGCATGTGCTTAGAGGGTTTCCCTGGTGCTGCGGGAAGATGCTGTGCTGATGATGGGTACCATTTTGAGCACAGCAAATGATGTCCATCATCAGACTGCACTGAGGAGATGAGTCTTATTGGAGTCTGGTTTATCTTTGAGTCCAGCAGTACAGTCTTTGTTATTGCACACACAGGAGGAACTGTTGCCATTGACTAGAGAGCATGCTTTCTAGGAAACTCCCACCGTGAGTTATTCAACAGGGCTTTGGAACCCCAAATCTGCGGCTTTGAAGTTTGAGGATTGCAATAATGGGGGAGCCCACATGAGAGGTCTCCCTTACCAAGGAAGGATCCATTTCTGCTGTTGCCTAGGTCAATAAGAGCATGCAGAAGCCAGGATTTGCTCACCAAGATATTATAGACCTCCCTAGTACAGCATCCTGCTGGAAACAGGCTGCAGCCAAAAATGAAATGTATCACATCCTGATGTTGTGAAGATGTGTCTATTGTTGAAGATTACCACTAGGCACACTGGGGTCCTTCATTTAGCACCCTGATGGCCATACCCATGGCACAGAGGGAACCGAGCTACCAGCAGTGGCATTCAAATACATGCAAAAGCCATAGGAGAGTCCCCCTGCCTGACATACTGATAGCAGACTCTGATGTTTACCACATCCTGTAGATGCAAGATAAAAAGCTGTGAGCACAAGATGCAGGGACTGGGTCCCCCTGGGAAGCTCACGGATGAGCATCGGGGAGGAGACAACACTGAGGGGTGTTAGCAAAGGAAGGTTTGCCTGGTGCTGCATTAGCCAGGTAGCAGCCACCTGAAACACCCCTCCAGGGTGGAGCAACTTTAGGAATCTAGAGGGGAAAACTAAATCGTTAGGTTCTAAAGGGAATTCCCTTGGGGGGCTGAGAGTGACCCTAACTGTCTGAGCATCACAAGCTGTCAGAGGTGAGCAAGCCATGGGAAGCAGCAAATCATACAGGGATTTTGTGAATGGAGAATTGAAAACAAAATCAGGAGAGCTTAGGGATTAAGAGTGAACAGGGGAGTGCGTTCCTACTGATGGAGCTCTGGCTTAGTTTACCACAAAAGGAAGACTTCTGGTTGAATTAATAATTGTGTCTGCATTTAGTATGTACCTACCTTACTGGTTTTTGTGTTCATTTTCTTCTTTGTTGTTCTACGTTCTGTCTTTGATTCAAGCCATTTACTGCTGCCATCATTTTTTTAATGTGTCAACCCACTGTGAGCAAGCATAATAGAAACTGGTCAATGTGCGTTAATTGTAAGTCTCTCCACATAAGCCACAGGTATGGCTCACACATGTAAACAAAATGAGTGGCAGGTTTGTGGAAACAGCACTCCCACTGTAACCATCATGCAGTGTGTTGCTTTTTATAGTTTTTCAAAAAAAGGTGTCAAAATTAGCTCACTTGATTAAAAGAACATTTGCTAATAGCTTGTCAGGTCTGTTGTAATTTTCAAGGAAATTTAGATGTTGATTTTTTTTTTTTTTAAAGTTGTAAAAATCTGGAATATGACAACAAATTGAAATATTAGACTATCGGGAAGTTTTGATAGTCTGTGCTTGTCATTTTTAATGTCTAGCAGCAAACAACTCTTAAGCAGAGTTCTAATGCATCTTTTATGTTCAACTTTATGATGTGCACCAGGCAGTGCCAAAACGTGTATGAGTGCAGATGTGCTGAGCAGGGCTAAAGAGTTGTGACAAATATGTGTTTAATGTACTTGAAAATTTAAGAACATTTTGGGAGCACAATAAAAATAAAACATTTGCCCCATGACACTTCACTGAATACAAACAAGAAGTTACAAGTGCAAGACATATTCATTGTTTTTCACAGAATAAAAGAAGAAAAGAAGACATGTATGGTCTCTATTATTCTGTCCTTAAACTACATCCTTTCTACTACAGCCATATTGTCATTGTGATTATACAGCCTAGGTGCTGGCTTTCTGAGTTAGCGAGAACATCCCTAAAAGTAACTGTGGTGGTGTTCCAGTTTGAGGTTTTTTAGAATTTGAAATTTGACCCAAACACATATTCCTTGAAAGATATATCCAGATCACAGGAGGAAGAGAGGTGAAAACATTATGTTTGGGAAATTCCGTCTCTGAAAGAGAGGAACAGCCTCTGCTAAATCCCATTTCTCATGTGTATAAAAACTGCACTCTTTGTTTTGTAGTTTGCATCATACAGGAAGAGCTGAAAATTGGTATTTGTCTGTTACAGGGGTAGGTGATTTTAAGCTGTGTGGCATTAAACTCAGTCATTCTCTTTCAAGTTTTCTGCTGTGTAACTTGAGAAATTCAGAAGTACCTTGACATGCTTTGTCTCAAAGTCAACCTAGACCTTGGAGCTCTAGGTAACGTGTCAGGCCATAGGCGCTGTCGTAAACAAACAACGAAGTAAATGCCACACTTGTTTGACAGAGACTAATCTCCTCACTTTAGCTGCTGTTTGAAATTAACTTGTTTGCTTGTCTGTTTTTCTCTAGCCTGAATACTGGGAGGAATGTGGGAGCACAAATTAGGTACAAATACTCCATACTGTGTAAAACTAGTTTCTTGACTGAGTCCTAGGGACTGTTCCTGGACCTTATTAACTTCAATGGGAATTATACAGACAAATTGAGGCTTATAATGGCTGGAAAGATCAGAGGATATTTGTTACAAAAATTACCTCAAAACATTTCATCAATATTAATTGCTTTTTCTTTATTTAGCCATTACATAGACCATTAATCTCTTAATAGTTAAATTGCTCAGTTTTCCCCCTGCACACAGACCCACCAAGTCCTCCTATACCATTAAGAATTGTGTAGACTAAAAAATTTTATGAGTAAAAGAAAAACTGTGCAATTATATTAGTTAACATTTAAATCACAAAATTACTTTGATGTCTGTGCTGTTCTTATTGGGAATTGGAGTATTCTGGTAGTGACTGGGGAAACAACTTCTCAATATTTATCTTGTAGTTATAGACTGTCTCATTAATTTTTAAGATCTGCGATGGCAGCGTTCAAGGTGCTTGTCTTTTTGTTATTGTTATGGCTGGCACGTGCTTTGGAAATAGCTAAATAATAAGGAGGTGCTAGTTGCTGCTTTAATCTTTTCTCCAGCTGAAAACCCTCTGATTTTAATGTATAATAAAGAAGGTTTAAAGCTTCATTTCATTCTTCCTCTGGGGAGGTGCCCTTAATAGTTTTAGCGGTTTCTGTTTGATATCCTATTTGCTTCCTGAGAGTAATGGTGGTTTGACATGCCTTTGGAATTGTCTGAGACAAGCTTGTGATACTCACTGGTGTTTTTCGCCTGCTGGAGACCACTTCTTTTTAACACCACCACTGATCCTGAGAGATTTTTGAGGATGGTGTCCGTAGTAGTATGCATAGTCATTGAAGTAATAAACTGGTAGCTCCTGTAAAACCTAGGCAAACCATGTGAAATGCACCATAATTTTCAAAACACTCAGAAATTTGCTTTCAAATTTCACTCTTGATATGACTAGTTGCAAACCTAGTGGTGTGTTGCTGCTCGGTGCATTGCTCCAGCTATGGAGCCTCGTGATGTGTTAGTTGTGCCTGACATGCATTCCTGCCATTTGTGAGCCCTTAAGCAGAAAGCAGAGGAATCTCCTAGTTTTCCTCTTTATTCCTTTGTGGCATGCAAAGCACAGACTGCCTCAACTCTTGTGCTGCTGTCTATACTGCCTGCTTTGGCCAGTAGTATTACTTAACCACTATGCACAACATGGAAAGAATACATGCTGTGTTTCTGAAGGATGAACTGAAAGCTTTATCTACAGCTACTGTGTTGTGGTATAATAGACTCATGAATGAGTAACTAAAAGTTGTTGGAAAGCAATATTATGTAATTAAAAAATCTCCTTTACAAATACATTTATAAAACAGAAGGACAAGAAAGTAAATTGAGTCAAGCATTTGCAATGTAAAGTGTCTTCATGGTATCTGTGGGGTTACAGCATATATAGTGGGTTATTACACATGCAAATTGAGTGTCTAGGCAATTGTTTTTTCCATCCTTCCTACTGTTAATTGGTTGGCAATCTTTCGCGTGAGTCCCATGCTAAACAATTACTTTGCCACTTCCCACTTCTTTCACGGTCTTGGTTATTTCAATTCCAAGTAACTACAATAATTTAGAAACTACAGTAATGGATTTATAGCAACTAAAATGATGACAATAATACAATTGTAGAAATGGGGATGTCCTGAAATGGGAGAAGAGAAAGGTCATATTCTTGCCCTGTTTTGACTTACCTCAGATAAACACCCTGTCCTTTATTCATATCTTAAAGTGATACATATGTAGGTAAGATGTCTCAACAACTAAGTGATCCTGATACCAAAAATTAGATAAGTCAATACAGAGTTCCTCTTTGCAGGAATACCTGTCGGAAACCCTTTTGTGTAAGGATGAGAACTGTATTGCAAAATTCTCTACACAGTGAAAATGGTCTTTAATGTTCTAACATGTTTAAAAGCCCTAATCTTTGTCTTGATTTTTAGAAGATAATTTAAGCTTGCATTTTTGTTTTTTAAGTGTGGGGAGAACAGGACCATAGGGCCGTTGCAAGTCTGGAAAGAGTGGTAGTGAAACTTTGGTTGGTTGTGCCTGGGCAGCAAGCCCCTTGAAATCCTGAATGAGAGGGGTCTCCAGAGGCCTGTAAAGGTACTTAGTCCCAAGTCTTTTCTTGTGCTGTGACAGTGTGGCCCAGTGTGTTCCCCTCCCCAGGTTAATACAGAAATTAGGATGAGTTCCTTAGCTAAAGCTGTGGCAATTTCTATTTTTCCCTCGGGTTCATCCCTGGCTACATTGGTGAAAGGATAGTGATCCTCATGCAAGTGAGGCTCTCGTGGTTGTGGGATAGCTGCTGCTATTTTGTGTAACACCACAACAGCCATGGTAAAAGCACACAGAATGCTATGGATGGATGGCTGAAGTGTGTAACCACTTGTGAGCACGCTTTGTAGCTGTGTTACTTCCCCAAGGTGATCAGGAGAGAGCCCCTGGTGAGACAGCCAACCTGTGGCAATGGATACAGACATATGACTCTTCCCTGTGCCCTGTCTGCTTTCTACCGACTCCTGTGAGCAAGCTGAAGGGGTTTCCAATGGCCATGGCAAGGGGGATCAGAGTGAAGACACAGCCCTACAGCGCCCTCTGACAGGCAGAACACCAAGCTGGCCTAGCACAGAGTGGGAGGAGGGCATGCCCATCCCCTCTGGCTGCACACCATGGCTGGCTGCATAGTTTTTACAGGCAGACTTAGGAGGACTTCTCAGGTCCCTGGTTCAAGTGTCTGATGTCACCCATGCCTGTATCCACAGCGGGCTGAGATGTGGGTGCACGCCATCCCCTTTCTCTTGCAAGGTGTTGCTTCTGTGATGTGGACAGCTTGGTGCATCAGCTAGGAGGGAATTATAGCAGACTCAACACAGCCCTGGTATGTGCAGACAGCACTTGAACAAGCCTCGTGCCCCTTTATGTAAGAGAGTAGTCTCCAGAAAGCTGGCACTGTGAATGTGTTTTCTGTCTCTGAAAGCAGAGATTGTGCTGGCACTGGGAGGAGGTACTGTCAGACCCCCCTGCAGGAACAAACAGATGTGAAGTAACATTTTCCAAGTGATTTTGGAGTTCACATGACACAGAACTACCTTCTGAAGTCACTCTTAAACTGTTCCCTCATAGCTGTTCTGGTAATGGGACTCCTGCCTGCATCTTTATTTTGGAAATGCTGCCTACTCATGTCAATATTATGAAGCGGTGTCACAGCACTGTGCCTGCTTCCTCTCATCTCTAGGGACCGCAATCCATGTGCGGCCAGAGGCAGTGGCTGAAACTTCAGCCTTGACCTTTATTTATTTGTTTGCAAAATCAGTACAAAGTTTACTGTGGCCTTTGGATGCGCTCCAGCTACTTAACCATAAGTATGCTGATGCAAAACTCTCCTATCCAGGACACAGAAGTAGTCCCAGGAGAGGATTCTGTTGTGTTTGCTTTGATTGCTCTTAATGTTCCCACATTCAGAGGGGCTAGGTGGGGTTTAGTGTTTTGGGTTTTTTCTGGGTTTGCAGGTCCTGTTTCTCACTTGGCCCTCTTGCGGGTGGCTCTATAAATTTAGACAAGGCAGAAAGCTGCCAGTTCAAAGTGACTGGTTTTTAACTGCATGCTCATTATTGCGTCTCCTGTTCTTCCTTTTGGTGGGTATTTTAACTTCTCTCATGTTGTCAATGTTTCCTTTTTGTTTCTGAAAGTTCAGACTGTAAATTTCAGATGCAGCAGGAGAAGCAGTTGAGTTGTGTGGCTGTGTCTTCCTGTGATATTCTGACACCCATGTTAAACCACCAGTGTTGCAAGTATTTTGAAAGTTCAGGTCCTTTCCAGAACAGTCGTATACAATCTAGGACATGAAAGAAAAAATAAAAAGCATAGTTTCACAGGTGAACAACCTAAAATTTATATTTTATGTTGTTTGGTAGCTATTCTGAACCAAACCCTCTGGCAGAGGTCAGCTTTGTTCAGTATCTACATTAAGCTTTTTGGCTTTGTGCAGCTAGAGCCTCTGCATAGCACAACAGCCATTTCCAAATGGGTTGGTGAGACTGCCCAAAAGGTACTGTTCTCCCTTCCATCATGTCAGAAGTATTAGTAATAAAAATAATGATGCATAATTATGATACATAAATAATTATTGATAAATCAACAGTCATGTGATAGAGCATTCAGAAAGTGTATGAACAACCTGCTACTTAGCAGTTTTCTGAGGCATCTGCATAGTTATTCTGCATAGTTTTCTGCAGCTTGGCTGTAAATAAAAGTTTTTGTGTTCCAGTTGTATTTTGCCTCGGAGAGTTAATGTGGTCTAAGAGCCCAGCAGCCAGGTCCCTGTTTCTTGCCTCCCTTCTCTTAAGGAGTTCTGAGAGGTGTTGCCTTTTCCCCCTAAAGTATCCATTTCACAGGTACAGTCTCCCATGGTACTGCTGCTTGCTTCTGACTGTGAAAATTCATTGTCAGGAAACAGTTAGCAGACACTGGGCCCCAAAAACCATAAAAGTTTTATGTTTTTCCTATCTCTTCATAAAACTATGAGGTCTGAGGTACTGTGACCTCAGTTACTGATAACATTTTGTCTTCTGTTTTCTGTTGTATGAGATTGTCAGCAGGTAACCATCTGTGCTTCACTAGGTAACCATATTAAATTAATGTAAATAATCCAATACATGGCTGATAACTGCTTAAATGCATGCTGGACAAACTGACACCCACTGGGTATATGGTGTCTAGTGAGAATGAGTAAGTAATGAATCCAGTGACTTCTTAAATCCTACTATCTGCTGTTAATGATAGCTGAACACAGTGAATAGATTTGCTTGCACACTCTGCAAAAAGGTCTTGTGCGGTTTTTTCCCCCCTCTGGGGCCAATTTTCCCTGCGGTACTGAAATGGACTCTTTTACTTGACTTGGCCTGCGTTTTTGTCATGCGTGACAGCCTTAACAGTTTCCTCAATGTTTCTGTTCATCTGAGGACTTGTATAAAATATATTTGGCCCTTTTCCTAGGTCTATATATAACCTCTGTATCCTTTATAACATGTTCCTCTGTAACATCTAAGGAGTCAACATTCCTTTGGCATTAAACAAAATCCTCTGTAGTCCCTAGAACTGATTTTTAAATTGATAATGCTGCTGAGGCATTTGCTTCCCTGACCACCCTATGCTTACAGAAGTAATTAGATTCCTCAGATTCTGCTTGTCAGTAGAGGCTCTGGCAATCATAACTCACATACTCTTTGAGACCAGACATTTGTTCATTGGTTTCTTTTAATGCAACAGAAAGTGTATTGATCACATTTATTGAATGCTCCAGAGAGTGTGTGCATCTAATCACTGGAATTCCCTTGGTTTTGGTTTTCCTATTATAGATTTGTAACTGAAAATACAATCCCTTTGTTCTCAAGGGTGGCGTTTTTTGCTATGCCCTTGTATCTCTGAGTGCTTTCATGTATCTGGTGGGGCACTTAACTGCTCTGTCCTTCCTCTAAGGATATTCCGGTTTGTTTGACTCCAGGTCTCCAGCATTCTTCAATAATCACTTGGAGCCAAGCTGCCTGGAAGAGTTTGTGTTCATTGGGTGCCTGACTGTCCAGTACTGCATGCTGTAAACCGCCACATAGCACAGTGTCCAATTACAAACAGTTTTCATCCTGGAGACTCTTAGTTGCCCATATCCATTATTCCTTTTCTGAAGATCATCTATTTTACTTTAAAATTTTGCTGTCAAAACACAGAGGACCAGAAATTCTCTACGCCTTTGTGGAAATGAGGTCAGTCAGCCTTGCTGATAGGAAACCTATTCGTATTCCTCAATTCAGGCAGAGTAAGACTGATAAGACAAGTATCAACAGAGACATCAGAATAGATCTTGGGAGAGTAAGAGCCCCTGCATAAAAAATTTTCTTCATCAGTTTTTTCCCTTTTTGGTGTATTATTCTACTTGGTGTCCTTAACTAAGGACATTTTAAGTTAAGTGCCCGTGTTTTAAGAGTTACTTTAGCTTTCCTCATGCTTGTATTGCCAGCACTTCATGCCCTCTCTATTATGCAGACATAGTAGCTTGCTGTGGCTTTATTAGTCTTGAAGATTTGAGTATGCATTTCAGTACTTACTCTTGACATATTTAACCTTCGTGTCTGTCAGTCATGTCAACTCATAGCCAGGAAAAATATCAAACTGACGTATGTGTCTTATTTACTACAGCAATAAGAAAAGGGCTTTGATTATGGTAAGTAGTTCAAAAGATTGTTGTCTCTAAGGACATAAAACATGTTGATAATCAGCAATTGCAGAACAATATGTTTTGGTAAAAATCTGAAGGATCTCTAGAGTGTTCACTTTCCAATACAGTAAAATGCAATACAACATCAGGTTGTATTACAATAAGGTTCTGAGACTTTCCAAGTCCAGTTTTTGGTTTGCTGAAGAAGGAAGGTAATATGCAGAGTATTATTATTATTATTATTATACTCCCTTGGATACTTTGACCATAGATGATAACAAAAAGTTAACAAGTGAATAGCTGTGGGATGGAATTGGAACTCTCACAGGAAAAGGCCGCTTAGATTCCCTGCAAACAGTTCACTCCTCTGTAGTGTGGCATTGCTGTCTGATTATATGTTCTCTTATAAGAATGTGTTTGTTCAGTCTCATTTGTGAGGCATCTGCTAATAAAATATTTACTCTCTTGTGCAGCTGTAGCTTTTAGCATCATGGAATAAAGTGTTTTCTCTGGTTTATGAATTAAAAAAAAAACTCAAACATTTTTTTTTCTTTTCTCCCAAGTTTTTTAAGGATGAGTTATCACTGTTGTTGTTATCAGTCCTGATATTTGTAGTATTTATTTGAATGTACGTTTGATTTCTTTGGGGCTCTAATTTCTTTTTGTGGGTGAAACTGTTAACTGTCATAAGAAACTGAAAAAGGAAGTGGTTAAAAAAAAACACCCACCAAACAAATGAAAAACAAAAAATGTTGGGGCCAGTCATTGCTGTTGTGATGTGGAAAGTAAGTCATCAAGCTGTTGGAAAAACCTGAGTCACTGCTCATTGGGAAAAGGTTCATGCCAGGGACTCCTCAAAGTTGTTTTAGTCTTGGGATGTATATTCCTAGAAGTTCCACTTTTGTGAGTTTTAGAGAGATGCACATTTAACAGTTGTCAGTGTTGCCATCAAATCAGTGCTCACAGGAGATAAATACTCTGTACCTGGCACAGAAGACTGGAAATGTGCATATCATGGGAAACTAGTGGAAATATCTGGTCCTAGTGGTATCTCAAGACAGTAGTCAGTAAAATATGCTTCAGAGGAAGGTGTTTAAAAGTGTAAATTCTACTATGTAAAATAGTGAAGTCATTTTCTTGGCAGAAGACAGTGGAGTTTGGCATAATTCAGAATGCTTTGATCTTGATATTTATAAGCCTGCCTACTTTTTTTTCCTCTCAAGAATGCCTTGTCTTATGAAATACTTTGGCTAAATATTAGTTGTTATTATTATTTTTTTAATTTTAGGCAGTGTTCCCTTTCTGTATTCTGACAGCAGTAAGCAGTGACGTCTGGTTGACTTGGCATTTAAAGCAACGAATACCTCTGAAAGTCTCCCCTCCCTGCCCCCTGCTTCCAGCCTAAATAAGCCTATTCATTTTACTTTTCCCTTTGCTGGAAATCTTCCCATCTTTCTTTCTTTTATCTTTACGTATTGGGCTGATCTCCTTTTTGAAATAGGCTTGGCAAATTATATGCAGTAATCAGGCAGAGTGCTGGCTTCTTACTAGCAAGAAAGATTAGTGTCAGTGCTAATACCCAGTGTTAGTTCAAATTCCATTTTTATAGGCAAACATTTTACTTCGTTCTTGCTGCCACTTTGTGTTGACAACATGGTCTTCTTTAACTGCCCACTGTGATACTCAGGTCTTCTCCCTGAGTGGTTACAGATGACAGATGAATTGCATGTGAGCAATACAAACTGCTTTTTCCCTGTGTTTTCAATCTGAGTTCTTAAAGCAGAAATTTGTCTTCTGTCTTGCTCCGGATGGTTGCTGTTCTGTAGAAGAATCTTCCCCATCATCCACATATGAAGTTGAATATCTCTGTGCAGACCACAAGCTTTACTACATTGTTATTCCTCCAGATGGTTTAAAACTCTGATACAGTCCAGCCTGTTATTCTGTACTAGTGTCCTGAAAATTTTTGTTTATATACTACCTTGTCCTATCAGTTCCCTCAGCAAAGAATTGGGCCAAAACCTGAAACAAAAATAAAATAAATAAACTAAGAAAACATCTGGGCTAAACTTCGTTTAACCTCTGCTTTCCAAGTGTTGGGTTAGTTTTCCAAATCAAGTTTTTAATTTAAGTAGTGAAAGGAAGAAAATTTCTCAGACATTGAGATCATGAGGATAGAAATTTATCTGCAGGTAACATTTATGGGAAAGAAGAGGAGGTAATGCAAAACAAGATTAAATACCAGAGAAAAACAGATGTACATCACGCCAAAAAAAAATCTATGGAAAATGATGGCAAATTACAGAGATTGTATTCTAACACTATCCTGCTTCTCAAGGAAATGCATGTACTCAAAGGGTGAAAGATATAATTTATCATTTTTCAAGCATCTGATGCTATTTCTAATGGTTTTAAGGAGAATAATACTTTCAACTGCTCCACGCCATGTACTGTGCTTAAAGGGTAAACAGTGATCTCAGATGGTGTGGGGAAGGAACAGAGGAATCCACAACCCCAACAGATTTCATGTAAACTGGGCAAAATCTTAATCACAGTGGTTCCAGGTGAAACGGTTCAAATTCACGGCAATGCTATTTTGCGCTTTCCTAAAACTCCAGAATTCTAATGAAATGTTTGCAGTGTTGTTTGTTTTACTTAATAAGCTAATTTCTACAAATTATTAGACTTCATAGAATATAAAACAATAAAATGAGTATACATACCCTTAAGTAGCCAGAGTACTTGGGAGAGGATTAAAACTAGTACAGTTCCTACCTCTAGTAGTAAGTACAGTTAAGAAAACTTCATAAATCTAGTGTATTAGAGTGTATTATTCCATCAGTTATTTAGTGTGATGGAAAAATTACAATGAAACTCCTCTGAAATTAAGCTATTTCTTTGATGAAGGTCCAAGTCTTTTGAAAAAGGATAAAGTGAACAATTTTTTTTGTTCTCCTTCTCGGATCTATTGATGTGCATCACTTTAACATCAAGTGATTACTACTGAATAGATTAAGAACATGAGTTAAATGAGTGTTGATTGTCCTTAATCCAAGGAAAATATACACTTCAGAGGTGTTTGCTTTCTTTCCTTCTTTTTAGACTCTAGTTCAAACAACCTGTCGAGGGACTACCCAGTGCCAGCCATTAGGAAATGTTCCTTTTTTTAAATCAGACCCCAGAGGAGCCTGTGCTGGGGACTGCACCATGTGTGGATAAAAGCCTCTGACACAGAGTGCTCAGTGCAGACGTGCAGGATGGTTCAGTGCAAATCTGAAGGCAATTGGTTATACAGGAGCCTGATCTGGCAGGTTTCACTTCCATTACAAGAAATTAATCCCCTGTTCAACAGACCCAAAATAGAAGCTCTTTTGCCTGCCTGGTAATTAGTCTCTTGCATATTTGCATCCCATTGGCTTTTTCTCTATGCTTAATGGCGCAGCTGCTTTTTGCTCATGATAAATTAGAATGGGGATCAGGAAAACATATCCATTTGATAGTAATGGTGTGTCTAATAAACTTGTTGCCTCTTGAGTTTCTCAGTCGTAATGGTAATCTCCTATTAGTTCCAGGAATGCTTCACATCTTTCCTTCCTCCCTCTCTGTTCCCTATTAGTTAAAGTGCAGGTCTAGCGAAACAAATTTCCACATCAGCCATCCTCTACCGAAATCTCAGCTATCATGGAAAAGTTCATACATCCCATCAGCCATTCTGATTTGGTGCCTGCACAAATCTATAAATAATAAGAAGGGGAAAGAACAGCAAAGTAGAGAGCAAATGGCTGGTGCAATTTAAGCAAGGAACATGTTTTTGTTCCATTGCCCTTCACCTACAAGCTGCATATAGCAAAATTAATATTGTCCGTGTCTGTTGCTTCCATGTAATGGCTGAAAAGCTTCCTTTCACATCATGATTTGTATGCACCCTGCTTTAGCCAACAGGAAAACCAGGCAGGTTAGTGCTTAAACAACCTGCTGGTTCTCTCAGCCTTCAATGGAAATAATGAGTACAGTGGGGAAGTGAATATAAGCAAATTACTAACTCTTTAATTTGAATAGCTGCTAAGAATTTAGGGTCTTAATTAGGAAGAAACATCAGTGATAGAGTTATGTGTATTGGTTTTATGTGGCAAGGTTTTGGTAGCGGGGGGGGGTTACAGGGGTGGCTCCTGTAAGAAGCTGCTGGAAGCTTCCCCTGTGTTCGAGAGAGAGCGAGCCCATACCAGCCGGCTCTAAGACGGACCCGCCGCCGGCCAAGGCCGAGCCAATCAGTGATAGTGGTAACGCCTCTGTGATAACATTTTTAAGAAGGAAAAAAAAGTTGGGACGCGGAAAACAGCCACCAGAGAGAGGAGTGAGAACATGTAAGAGAAACAAGCCTGCGGACACCAAGGTCAGTGCAGAAGGAGGGGGAGGAGATGCTCCAGGCGCCGGAGCGAAGATTCCCCTGCAGCCCGTGGTGAAGACCCTGGTGAGGCAGGCTGTCCCCCTGCAGTCCAGGGAGGTCCATGGTGGGGCAGATATCCACCTGCAGCCCGTGGAGGACCCCACGCCGGAGCAGGTGGGTTCCTGAAGGAGGCTGTGACCCCGTGGGAACCCTGCGCTGGAGCAGGTTCCTGGCAGGACCTGCGGATCTGTGGAGAGAGGAGCCCACGGAGCAGGTTTTCTGGCAGGACTTGTGACCCCGTGGGGGACCCACGCTGGAGCAGTCTGTGCCTGAAGGACTGCACACCGTGGAAAGGACCCATGCTGGAGCAGTTCGTGAAGAACTGCAGCCCGTGGGAATGGCCCACGTTGGAGAAAGTTCGTGGAGGACTGTCTCCCGTGGGTGGGACCCCACGTTGGAGCAGGGGAAGAGTGTGATGAGCCCTCGCCCTGAGGAGGTGAAGCGGCAGAAAATAACGTGTGATGACCGTAAACCCCATCCCTGTCCCCCTTGTGCCGCTGGGGGGGCTTGGTGGAGAAATCCGGGAGTGAAGTTGTGCCCGGGAAGAAGGGAGGGGTGGAGGGAAGGTGTTCTGAGATTTCGTTTTATTTCTCATTTACCTTACTCTGGCTGATTTGTAATAAAAGTGAGCTAATTTTCCCTAAGCTGAGTCTGTTTTGCCCGTGATGGTAATTAGTGAATGATCTCTCCTGTCCTTATCTCGACCCGCAAGCTTTTTGTTATATTTTTCTCTCCCCTGTCCAGCTGAGGATGGGGGAGTGATAGAACGGCTTTGGTGGGCGCCTGGCGTCCAGCCAGGGTCATCACAGTCTTTTTGGTGGAGAATGCGGGCAGTGTGAGGAATTCGAGATAAGGATAGTAATTGAGAGAGGTAACGGGCAAAACATGGACTGAACGCAGCCAGAGAGTTAAGAGCTGCTTGATGAGTGGGGAAATTTTATTGTTGTAATTGTGGTGAAGGGACAAGGGGTGGAATGTGTGTAAATTGTCCACTTTTTGTCGGTTTTGTGATGATATTATTTTGATTTTGGTGTGGGGAATTCTTTTTGTTAATGTGAGTGAAGATTTTGTGTGATGAATGTAGATTTTAATGATATTTCTTAAAAATGTGATACACAGAGGCGAGGGGTGGAATGTATTGGTTTTATGTGGCAAGGTTTTGGTAGCGGGGGGGGGTTACAGGGGTGGCTCCTGTAAGAAGCTGCTGGAAGCTTCCCCTGTGTTCGAGAGAGAGCGAGCCCACACCAGCCGGCTCTAAGACGGACCCGCCGCCGGCCAAGGCCGAGCCAATCAGTGATAGTGGTAACGCCTCTGTGATAACATTTTTAAGAAGGAAAAAAAAGTTGGGACGCGGAAAACAGCCACCAGAGAGAGGAGTGAGAACATGTAAGAGAAACAAGCCTGCGGACACCAAGGTCAGTGCAGAAGGAGGGGGAGGAGATGCTCCAGGCGCCGGAGCGAAGATTCCCCTGCAGCCCGTGGTGAAGACCCTGGTGAGGCAGGCTGTCCCCCTGCAGTCCAGGGAGGTCCATGGTGGGGCAGATATCCACCTGCAGCCCGTGGAGGACCCCACGCTGGAGCAGGTGGGTTCCTGAAGGAGGCTGTGACCCCGTGGGAACCCTGCGCTGGAGCAGGTTCCTGGCAGGACCTGCGGATCTGTGGAGAGAGGAGCCCACGGAGCAGGTTTTCTGGCAGGACTTGTGACCCCGTGGGGGACCCACGCTGGAGCAGTCTGTGCCTGAAGGACTGCACACTGTGGAAAGGACCCATGCTGGAGCAGTTCGTGAAGAACTGCAGCCCGTGGGAATGGCCCACGTTGGAGAAAGTTCGTGGAGGACTGTCTCCCGTGGGTGGGACCCCACGTTGGAGCAGGGGAAGAGTGTGATGAGCCCTCGCCCTGAGGAGGTGAAGCGGCAGAAAATAACATGTGATGACCGTAAACCCCATCCCTGTCCCCCTTGTGCCGCTGGGGGGGCTTGGTGGAGAAATCCGGGAGTGAAGTTGTGCCCGGGAAGAAGGGAGGGGTGGAGGGAAGGTGTTCTGAGATTTCGTTTTATTTCTCATTTACCTTACTCTGGCTGATTTGTAATAAAAGTGAGCTAATTTTCCCTAAGCTGAGTCTGTTTTGCCCGTGATGGTAATTAGTGAATGATCTCCCCTGTCCTTATCTCGACCCGCAAGCTTTTTGTTATATTTTTCTCTCCCCTGTCCAGCTGAGGATGGGGGAGTGATAGAACGGCTTTGGTGGGCGCCTGCTGACCACCAGGTGTAAATCAGAAGCTTCTTTGCTGAGGGCAGGGGGACTCAAATAGCCAGAGACAGCTTTGTTGGTTATAAACTGAAGGAAAATTAAGCCAATATAGGCTGTATGAAATTTGAATTAAAAGTTGGAATTTGAACTTGTTCTGCACTGGGTTGTGTTGTGTGAAATCACTGCAAAAGAGCAGGGGCCACAAGAATAGCTCTGTCACTAAAATGTTACCAAGGAATTCCATGGTCGCCTTACTTCTTTAATACAGAAACTGTTGTGCAACCACAGCAGATTCAGTCTCAACACTGGACTCGCTGAAAGTTACAATATGGTTTGGCAATAAAAATAAGTTTTTCTTGGGCAGGATGTCTCTAAGTTTACATTGTCTAGACTAATTTTTTCTTAAGATTGTCTTTCTCTGAAAATATTTACATTTCTGGCTTTATTTTTAATATCAATGTTTTTTTATTCTGTTCCTATTTTCCACTTTGACCTGAAACTACTTCTTGTGAGTAGGTTGCTGATGTCAGGACTTAGAATTTGCAATCAAATTCTTTGCGGAAAAATTAAACCGAAGTACATGTTTTGATCCCTGCTTTTTCCAGTGTACATCCTTTAAAATGACATCGCTAGTTCTTTTACTCACACGGGTCAAGAATTATTGAAAATGTCTTGGCATTTCTGCTTTTTCTTTTGACATTCATTAGGCTAAATCAAGGGATAAATCTGTGGGTAGAACTATTGGACTAATTACTTTAACCTTTCACCTGCTTAGGATTTGTCATCATCATTAAAAAAAAAATATATTTTGCATGCTGTAAATGGTGAGTTTGTTACAGTACCATGAAAACCACAAAGCCACATTTACAATTTATTGTATCTGAACGGACATAAAAACGGTTTCCTCTTTGCTACATGACATAGTGTTGAATCCTGAATTGAGCTCACAGGAGCATGGTGTAGACAGGATAACTAATCCAGCCCAAATTCTCACTGGTGGCACCGGTGGATTGAGTCTACACAGCTCATGTGCAGAAGGACTGAAAAAAGGGCCAACCATAAACACTTAAAACTCAGAGGTAGCATAGCCAGAAGCTGCGTTGAGGGGAAAAAGAAACCTGGAGGCAGTCATCAGAGAAACTGTTGCAGAATAAGGTGAAGAACTAACTAGTTGAACACATATATAGTCACTGCAATTATGTATATTTTAATTTAGGATGAGATTTTTATGTGCTATGACAAATTTAAAGAGACTCTTCCTCTCCAAGCCTTCTAAGGACCCTGAGGACCCTTTCTGAATAACAGGGCAAAGGAAAGGGATGGTTCTAAAAACAACAACAACAACAAAACAAACAAACAAACAAAAACCCCAAAACCAAACCAACCTGTGGCTTTTCTGCAGACTCCACAGAATTTAAAAAATACAAGAGGTGTAGAAAAGCCCTAGATGAATTGTTTAAATTCTCTCTTTTTCCTAGCCAATAGCTGTTTGCCCTTATTTGAGAGGAGACAGATATCCATTGGGATTTAGCTGAAGGGGATCATGCAGCCCAGGAAGCAGCAAAAGAGAACTGCAGTGTTGAGGATGTCCTGGGCTTTCTCTAGCAGGCACTTGTAATATTTACCATTGGTGTGAAAAGGATGAGAGTTAGTTGCTTGCTTGCTTGCTTCTAAGTTGTAAAGATGAGTGTTTCACTGTTGATGAACAGTGGTTTGAAATAATATGGTGTTCAGTGTGCACCTCTTATCTCCCTACTGAAAGGGAAGAAGTTTCTTGTATTAGATAAGGAAAGAGAGCACAGCAGGTCTGTCCATCCTTGCTTGCTATTTGACCAGAAAGGAAGAGCTTTATTCCTACTGCCTTCATCTCAAACAGCCCTGTGCTGGGGGTTCCACCAGTGCCACGTCACAAGCATTTGGATCTTTTGCAAATTTCTGACTTTAGAAAAATGTGGAAACAAAGTCTCTGATGGACACATCAGTAGTATTTTGTTGTTTTGGGGTAGTGCTTTCATTAATATTCAGGTGCCTGTTTATGGTCCAGCAAAAGGGAATTCTTTTTCTCATTGCACACCAGGAGCTTAAAGAAGGATGATTTTCTTTGACAAACAGGTACCAAATTAAGAATATAAAGAGAGGAGGGGTGCAAAGTATGATAGTGCCCAGTGGGTGAGATGAATGTTTCTTCAAATACATAAATTCATCTGCCTCACTAGCTATTAATATAGCTATTGTAGAACTAGAACATCCTCCTACTGTAAACCCTGAACAACCTTTCTTATCAAAGATCCGAGTTTAATGGAAACTAGGAACTTTTGCTAAAATATTGGGATTTTTCCCTATGAAGTTTGTGAACTTGTTTTAAAAAAAAAAAAAAAGAGGGGTGGGAGGGGTGATATTGCCCAGTGAGTTTGTGGAGACTCCATCCATTAAGGTTTTAAAAACCCAAGTGGACAAGGCCCTGGACAACCTGCTCTAGCAGATGCTTCTTTGGGCAGGGGCAGTTGACTATAAACCTCCAGAGGTCCTGTTCAACCTCAGCTATTCTATGATTCTATAATGACATTCACTACTTTTTCAGTTGTGCAGGATAAAGGGAAGATGACCCCCAGGCAGCATTGAAAAGCTGTGTTCCAGATTAAACCAATAGAGATGATGTCAGCCTACCCTACTTGCCAGCAGACCTTATCTCTGAGAACTCATGTAATTTGTTGTAATAAAGTGGTTGGTCTAAATGCATTTGCAACTCTAAAAATAACATTTAATTTCAAAATTAGCATATTTTCAATTAAGGCTCTCCTGTCTATTACAAAACAAGAAACATGCACATTAACTACTAATTGTTCTGTCATGGAAAAATATATAAATGAACCTGACAAATGTAGGAGTAGAGCTCTCTATAAGTACAAGAGCTGTATGTGTGAAAGCTGTGAAACAGAGCAAGAAGATTGAAAATTGGTTAAACACGAGTTTGGCACTGGGGGGAGGGGGAAAAATGAAGAAGGCAAGATATAGCCACCAAAGCACAGTACTGACTTTTTAAAGCACAGGGAAAAATGAAGGAGGCAAGATATAGCCACCAAAGCACAGTACTGACTTTTTAAAGCACAGATCATGGTGTTGGTTAGCTTTTAAAATGTTAAGGTGTTCTGAAGATTTCTGAAGACAACCTGCTGAAAAAACATCTGTCACTGTTGCAGTGCTTGAATATCCACAAGCTACTTGGAAAATACATAAGGTTGTGCTGTGCATGTGTCATCAGCCTCAACTGCTGCCCAGAGATGACTTTGAATTTATTGTGAGCAGAGTCCTGTGTTCCTTCTTAAAATAAGGATTTATATTCCAATCACTTTTCTTAAGCTATAGAAACCACTTCGCACTACCCTGTGCCATGTAGGTACTGCTCTGTGCTGGGGAGGCTCAGTATCAGCATGTCTAGATGAGCCCTGTGGGAATGACGGTCTGTGCAGACCAGTAGATGCCTTCAGGAGGTACTGCTTCCCCAGGCCATGCCAAGTTTGGACATCCCATTCCATTCCCCCTCTGCAGGCACACAGAAACGTGGTGAGGATATTGGTATTTCACTAAGCCAAGCTGTCACTTGTAGTGGTGCCTTGAAATTTCTTAATTAAATCCTTAAATCCTATAAATGAATGCTCAAAAGACCAGACTTTGAGCTTGTAAATGAGTTCTGGTTGTGGAAGGGCATGAAAAATTAGCCTACTAATAGAATAGCCACTATGGAAGAATTTTGGAAATCAGGGAGAATGGAAACTTTGGGAAGAAAAAGGATAATCTGGTAATTAATTGATATCTTTAGATTTGCACTTGGTCCTGACTGTTACTTGAACAGAAACAAACATGGGGGGGATTTTTATTTATTAATTTGTTTTGGGGTTTTTTTGTGTTTTGTTTTTTGGGGTTTTTTTGCTTACTATTCTCTGGACTTTGAAATGATGCCTGTTAATAGTTACTCAACCTGTGACTTCTGTTGTGGGTTGGGGTTTTTTTGTTTGCTTTGTATTTTGCTGAAATGCTGCATACCTTTAAAAAACAAAGCTTCAGTGCTTGAAACCAAGCTTTTGAAACTGGAGATAAGATTACAGGTGCTTCTTTGACTGCTTAGGCTTACCAGCACCTAATGCTTTATTTGTTGCAAATTATTTGCTCAGTTGTCATAATGAGAATAACCTTCATGATCTCTTTCAATGCAAATATGATCGAGACAGATGGTGACATCACCAAGAAACCTTCTCTCTGAAAGGTTAATCTGCTTCCTAACTAGGAAACCTCATTAACTAAGAGCTGTCATTGTAACTCCAAATCTCACACCTGTAGTAGGGGGAATTACCAAGTTGCACATAGACTTGTAGACATTAATCGCCTTTCAGCCAAATGCCTTCCTTCTGATAAGTTCTCACATTGCTCTCTCCTATGTGTTGCTAAGCATTGGTATTTTAATATTTGCTCTTTGCAAGCTAATTTATTGGCTATCTAATTTAACTTCAACACATTTAGAATGAAGCTTAATCTGGGTTCTGAAATTTGACGTACCTGTTCAAATAGTTATTTTTCCCCAGCTGAGATGCACACACGCATTCTATTCCACTGAGAGACTAGCAAACTAAACTGCAGTGGTGTAGAAAGATATGAATGACCCTTACTGTGATCTGTTTTAACTGACCCACTTCAGTACGATAGACTATTCCATAATACGTTCAGGCTGGGTGACACATTATATTGATGCTTACGTCAAAACCCCAGATGCACATTTTGCAAGAATTTGCAATAATAGGAATAATAAGAATTTGCAATAATACTTTGATCAATAAATCTGAACAGTTTCACCTTTCTCCTTTAATGTTTACACTGCTCAAAAGACAGTACCCTCACCACCATTTCTTTCATTATAAGAGGCATGTTTACAGGTAGTGTGAAGAAGACAGAAAAGCTAAGGACTAGTCATAGATACAGGTGGGTGGATGGGCAGCGAGCCAGCCTAATCAAGCTGAGATCATAGGCACAAGATACTGCCCTCCTCCAGTGTTTTCTCACCATGCTACCCCTCGTGAAGAACATCTCAAAATACACAGCATTATAGCACTGGACTCTGAACTCCTAGTGTCCGGCTTTAACTGTGTTTGATTATCATGTTAAAACATCTATAAACATCCTTTCCTGAAGAGGCTGATGAAGTGCTATAATATATATATATTTACTTATTTATGTGTTATATATATTTATGTGTATATAAAAATAAAGGTAATCCTACTAATCTGTCCCAGTTTTATTCCTTAATTTCAATTGGATATGCAATAGGTATGCACTATGGGGTTGCTTACTGAAGACTAGGAACTTTTCTTTTTTCCTGGTACACTATGGTCAGGTTCAAGGCAGGGAAGCTTTTCCAGCATCTGTTTACATTCTGCCTGACTGAGATCTCTGTGTTAGCCTGTCATTTTTGTCAACATCAACCTAATGCATATTTCAAATATCTGTGCTTTAGAAACTCTATACAATATTAATGAGATACTTTGGTTTACTTTAGCTGTAGACACTTTAGCACCAAATCAGCCCAGCTCTGCAGTAGATATTTTTTTTAACAAGAATTTAAAAGGTAATTAAAGTATCAATGGAAGACAATTAATTCCTATCTGTACTTTAGAAATCCACCCTAAAAATCCTCCAGTTTCACATCTACTTTTCTTATTTTAAATCAATTTTAGGTGGCCAGCCTAAACTCTCCATGCAAAAAGTTCCCTGATCTGAACATAACCTTCAAAGTGATTCAGCATTTTAATGATGCTGTTGAGAAGACTCTTGATACGGCTTTAATTAGTACTTGTTTGTTTGTTTTATTTAATTGCTTACTATGGCTGTATGTTTCAAGATGAGCTGACCCTCTAAGCAGTACTGTGCTTAGTCCTACCAACACTTTCCAGGTGAGAGGCTGGGATACAGCTTTATTGGATGATCTGTTAAGATAGGACCAGCAAAGGCTAGAATTCCTTGTGAGGGAAGCAGAGGGCAAGTGAAGATTGGAAGGTTTGTTTGGGTTTTATTTTCCTTCCCTTCTTAAGAGAAAATTCTGAGAGACCTGATGAGAGAGCAAAGAGTTGAGAGGACTTAAAGAAAGTGCAAAAGGTTAAAGAGAAGTAGGACAGAAATTCCCTTTTCCAGGAAGAGCAGGAGCTCCTGCCAGCAGCTACTGTTCTTCCTAGCAGAGACGGGGAGATTCCATCTTTCACCTAAATGCTATTTTCTGTTACTAAGTGAAATCACAGAAAGGAATACCAGAAGAAATTACCTGCTGTGGTGGTCTGAGGGGGGCAATATGAAGAGCAGATAGGCTCAAAATGTCAGATACTGCTGTTTTAAGAAATTTCAGTTTGGGAAAAGGTTGTGGGGAAGCTTTTCTTTCAAATAACATATGAAGGAGGTAAACAAACATATTTGATGGTAGTAGGAGGGCTGTTTATGAAGGTTGGTAGACAGTTGGTGTGACTATTATGGGTCAATGTAGGTAAACAAACTTCTGGATTGATCAAGAAGCAACTAAACACTTTATTAGATAAATAATTTAAATTTGGCTATTTGGTACAAAATGACAAAAAAGGGGGGGGGGGTGGAGTGGAATGGGGGATCCTCTTTTGGCTCTTTACCACACTTGATTGAATCAAGCTCTTGTATATCTCTTGGCCTCATTTTTCTGCTTATGAAACCTCCTAGAAAACCTTGCTCTGGACGCCAGCTGCCAAGCTGCATCTAAAGCAACTTGATTTAGCAGGACAAGTAGACCTCAGTGGATTGTGGTAGAATGGTGAATATTTTACCTTCCTAAACATTGCCATTTGTTTCAAGTTTAAGAAGCGTTTGTCCATGTGTGACACAATGTAATAATCAGTGCTTTTGTGTGTTTGGAGTTGGTTTTTTTGAATGGTTTGCTTGTTTTTATCTACCTTGATCCTGATCCAATGCCCATGAAAGTAAATGGAAAGCTGTTATTCCTTTTGTGGCTTCCCCCCTACTCCTTTCAAAAGGCTCATTTAAAATAAAGAATTTTCCTTACTGGCTCATCAGGAGAATTATTCAGGGATAAGTGTCTCAACATATTATTTTGGCTAAATGCCTCATGTTTTCTTTTGATTAGATTGTAATTTTTGACATGCTCAAAATCTCTCATAAAGTTTGGTCACTACTTGGAAAACTTATGGCAAAAGTGTACCTGCTCACTAGCATGAGCATTGAAGTCGGAAATTCTCATGGGAGCAAACTGGTTGCCGAGAGGAGTAACAGGTTTACCCTAAAAGATTTTTAAGAATAGTGGATTGATCGTTTAACTACTAACACCTAAAGAAAACAGCTCTTCCACAGCTTCCCATTCCCCAGATAATAATGTCTGCCTTGAGGGCGTGTAATATTTATGTTTCACAGTGTTATCTTAGGGCTTGGGTGCAGGCGTGTGATCCTCACACATTGCTCTCTCATTGGAATTTTCTTTGTAATGTAACTTTTTCTTACTGTGATGTACGAAAATCTTGAAAAACATACTTTGAATTTTTTCAATTTCCCTCATCATTCAGACTGGTGACTGCTAGGCACTGCTCATTTAAAGAGCTGTGTTCCTGTGGTCAAGTGCAGACAGCCTCATACCAGCTTTGTCCAGGTCCAAAATAATCAGGAGCAAATCGATTCTTGTGCTAGTCCTGAGTGCTGCTACTTGCAGGCCTTGCCCGTGCTGTTATCTCCTGCCCTGGGGTGGACTTTGCATAGAGTGAGGCTGATGCTTGTAAAGTGTGAAGTCAGGATGTCAAACTGAAGAGACGGATGAGGTTGATCTGCCTTAGGTCAAGTTGTAAGTAACACAGACTCGTTGCAAACTAAGTTTTTGCCACTGCAGCCAACATAAATAGTTTGGGCTGGTTATAGGGAATTGGTGATCATGCACAAATATCTGCACTTCCAGCTCAACAGTTCAGTGACTGATACCACTTTGCTTTACTTCTGCATGTCACTAGCAGTCCAAGAGAATAGAAACCTGAGTCTAAATAACTGGGAATGGGTCAAGTCAAATAGAAAGACACAAATACCACCATTCATAGAGCAGCAGAGCATGAGAGCTAGGGTTACCTATAGAGAGCATGTGCTAAAAGTTTTGTTAAGCTGGTACGAACTTCAGTAGGTAGATAAAAGTAGTTCCCTCATAACCTTAAATACTGGGTGAAGTCAGAAATACTTTCATTAGGGATGTTATAGACCACCTGCCTAGGGATCTGATCTTGTAGTCATGATGCAGTGCCATGGGGAGCATTCAAGGTTTTCTTACACTGATAGGAAAATAAGCATTAGCAATCTTTAATGCCTCTGATTCATGGAAGTACTTTGAATCTTAATACAATTGCTATAAAGAGACCTTGGAGAGGAGGGTTTGTCTCCTACCAACAATTTCTCTGTTTTATTGTCCATTAAAATGATTTTATGCCTCAAAACCTCTGAGTCCATAACAGGAGAATTTAACTTTTCTTTTCTCTGAGTGTGGTGTTCTGCGTCTCCCCTCTCCTTGTCCCTCAGAAAAATTTTCACAATTACTGTTGCAGGTAGTAGAATTTCACTGTCAGTAAAAATGAGGCAGAGTTAAGAAACAGTCACTGAACAGCAGTGTTAGATGCCTCATTTCTGAAGAGATGTTACCAAAACATAGCTTAAATTATCATTGCATCTAGGAGTCTGAGTGCCACTGTAGTCATACTTTTTCCCCCCATCCTACAAAAACATTTGCCAAAAGATGAAACATAGTACACAGTATTGAGTAGACTAGGTCATACTGAAAGAAAAATGAGATGGGTAGTCAGTTTGACATCTCTGAGTTTACAGACGATCTTTGTCAGAAACATGAACCACAATAATGTGTATGGGTTTTCTGATTTGAAGAAGTAAGGTAATTTGAGTGATGTCCCAGACAAGAAACTATGCCATGATGCTGATGATGTATCAAGACAGATGATTGAAGGACTTAGGCTTGACACCAATGATCAAACTCGGACATGTCCAGAGAGGAATTAATTACATGTTACCCAGTAGTCTGATGGGGTAAGAGAAACAAGCAAAGCTGCTCTGTGTGGTCTTGTATTAGTCCAGTAAAACTTACGAACAAGATGCACAGGGTTGTCTGACATGTGCTAGCCCCAGATTGAAGCGGGCTTAATTTGTCAGGAGAAACCCGTAACTATCACAGTTCATTCCTACTTTAAGACCAGAATGAATTGGTGTTTGAGGTGCTATACGTACAATATCTTTAGTTTGCTTACACAATTTATCATCTCTCTTGAGTTCTGCTAGTGAGCATTGTGCTACTGTTGCCTTGGCTTCTCACTTGGTTTTCTCACAAGCTGAAGAATTTGGCTCCTTCATGGACAAAAGAGTGCAGAACTTGGTCAAACCATGTGTTTTGCAATATTCCTACCTTCTTTGTTTGTAATACTGACTTGGTAATAAATCAGTGCATTGAGTTGTCCCTTAGCCATCATCTCAAACCTTGCATCATGTCTTCCTCTTAATATAAGCAAAGAACTTCCCAAGACAAAGGTGGCACTTTGTGCTAAATGATATTGCAATTTTGATGGGACCAAGTGAGATAAGCTACTCTGAACATAAACATGTTTTCCTGCCTTCTCATTTCTTGCTGCACTGAACTCTGCCTAAAGTAATGTGCTTAAAAATGTTTGAATTGCATCCCAGTAAGCCCCTGTAAAGCCTGAAAGACAAAAATGCCGTGTGTGTGTGTAACAATACCCATATTACCTTTTGGTGTATATATATATATTAGGTGCATTAATTGTTGTGCTTTTGCTTTCCTTCCTTTCATTTTTTGCTTAGAAACCTGAGGTACCTGGGATTACAGCAGCAGGTACAAGTTAGCAGTTAATTTGTATTCTATCAGGGCTGGAAGAAATATAAACTTGCAATTCATAATTAACTATGAGACACTTAGAAAACTATACTCAAGTTGATGGAATTATTTTTTATTTTATTCTTCACAGTTCTTCTACTTTAAATTCCTCTTTGGGCTCTGCTACACGCTGTACTGTGGATCTCATACTAGGTTTCCCCAGGAACCATTTGGCAGTTTAGGGCCCTTAGGGTGTGATTCAATAAACCCTTGCTCTCCTTTTAGTAGCAGGATTTGCAAAAGGCTGTCTCCAGGAGCTGGTTATGCAAACACATCTTTCTTTGCATTTCAGTGGCCTGGGCATATACGTACAGTTCATTGTTAGATTTCAGCAGAGTTTCAGTAAATTCTTAGCAGCGCACTCCAACGTGTATAATACAAATGTGGTCTTCCTATCAGTATACGTGTGTTTATTATAGCTGTGGGTTGTTTAGCTGCTTTCTTTTTTGCCTTTTATTTTTTTCTTTACCGATTGATGGTACAGTCCCAAGCACACTTGTAGCTGTACACACATAAAAATTTTTTAACCTTATATCCTAATCTTCTGAAGCTAGGGATATTGGAGTGATAAATGTCATTAGATCCATATGGTGTATAGGCAAGGTTTGTATTTTTTTTACTTCTAAAGACAAGTATAGAGAAGTAGGTTTTTAAGTTTTTCTTCAAAATCATATTACTCTGCACCCAGTTGTATCACCTTACCCAACCAACTACACCAACCAAGATTATCTGCTAGGCATTCTCTGTTTTTCCTCTGTTGGGGGCTCTTGCACTGTGTACCCATGGAAAAACATGAAACAATCTTCTGCTTGGATAACTCTCTTCTAATTGCGATGTGAAAAAGGAATTGTTGGGTGACTTATTTTGTTTTTCGGTGACCAGGAAGCTTAACATCCTGCTTTGCATTTCGCAGCATGCTTTCTATTGTACATGCCAGATGGGTCCAGGTGCCTGTAGGGAGCTTTGGTGAAGCTAACAAACTTGGTGATGCAGAGATACCCAACAGAATAGGACCTCTGTTGAGACTGAAACTGTCCCAATGCCCAGGCCAACTTTAAAGGGGAAATAACGTAATGAACTCTTATCTTCTATGTTTATTTATCCTTGTGGGGTTTTTTTTTCCAGAATTTTCTCTTTGTTTTTGGTATTCAAGCACTTAAGCATTTGCACTGTTCATGTTCTGTGAATGTTGTTGTGTAAAGCATGTATTTCAATTGATTAACAGTTTAAAGCCTTCTTTCCTTAGAGCAGTTGCTAAAATTAGTAACACCACAAAAAGCCTCTGTCTGTAAGCTATAATAATGTATTGGAAATAAAACATTAAGTTATTCACTTGGAGTTGTAAATTTATGCAAGCTATTCTGGCTTTATTCAGGGTGGGTTCTCAAGCAGATTAGATTACGTTAGTCCATAATTAATGAACGTATGGTGCTTTGAGACCCATAGATGAAAAATAGCTGTAAGAACTTCTCACTATTACATTTGTTCACAATTAGAAAATCCAGCATCTTACAATTAGTCTGGATGATTTCATTAACTGTAATCTTGATATGGAACATTATGAGCAAGAGCTCCAATCTGAGTACTTTCAGAGTTCCTACTGTAGAGATGATTAAGGAAAATGTGTCTGTTCTGTAAAGACATTTAAAATGCATTTTTACTTGGTTATTTTGCAGGAATCAAAATGAAACACTTCCATCTTCCAAAATTATGCAAAAATTTTCTACAGTCTGCTGTTTCTCTTCTTTCCTCTTTCCTGTTCCCAAAACTGAATATATTAACAGTGAATTTAATGGCAAAAAAAGCTCTAAAACTCCAACCTTTCTGAAACTGGACAAAAATTGAAAGTGATTAAAAAAAAAAATTCTAGTTTGTAGTAAGAAGAGAGAATTATTTGTATTTTACAATGCAATTCTATATTTTTTTTTCTCTGCAGCAGTTCTTGGTCACGTTTCATCTTCAGCAAATTTTTTCTTTTCAGTAAGATCTAACATTTTCTAGCATGTTTAGTCCTGCATTGGTAGGAGGAAATTTCTATTTCTCTAGAACACAATTCAGCTTTTTCAAACTCTTACCAATTCTTCTTTGAGTTCAAACATTCATAATGCAAGCAGGACTCTTAATTCCTGGATAAGAAAGTAATGATACTGAGGCATTAACTGTACATACCTTCAGCTGGCTGTTCTTCTGGCCCCTCTTTCTTTCTGAACCCAGAACAGAATTAAAGCAGCCAGTTTTTACCTTTCGAATACATCTGCATGCTAAATCCCATCAGCCTCTTTTGTTGATTCACAGTAATGGGCCCAGAATGAAAAAGAGAAGGACAGCACAGTGGGCAAACATGCTTTTATGATCAACTCACCTGAAAGGTAAGGTAGTACTTTCCTGCTGGCAGCGCATAATACTGTGTCCAAGGGTGTGTGCAGTGGGGGACATGTGGCTGCTTTGCGTACATTTTCCCATGCTTTGCTTTTCCTTGGCTTTAAATGGGCTATTTGTCAGAGGGTGTTGAGTTGAGACTTGATGTCTAAAGGATTGCACAACTGAACAGTTGTCTATTTGAAGTACAAAAATATATTCCTACCATTTGTTAGGTGCATTAGAGCTGGCATGCGAGATGCAGATGTGGGAATACACGTCACAGCATTCATCATGGCACACTGCATAACTACAGCCATCAGTAGCAAGAAGTCATCCTTTCTGCACCTCAGCAGGCAAAGTACATGGTGAAGCTACCTGTTTTGCTTGCAGGCTATAGAAAGTTACAAATAGATCCTCCTCAGTTGCTGTAACCTGGTGCAGAGACATCGATGATGATTTACACCAAAGGCGTACATGGTAAATTTGTAGTCTTTGCACAGAGCGTGCTTTCCTCTTTAGCTTTCATTTAACTCTTTATGGGGAATTGCAGCACTCTAAAGCTTTCTAGGCTATACAACTCACCAGTAGGCTTGACTACCATTTGGTGTGAATTGGCATACATCAGACCAACGTGAAACTACTTTGCTAAATATCAGGTGGCCACATGGCTTATGTTTATTATACCTAGTAATGAATAGTAAAGGTACTGAACTTTCAAGGAAGAGCTCCAGAGTCTAATGTAATACCCATCTGATCTATCTGTAGCTATAGAGAAAAAGATATCAGTCACTTTGGCATTCCAAAGTATGCTATTTCTAAGTACGTTCCTCAAATTTTTTGTGTTACTTGACTAATAATTCATCCATCCCAAGGTCAGTATCTTCACTGTTTCTCATTATAGCTGAATATGTCAGTGACTGTGCCTTCCCCTTCTTTCCTTTAGAATCAATGATTTTTCATGGTGTTTATTTTTATGCTCCTATCGCAAAGTATCAGATACAGATAAATTAATGTGGGGACCCAAGAGGATGATGATGGGAACATGTTACTACTTCTTGTGTCCTCCTGGGATTAAAAACACTGGTCCTGAAGAAGGCAAGATTTCATCCTCTTGGGAAACTCGCTTTAAATTCTTAACAAAGTTATCTCTGACTCTTCCATAGGTCTAATTCAAGACAGATTTCTTTTTTCTTCTAATAGCTTTTCAAAAGAGTGGGAGGAAATGGGCTTCTCTGGTACTTTTCATTGTATAGCATATAACATTGGGCTACATATCATGCTTTCCAGCTCTGTATAAGCTGAAGTGTTTGGAGCTCTGAATGACATAAACTTTTAATTTAGAAACACAAGGCACACTGCCGCCCCGTGCATATTTATGGAGCTTCTCACCCTGTGAACTCATCCCAGAGGACTTTGAAGACAAAGCAGCACTCAAGTATTGTGACAAACTGTAATATAGTTTATAAAACTGAGGGTACTTTTTTCACCAGTTCAAAGCCTCTATCAAACAAGTGTACTTTATTTTAAAGTAGAGCAGGAAATGCTCTTTTCTTCTCTTCAAAGGTAGAGTGAGCTAAACAGTGAAGATGAAACCAGACCTGTTCTAATCCTAGGGCTTCCAGAGGAAAATTAATACATATTTTCTGTTCTTTCAGTTGCCTGTCATTCATCATTCTTGTGAATTCAGATTGAATGTAGCCTAAAGATCCCGAAACTTAAGTAAATAAATAAATAAATAAAAGGCAGGGTACTGCTTTTTTTATTGGTCTTTGAGCTTCGAGAGAGAAGATGAGACATGTAGTCAAAGTTTTCCCTGCGGACTATGTAGAAATCTTTTTTGTTGTAAGAGTCAAGGTTTTTTGCAAATTATGTATATCTGTTAGTTGGAGCACTGATGATGATGTCAAATTTTGAGAGAAAATCATGAGAGTGTTGTCGGATAGATGTGGAAAGGAAGGACCCTCCCAATTGTCCTTGTTGCAGAACATATGTAAGAAAGGGTGTTGATGAGTCTTTTCCTTCTCCCATATAGGTTAGATATCTGTAGACATACTGAAGATGGGCAGTTAAATATGCAGTACGATGCCTACTAGGAATTTTCAAAAGTAATTATCTGCATCTTTAAGTAGCTAAATACTTTTTAAAAAATTATAAGGTTCTCTGTTTCTTAAATTATTTTGATATCTCTCCTGTAAAACAGTCTTTCTTCAGTGCTGAAATAAAAAGGTTAGAGTGCCATAGCAACAGTTTCCTTTGTGTACTATAATGACCAGAACCCAAACCTGCAGAGCATTGCACTGTCAGCCTATCTTTAGCCTGCCATTAAAGTCTTTCTCCCCTGCAATTCAGCAAGCCATGTTTGTCAGCTAGGTAACTGTTCTCTCAGAGATTTGTGCCATGCAAACCACTGTTTATGCCTGTTTAGGGTACTGCTATCTATTGCCATACAGTCCTGAAGGACATTCCAGTAGAAGCATGCAGCCATTTTGTGCCGTTTTGTGTTGATAACTGCAGGTACTTCCCCAAGACTAACAATCTTCATTTCTTTTTAAACCGGATACTTGAAATACAGCATGGATTTCTTTTGCTCTCTTTTTCCTCTGCTCTCTATAGGATTTACTGAATGATTGCATCAAGTAGGTGGAATCAGGCCTTTTCTCCCAGAGCATCTGTGACATCCATAGTAAAATGTTGACTTAGAAATTTGTAATTTCACTCCTTTACATCAACCATTCCATAGACTGGAGATAGCATGGCAAATTCCCCACAGGTGTGGGTGAGCACAAAACTGGAAACTTTATGGAACCTTAGGGATTTACACAAATATATACCATGACTCTGTAGTGTAGTATGTATTTTGCATTATGATGGTAGTTGTCCTGTAATGCTCCAGTACTCTAAAGTGTCATTAGTAAGTGCCATTCAGGCTTCTCCATCAGTGTAAAGCTGCAAGACAAAACGTATTTGTTTGAAAAGAATTGCCAAAAACACCTTTTCGGTCACACTGGTGATTGGTTTCTTCTTTCCTATCAGAGTACGCTTTCCTAAAATATGTCTACTAAAACAGTCCCTGGAGCAAAGATCCAGCTAGCCCTGCATGCAGCCTTGGACCGGGGTCAGAAGTTGATTCTTAGAGAGGTATGGAAGAATAGGGGAAGCATATCATGCTACTTCTTTCAAAGACTCTCACAGCTTCCAAATAACCTGGGGCTCTGCCACAAAGCTTTATTTTTTTTTAAGTGAAGAATGATCTCTTTTTAATTGTTCCAAATTGATTCCAGTTCCATGAACCTGTTCAATTAGGCCTTGAGCCTGTGCCAGCTTTTAGCACCTATAGTATCACGCGGCAAGAAGTTTCAGTTAATACATGTGATCTGAAGAACTATTTTGTTTGTGTTGAGCCTGCCACCCATTAGCGTTGGTCAATGTCTCTGCTCCTGGGGACACCTGATGATTATGCATGTTGTCTCTTCATGTCTATCTCATTTAGTTAGAAGAGCTTTGTGGCAGTTTCTTCCTGCTCTCCCTCTGCCTGTGTCCCTGCAGTGACTTCCCAGGTTGAGAATTTGAGCCTCAGAAAAATCGTAACCACTTCGCACTCTGTCACAATTCTCTTTTATTGGGCAATATGTTCATCATAAATGGTGTAGATGTTTAAGAAAGTTAATTAGGAAAGGTGGTTAAGTACCCCTACTCTGTAATCACCTTCTTAAATTTTCACATCATCCTCTCTGTGTTTGTCAGCTACCGTTCGTTTGACACGCTCTGAGTGATGATCACTGTACAAAACAACCCTCTATCCTTCAATGTTCATGTTTCAAAAACTTATTTATAAGTGTCCCAAGATTTTTCGTGTAGTCTTACTCTTTTGACTGTTTTGGTAATGACGCTGTGTCCTGGTATTTGATCAGAGTGACTAGTGTCTGCTGTGTTATCACTGGGAGGAATAAAATGCACCAAATAAAAAGAGACTCCATAAGAAAAACATCAGGCTGGGGGTGGGTGGGTGGGGTGTTGATCCCGTCCCTTTATAGATGAGCTTCATCACCAAAGCAGGAACTGTAGGATAGCTCCTTCATCAAAGGAACAGCAGCATCCTCAATCATTGTGTTAGGGAAGTGATAAGGCACCTTTCTGGCTGTTCCCTTTGGTTTATGGTCCTGTTGTTTCCTAGAGTTTGAGTGTACAGAGAAACTCCATTGGTAATGAATTCTTTGTTCCTATCCAAATGCTCTTTTTCTAGAGAGCTCCAGTTCCTTTACAAACCAGGTATTTTCTTACTTTTAAGAGAAATAGCTTGGTGGGAGGGGGAAGGGGGGAGGAGGAAAAGGGGGAAAGAGTATGTGGAGAAAGAATCACTGTATTATGGCCTAACACAGGCTGAATAACTTAGTAACGGTAGATGCTGAATTTACTTTTTCCAGTTAAGTTTTCTTTCTGATATTATTCTGTTGCTTGTAACTTTCCTCAATAATATTTCACTAATATGCGCCTTCCATTTTTGCTAGGATAATTTACTTCGTCTTCCTCCCATCCCATTTTCATGCTGAATTCTGATACTCATAAGCTAAAATTGCATTCTGTTTGGGTGTAGTAATTGGACACCTCTCTAGTTGTGAATTTAAGCAAGTCATGTTCAAAATAAGTTTTGGTAATCCTAGGATCATTCAGGTGGAAGGGACCTCACGAGGTAACCTAGTCCAACCTCCTGCTCAAAATGGGGTCAGAATATGCCTTCTTCACTTCATTAGAGAATTGCATTAGTGAAGCCCAGGTGAATGAGTCTTTAGCCACCATACTTTAAGATCATGCATTAGCCAGTTTGTACAGCATAAAATTACGTTGTAAATTTTGCTGGCATGGTATCAATTGGTCACTGTTGGCATCTTGGCTATGATCATAAATTTGTACTGACAACTCTCTGCAGTCAGCAGATCTTGTGGGAGCAGCAATTAACATATTTGTAAGGCCTGTTCATTATTTTCCTCCTAACTGCCCTCTTCTTTCTCGTTTATAAAATGTAACAGGATGTGAAATTTTTCTAGGGACCTTTGCACCTTGCACGTTCCTAAGTGGGAAGTGCTGTGGAAGCTTCTAAAACAACCATGTTGTTGTCAGGCACAGGACAACTCCTAAGCAAGCTGCACATGCCTCCTTACCCAAAGGGGTTACTTCTCTCTGCCTAGCATTCTGCGAGAATATTATAAGGGAGAAGGAAAACAATTTTATACGCAACACGTGACACCCACCTCAGGCCAAAGGCCTTGTTAACATGATCCTGAGGATGGGATGGTGCAGCATTAAATGGAGACATGATTTCCAGTTACTTAAGTCACCGTGCTCATATCTTGGTTAGCTTAGGGCATATACACACTGTGAATCCACAGCAGAGAGTGCTAAAAGTCTGACTAGCTACAAGCATGACTGCAGCAAACTTCTTCCTTGTGCTTCAGATCACTTTCATTTATATTGCAGCGTAGCCTAAAATACAGATATCTCCAAGGACTGCTGCTTGGAACAGAGAGCTGATACACTGCTAATAGGTTGTCTGTCAAGAATAGGATCTTACTGAATTTTGTTAAAAACTTTATAGGTTTGGAGGAGGGAAAAGGGAATAGAAAAAGCTTTGGGAATATTAAGCAGCTTCTTTGCAAACCACTTCCATATATTTTTGCCAGAGTTGCTTTGCAATGCCACTTTCTGCCTCCAAACTCCCTTCAGCATGGAATGTGGAAGCTGTAAGGCAGAAAGACAGATTTCATATGGTTTTACACTTTTTAATTGGCTGGATCTCCACTGTGCAGTCAGCAGTATCTTTCTTCCTGAGATAAAGATGAAAGGCAAGAGAAGCTCTTGCTCTGATACCTAAATAAAGATTTTTTTTAAACATGAAGAAATACCCTCTGCACCAGAATACTATCCCTTCCTTCCCTCATTTGGTGTTTCCCATTTTGAATTAATAAGGCTCTGTGCAACCCAATGTCACTTTGAAATTGGCACAGACTGTGCACTGAGTTTGGACCAGATCACCTCCAAAGGTTCCTTCCAACTGAAATTATTCTATTATTCTAAAACCAAACAGACCCCCCCACCCCAATGCCCTAGTCTTAATCCTATCTAGTAGTGGAAAATATATACTTCCTTATTCTTCTTTTTCCTTGAAGTTACTGCAAAAAATTAATGCTTAGCCTAGAATTGTGAATATCTAGAGTTTTTCCAAGGACCAGAGGGCACAAGATGTGAATCTAGAAAGCACTCTAAGTCCAGAGCTTAGTGTCTCTTGAAGTCTGGCATTGTTTTGTTACATCTTGTCAAGGATGAGATTCTAGGGAAAGCAAATTATTGTTTGAAATGTATGATAGCCGTTGAATTTAGCTCCTCATGCAATTCCCATAGTGTGCAGAGGGTCAGGCAAGCAAACAGGCAACTTGGATTGCAAGTCTGCTATGTCTTCTCCCTGACCCTTTTTGTGAGCTGATATGAGTGTCAGAGGAAGAAGTAAATCTGTAGCTTTATCTCTGAGCATGTGGGACCTGAATTATGAGCAGAGTTTTGAGCACATTTCTCTAGAATGTACTATTAGTTGTTCTGACAGATGGAATGTAGCTGGGGGGATGTTCCAGTGGATATAATTAGATTTAATGGGCCATGATGAAGACAAAGGAAATATGGGGAAAATATTGTGGAAAGCTTATTACTTATTCAGTACATTACAGCATCCTAGAGAACTTAAAGCTTACATTGGTACTTGAAGAAACAAGAAAACAGAGAGGTGGGGACTGAAGCAGAATGACAGCGAATCACTGAGAGACTATTATGCAAGTTAGAAAGGTGGGTGCAAAGTACATGTAATAAAATAAAACTGTCTTGGTTGACTCACTCTTTTATTGGCTACTAGGAAGAACTGGGACTTTACAGGTGTTCAAAATCATGCTGAGAAGTATTTGAATCCAGTCGTCCAAACACCTCCAGGGTATCAGCTGGCTAACACTTCCCAGATTACCTCAGCCTGCCTCTACATTGGCATCTTATTCAAAATGAGTAATGCTGATTTGGAATCAATAGCAAAAACAAAGGAACAGTGTTAAAAATTAAGATGATTGTCATGGTTTAACCCCAGCCAGCAACTAAGCACCATGCAGCGCTCACTCACTCCCCCCAGTCCCACAGTGGGATGGGGGAGAAAATCGGGAAAAGAAGTAAAACTTGTGGGTTGAGATAAGAACAGTTTAATAGAATATAAAAAGAAGAAACTGATAATGATAACACTAATAAAGTGACAGCAGTACTGAAAAAAGGATTGGAATATACAAATGATGCTCACTGCAATTGCTCACCACCTGCCGATCGACACCCGGCTAGTCCCTGAGCGGCGATCCCACCACCCCCACTCCCCCAAGTTTATATACTAGATGTGACACCACATGGTATGGAATACCCCGTTGGCCAGTTTGGGTCAGGTGCCCTGGCTCTGTCCTGTGCCAACTTCTTGTGCCCCTCCAGCTTTCTTGCTGGCGGGGCATGAGAAGCTGAAAAATCCTTGACTCTAGACTAAACACTACTTAGCAACAACTGAAAACATCAGTGTTACCAACATTCTTCTCATACTGAACTCAAAACATTGCTCTATACCAGCTACTAGGAAGACAATTAACTCTATCCCAGCTGAAACCAGGACATCATTCTCAGTCAGATTGCAATTTGAAGCATCTGAAAACAAGAGTGTTCCTCAAGCTTTCCAATGGCTGCCTTTACTACTAACTTGACCACTGTGTCTTCTGCCTTGCTCCTCAACAGGAAAGTGGTCACTATGTATCCTAAGTATGTACATTTATGGTATTCCTAGAAAGTGGGGTTTGTCTTCCTTTTATTTCCTTCGGGAGTTAAGGAGGAAAAAGTTTCTGACATCAATATTTTCCATAAACAGAATTTTTCTTTTGCCTAGCTCCTGGTTTCAAAACCTCTACATCACATTTTCTTGCATCTAATACTTGTAAGAAGGAATCATGTGTCTTGAAGGATGTAACTTTGAAATGCGTATTGGCTCATCAAGAGCAAGGTATTTCCAGCCATGGGCTGCACTGTATAAGCAGCGCAGTGTACTTCTGGTGTCTACGTGCTTTTGAGATCAGTTTTATTTGTAGGTGTCTAAGTAGAAAACATTTTCAAAGTACACATCTAGGGTAAGTAGCAGAAGAAAAGAGAGGAATGGGGAGAAATAGAATTTAAGTGTGTCTCTAATCCCATAAATTACTTGCCTACAATTCTCCATTGCCAGGACCTAGTACTCTCATTTTAGAGGGCAAACATGAGAATGCCACCGTGCAAGAACAGTGGTACTTAATATCCACTTTGTACAAATATGACTGGCTGTGTGAGACAAAGACAAATATAGCCTGAGCCTCTGTATGTGCAGGGTTTTTTCTTCCTACCCTACCAAAGAAAATCTGACCTGGGGAGTGAATAGAGCAGTGCTTTGTGTTTCTAATTCCTTACTTTCTTTTCCTGTAATGTATACTTTTTCTGCTGAAAGTTTATCTGAAGTTGTCTTCTGCTTGTGGTCCTTGTGCTGACGGATGATGACAGAACCATGTAAAATATTGCCAAAAATTTTTAATACATGGTACATCATCCATCACCTAGGGTTTATATGTTCTAAAGTCATTGCCCTTCTTTATTTAAACATAATGTGATATCATAGCTTTTTGAGAACTATGAAATACTAGACACAACTTTTTCAATATCAAGGATGTAGTATGAGTCACTGTTTCGTTTAATCAGCTAGTGACAGCTGTGTTCATGCAGCCTTAAAGCAGGCAGAGTAAAGTTACACAGTCCTTGAACAAAGCGCATTGTGGGAAGCGTCACAGAAAGCCTCTGTAGAGTGACTGGGCAGCTGTCTTGGAGGACTTTGTTTGGGAAATAGAAGAAAAGCATGAGTTAAAGGAGAGGGCTTGTTCAGCTTTGTTACTGCAGCTGGTTGATTTGGGTGAGTAACCAGAGACGTGAGTCTGAAAAGGAGTTACAAAAATGAAGTTGTAGAGTGATGCGCTGTTTAAACCCACTTTGCCTTGAAATTGTTTTTGTTGCACAACTGTTTTCCAGAACTGCCTGTCTTTCCTTCTAGTCATTGCTACTGGATGAGAGTGGTGCTGTGGAGGTAAATTAGATTAAGTTAGGTTAAGACGTCTTAGGTAAAGACGTCTGGGAGGTAACAGAAAGCGGGGACTACTTTCTGTTCCTTTGCATTTAGGGGAGTCAGTGTTGCTCATAATCAGGTAGTGCTTGGGCATGACTGTTGTTGGCCTCCTCCTGCAGCAAATAAGATGCTTAAAAACATTAACTTCAGCCTCACAGAAATTCAGTTGTCATGTCTGAGGCCTTTGGGCCTAAGACTGGTGATGACTGAGGAGGAAGAGACCAAGCGTATATCTATACATGGGATGCTGAGGCACCTGCAGGTATATCCCAAATGCGTAACAGGGGGGGAGTGTGAGGGCACCAGTGTACGTGTAACCTCAGCAGACAAAAAGGCAATGTTTTTACTGCTTTCTGTTAAGGAAATCAGGAGATTCTATAGGACGTTAAGAGGACAGACAAGACCAAGGCTCCTCAGTCTCTAACTTTGCCTGGTTCTTTTGCTCCTGCCTGAGATGTCCTCATGGGCTTAGAGTGTCTGTGGCATTCACACAGCTGTCACTAGCCAAAATCTCTAGATCACTGGAGAAATTACACATTGACCTAGACTGGCTACTGGGGTGGCCATGGACGCAGAAGGTCTTGCCTCATTGCTAAAAGAAATACTGAGCTCTCGGATAGCATCCCAAACTCGGCACTAGTGGCTCAAGATAGGTGAGAAATCTTTTAACAGTGGCTAAAATCCCCTGCAATGTGTATGTGTTATTTATAACCAAGACTTTTTAAACCTCACAAATTGACATATTTGGCTGCCTTGAAGATGATTCTGCTGAAAACACAGATTGTGTGATACAAAGATTTGCCTCATTGAATTTATGAATATCAAGTGTAGGAAAATCTGCTTTGCTCAGAATTTGTAATAATTCAGCATATGTTATTTTGTCACAGACTTTCATTTGAAGACAGGAAATTCTCTTAAACTGTTAGCATGGAGGGCCCATATTATGGATATCTGTTTGAGAAAGAAATTCTCTTCTTGTATGAGTTTTTTGGCTACCTCTAGGCTTATCTCTTTGGGTTGCCTATTCCTTACAGAGAATTCAGACAGGATATAACTCCATTATAGCTGAACTGTATTATACCTTTTTGTGGACTCTTTCTTGGTGAACAAAATGGCTGCAGTTAAGCTTGTTTCATTTTATTCCCTTTTTATGGGAAGCTGAATGCTGGCTACTCTTATACTGAGTAAGTGTTCACTTATGGGCTTTAAGGCTGTGTGGCCAATCAACATTAAAAAATATTCCAGATGAACTTTCCTGACTATTCTAACATAGATTAACTCCAATGTCCAAGGTTTTTTTTTCCCATCTAGGTGGTTGTGCCATTTGTTTGCATCGGTTTCGCTGGCTGAATCCATAGCTGCTAGTCACGGACCTCATAGCTCTACTGGCTGACCTCTCCATGTAATTGATTTGTAATCTCTTTAAAGTCTAAGTCAAGTTATCACAGACCTACTAATTACATTGTTTATTCCAACTATGCTAACTGACTGAAGACGGTATATGTGCAAAGGCCTATGGTACAAACGTTTCAAAGTAAGCATGTTCACCATTGAATTGTGTTGGTGGTCTGTGGTACGCAGCGTTGTATGTATAGACTGGCAGACTCTCACAAAAGCTGCGTACAGACCAGGCCTGGATTCACTGTCTTCTGTTCTTTTCAGCAGTTTCTGCAGAGCTTTTACATAAACCTTTCCTCCCCTTTTCTCATCCCCAAATAATTCTGAATTTTCCCACTCCACAAATACTCCTTTCCACCTCCACTTTCCTCCCCTCCCCAACTCCCACTGCTGTGGATGGAGCTGAAATTATCTTTGCTATTTTTATTTGATAACTGGAGTCTGCAGTACATAGCACCTTATTTGACAAAACATCGCATTTGTGCACAAGCATCCAGAGTGATACCATCAGAGATCTGTAAATAGTGCGTGCTTGCTAACATTTCTATTAATTGTTAAAATCTCTTCCCATTACTCTCTCCTACCACCCATGGTATTTATTAAGAAAAAATCCTCTGAAGTCTGAAACTCAGAAGTAATCCCTTAATAATTTCACTGCTGGCTTCTTGTGCCAGTTTTAAATGGAGGACAAAGAAAAAATAGAGAAGAACACTCTATTGCGGGTCAAGGTAGCAGCCTCTCTAACTTTGGACCTCAGTCTCTTACTTAATTTTCCTCTCACTAGTTAGATGTAGAAAGCTCTGAGTTCTGGCTCATGCAGTTTGATGGTTCCTTTTTAATTGTGCAGCCTTGCAATTCAGAAGGTCTTGTAACCCCTCCTCCTTGCAGCTTTAGCTTTGGTACTGCTGAATTAAACCAGCAGCCCAGGAAGAGGTTGCATGGATGCCATCACTGTTCTGTCCCTGGCTTAGGGGAGGAGGAGTAAGAGAGGGAAGTTTTGGAAAGTTGTTCCAAATATCCAATCTCAAGGCCAGCCCTGGCTCCCAGAGGAGTCAGAGCTCCTTCTAGGCTGTATTAACTCATGCTCTAGGGACATAGTTCCACTTGATCTTGGTGCTGCCGCAGATGTGGGGAATTCCTCTGCACCCTTAAGCCTGACACAGGCTCCAGTGGGAAGAGGAGAGGGAAGCTCTGACATGGCTTCCCTGTATTCTAGAGTTTTCCTCTCCAGCTGTTTCTATAATGCTTGCAGTCCTCTTCCAAAACTGTATCCTACCTCAGCTCCATGCTTTGAATCCAGGATGAAAACTGGAAAATAACTTGCAGTTTGATTGAAGGATAAGGAATCGAGAACTAGGGTCCAACTGGCCCTGTTTTATTTAGGGGCTTGTTTACAGAAGCTGGGTCATTTACAATGGCTTTAATGGTAATACTCTCTTCAATTTCCAGACTACTCTGTAGCCAGTCCATCAATTCATGGGGAAAGAAATTTAAGTGAAAACACAATAAGCCTAATTTTTTTTAAAGTATCCAAATGAGAAAGCCACAGCATCCAAAGTCATGTGCTAGGCATTCCAGCAATCCATTTCCTGATTCACAGTGACAAAACTCAGCCCTAATAAAGTACTGCCACACAATTAGAGTCATCTCATGAAGATTAAACTGTTCTACCCTCTGAGAAACACTGCATTTATCTCATTAAGGATTCTTGCCACTTTACAATTAATAAAAGGCAAAAGCTTTACCTCTCTTGCAGATGGAAAATAACTTGAGAGGAACATACGCAGTCACATTGCCAGACAACGGCTCACCTGCATCCAGAGGGATGTTCGTAGCCCGGAGCTGCCAGCACCTGCACTGGATGCAAGGAATTATGTGACTGTGGCTTTCACCAGAGAATTTTAAATGTTTTGGCAGGACTAAAATGATAGCAACTATAAAAAAAAAGACATTGTTTTTCCCTGTCAGGAGTTTTAATTCAGAAATGTGTTTTGTGACTATTTTATCTAGAGTATTCCCTGTCTCCTTTTTACAACACTTGTACTTCTGTGATGAAAGGCATTTAAAAAAAAGTGCAATATGCTAACTAAAATGCTCTGATAGCATGAAGTGGTGAGCATGGACTTTGATACTAGGTCCCTCCACTGAGCAAACTGCTAATACTCCTCTATTTCTTCCTTTGCCATTGTAACCAAAGCAGTGGCTTGGGTAATTTCACCACAGTTTTACACCACTCGGCTACTACATTGCAGCAGAGGACTGGACTTATCTCTGCTACTGACTCTACTGATACTTGGAGCAAGTCACTACATCTTGTCTTCAGCCTGTTTGTTTATGAAAGGAAGTAAATCAACCCAAGTATAGTTCAGAGTGGCAAAGAACTCTCGCTTTTCACTTGGTAACACCTATTGCAAAGCATGAATTGTTCGTGCTAGATGCAAGAAGATGCTGCCTCTGCTTATAACATGCTGTGGTGCAGTATGTGATGTGCAGTAACCACTGGGAAGTAAGGTGGAAAATAAGGTCTGGGTTTGAAAATCCATGTAGTCTACATAGACTGCTCTGATCTAGAACTGGTTAATGGCAATGGACATCTTTCCAGTGATTTGTATGAGATCTAGATGAGAATTCAGCTGTCTACCATGAGGCTTTTGAATCACTTAAATGGAAAAGGTAACCTTAAAATTAACGTTAGTGTACCTGTGTCTCATAGTACTGGATTTTTATGAACTTCTTATCCTATTGTTCAAATAATCTTAAAAATTTGGTAAAAAGTACATGCATAAGACAGCATATAGTATAGTACTAAGATTCTTGATAATGGTGATAATTTGATTCTTGAACCTACACATTGAACAATGGTCAGTCAAGTGTTTGAATATTTGTCCATCTTCCTTACTGGAAGAAAGGATTAGGAGCATATAGATGGATAAAATTTCTTCATTTTGATGATTTCAAGAAAGTATATACCATTTCCTCTTTATTCCATTTGATCCAGCATGATGGTGCTTTGTTTGTTTGTTGCTAAAACATGAATTAGACCATAGAGACAATTACTTGAAGCTTTCAAAATGCAAATGGATAGTGCAAACAGGGCAATGCTGTCCTTAAACATCCTGGTAGATATGCAGCCTCTTTCTGGAGGTGAGATGTGAAATGTTGCTGAAACCTTGTGTGTGTGTGAGCTGCAGGGGGGAATTATCATCCATCTTCCATGAGGAAATTGGAGGTGTTTTAACGGGCTTTTGTTACAATGATTGCAACAAGAAAAACCAAAAAAATCCCCACTAAATTGGTGATTTGCTGTGGTTCTTAATCTTGATCTTTTTCTTTTCATAAATCCAAGGAATTTTGCAGAAAGAGGCTGGAATATCCCCTGTGGAAGACATTAATTAGGATAATGAATGATGTGACAAATACTTGACAAGCAAAATGCTTATGTCTACTGCCATTCATTCACTGTCTGCCAATTCAAATCACATCCTGTCTTTACATCATTTCATTTCTTGCTGGTACTCAATGTATACAAACAATTAGCACGTTGCAATGCCTTTTAGGCCCTTTTGTTACATACTGAGTTAATTGCTAGTTTGTTTTGATGGCCACCATGCTGCTATCTTTAGATGAAAAAACATGGTTATTTTTAAGTCAGAAGTGGGACCCTTCAAGGAAACTTGTCCAGTATTTTTTTTTACCATATGTATAGTCAGAACATGCTGCAGCCTTTGATTTTGAAGCTATAGCAATGCTTATTCTCAAGTACCAGTACAGTAGAAGAGCCATAGCTGATAGTCAAGTTGGTCTTTGCATAGTGCCTAGGGAGTACAAGACCAGCTTTCTGGAAACTTTCAAAGGCACATCTTACCTTGGGTATTTCTTTGGGCTGAGCTACTCTGAAATCTCTTTCCTGCAATTCCATTCCAGGTGTGAGAAAGAGGTGGTTCTTTCTCTTACATCTCACCTTCTCTGGCCTTTCTGCATGTTTGGATCCTTCCCGCAGGACACTGCTGATCCAGAAACCTTCGTGAGAAAAATCTTAATGTAGCTGTGGTGAAAGCATTAAGCCTTTTACTGTTGTTATACTTCTCTGTGAAGATGGATGTCAGTAAAAATCTGGCCCTTTAATTGCTCCTATGCTCCCTTTAACTTACGGGAGTAATACAGATAATGAGTAAAGGATTTGGACAGTTTTGCTTCCAATTGCCTCTCCATAGAAGCAGAAATTTTGTAGAAGTTCCTATTCATGGGTTCATCATTTCAGTGCATTCTTACAGCACCTTTAAGGAGACTTTCCAGCTCATAGAAACAGAGTTTTATCATTTCAGAGTTACTTTGCACCTCTCCCCCCCCACCCTTAGCTACTTTTGCTAATTGCTGGAAATACTTATTTAAAAGGAAACTTATGCTTCTCTATTTCACTGTGTCTTGGGCTTCATCCCTTAACAATGCTGTAATAATGTTGTAGCATCGTTGTGGATAGCAACAACCATTTAGAAAGAACAGCTTTTATGTCTTGCCTGTGTACTTGGTGCTTTTTCACTGTTCTACTAGTATTATCCTCATTCTGTATCTAGAGAAGCGTAAGTCTGGGTTAGCTGAAGTAGCACAGTACCAGATGCTCAGGTTTTGAGAACTTGCCAATGGGCCCATCTTAAATGAACACTGTTTTTTAAAGTGTCCACAGCAAGCTTTTCAAAAGAACAAAGCTTTTATTTAGGTCTGAAAATAAGGGCCATATTTTCAGATTCATTCGGTATCTACCATGATGAGCTCTTCTGAAATGCTTGCCATCTTTTCTGGCAATTAAATGAATGCTAAACCCTTGAAGAAATTCATCTCCAGTTATGTCTGCTAAAATCTTTCAGATTTAGATGTTCAGTTTAGCAAAGTATTATAAATAGTTAATCAAATATACATGCGTTTCACTTCAATATTGAAGTGAAAACAGGAAATCTCTAACTGAGAGAAGATGCATGGCTGTCTTTTATTCACAAACAGCATCTCCAAGAGATGTCAACAAATCAGTGTGGGAGTTAGCCAAAAAAGTTAACAGGAAGTTGCCATCAATAGCTGTCTATTAGTATAATCTCACACTTCTCTTTAACAGTTTCTATGACAGGTGCACTTACTCGGTTTTCTCTACCATTTTTTCTTTATATGGGATGCTGCTGAATAGCTGAGAAATACATGGAAAGCCCAGATTTCAAATGCCTTAAGCACTGTGTAAAAAAGGTGGTTGTAGTTGTTGTTGGTATTTTAACTGTAGGAAGAGATTTCATGATTAAAGGATATTGTATATAATTCATGTGGCTAGGATCTCAAGGTATTGTTTAGGCTCACCTTATACTATATGCTATATAAATAGTTAGAAGTATCTTTTCCCCCGAAGTTTAGGATAGAAATGCAAGATAGATGAAGACAAGTTTGAAGAAATGCTTGGATGATAATGAATGGATTTACCACATCTGTGGCCGATATTCATGTTTAGTTGTGAATATGTAGGAGACAAGAGAGGAATGGGGACTAATTTGTGCCTTTTTGTAACCATTGAAGTGAGAGTTTTAGGGAAGCCAGTGGAGGTGGATAAGAATGTAATACTGCAGTTATTAATAGGTTGCTCTTTCCAACCTTCAGATGTAGAATAGGGGAAAGCACACAGCAAGATTATTTTCTTATTTACCAGGGGAGCAGTTAAAAACCAGCAACCCAGGCTGAGAAGTTAAATCCCTCCTTGCTTTGTATGAAATTGGAGATGAAAGGTTGGGCAGGCATAAGTTGGGAAGGACCTGACTGAAAACAAGAGGAGTAAGTTTTCCAGTTGTTACAAGACTAAACCATAAAATGTGGAGCATCACAAGGATAGGGAAGGTGACATGCTAAAATAAATAGGCCAGAAAAAAAGTCTTTCTTTTGATATTCTCACTAGGAACACATTAAGACTGTGCTTCTCTGGGCAAGGGATATGGACATTTGAATTGCAGACTTAACTGATTGTGAATTTTGGGCTTTATTCTGGCAGCAGGAGTTTCATATCCTAACAGTCTGTTACTCTAGGTATGCTTAATTTGAGGTAGAATAAAAGTGTAGTTGTACCCTGTAATAAAACTTTGTTTTCAATTTAATTTGTTAGTTTCTAAAAACGGAGTGTGTTGCTTGCATACAAAATTTTCAGTTCAGCCTGCTTATAAAAATGGCATGGAAATTAGGTAGCTGGTAGGTCATCTTGATAATAAGTCTCTCATATCTCAGTAGGCTTGAAACTTCAGCAAATTTTCATTAGCATGCAAAATGTCATTCATGTTCCATATTTCCACAGAAAGCATAATGACTTCCAGTATACAGATACACATTCAGAGCTCATTCGCTGTAGTTTCTCCAGTGCATATAATGTGTTTACATGCAAGAACAAACTGCAGTTTTGAAAAGTGGCACTTACTGTGAGCAGTAAGAGTTTGAAAGACAATTAAAGTAGTTACATGAAGCACTATGTGTGACCCTAGGGATCGAGAATATCTCAGGACCAGGTTTGGGAATGTATCAGCTACATTAGGATAATTACCTCAAAAAATGATGATTTAGAGTGTTCTCATTGACTGCTATGGCTTGTTCTAGATTGATGGATGACCCTGAAATATATTTGTTTTTCTATTATTGTACACCATTATTTAAGTAACCTCTGCAGACTGACTTGTATTTCACTGTGACAGTTTAAGTATCTGATGCACAATAGATATTTAAATCTATAGACATGTTTAAATATTAAAATCCAGATAGATACATTTTTTCCCTTTTTCTTTAGTTTCTCACCAACACTCCCCCTCCCCCTGTTTGTTTTTGGTTTGTTTTTTAATTATTTGAGCCAGTTTCTCTGGCATGACCCAAATCCCCCCTGTCAACAAAAATGAAAGCAACAGGAATTGCTGACAGCTCTGTGATTTTCTACTTGGCTGGAGACTGACCTTGCCACAGAATAGGCCAACTTCAAGACTTCCCTAAAACTGTTTGTCCAAAATTTGCATTAAAAACATTTGACGGGGGCAGGTCCAGTCTTCCCACCACATCCATCTGTTCATGTTCAACATATTCTAAGTCCAGACATACAGTAAATCAATCCCAAAGGACCTATACAGTCCAGCCCTGGGAGTACCAGGATGACTATTCTAATAATGCCTTGTTCAGTCACTGCTCTATGAATATTTTACTTTTTTTTTTTTTTCCAACCTCAAACTCTAAGGTACATTTTAAATGACTAGCCACAATTGCTGCGTTTGGGTCATGTATTGGTTTAGTCATTAAGAGAAATTACATTTCTTAATAATCTATTCAATAACATTAATTAAAGTATATCTTCTTGCAAGTGCTAGAGTCCATGGCCTTAACCCTCTTCCATTAAATATATCAGTTTCTGCTAGCTTTTTAAGTCACTTTTTCATTAAGATATCACAACCTGATGACAAGCATTGCATGCTGTTCTTTCCTGTATTAAGGCCATCAGAAGAGGCAGTCCCATGGCCGAAGGCATAGTCTAGAAATCAGACACAAACTCTACTTCCCAGAAACTTTCTTTGAGATTTTGGACAAGTCATCTGATGTCTTCTCACCTTTTTCTCACTCCCAGGTTAAAAAAAAAAAAAAAAAAAAAAAAAAAAAAAAGTGAGGGATTTAATTCCCTGCTTCTTTCATTTATCTGAAGTGCAATTTTAATGCACGGGTATTCATAAAGAGCGAGATTTCTGATGACTTGGGTGCCTAGCTGGAAACCGTTGAGGGGAGTTGGTTTTGGAAAAGCTGAATGTCAAGCTTTTTATAAAGTGTTGCAGATTAAGTGTGTAAAATGACTCATTTCTGATTTTTTTTCCAAGATATACTGAGGTAGTTCTGTGGAGGCTGTTAAAGAGTAATTGCAAAGTATTGTTGTTTACATACTTAGGCTGGCTTTGTACAGACTATTTGTATTATATCCATACTCATGTCTGGCTTATATTACCTTTAATAAAAGGACACAGGTCCTCAGGATGTAGAAATTGAAACCCATATATTATGCTTAATATACATATTTTAGAGTCATTGTGTTATATAATGAAATTGCATAGCATGTAAGACCACATGCAGGGAAATGATTTCTCAAGAGTATTGTTGCAAAACAGCATTGGTTTAATGTGGGCTATAGAGGAGATATGATGCTACACACTAGAAACTCTGTGTTCAGTGTTTTACAGTCCCCTAGCAATTCTAGCTTTGGGATGCTGCCCCATAAATGTCCTATCTTAATTAGATTGTACTTTTGGTAATTAGTTTTCCTAATGCAATATAGTCAGTCCTCTCTGAAATTTTCTTTTGATGCCTAGGGACACATCATGTCAAAACCTGATGAGTGCTATAAGCTTATGTATGCAAAAGATGATTTATAGTCAAGCTCACTCCTCTGTATCAACATAGCGAAGAAAGGAAGGAGTAGAAAAACAATCTTTTTTACATCCCCAGCAGGAAATCCAACTTGTTCTTCTTCCATTATAAGGTTAATGTCTTGCAATACTATGAACCATAGACATTTACCCACAGCCACTGACACTGGCAAGTGTTTTCTATTTCCATCTTTCATTTATTCTGGTGGAATATCAACATCCGTGCTCAGGAGCGGATGTATCAGACATGTGCACTGATCACCAATTAGCAGCTGGAGTAGAAAAGGGCAATGAATTTTTTAGATACTTTTTTTTTTTACACCTAAAAATTGTAGCTTTGACTTGATCAAATTTATTTTTCAAATTTGTTTATTTTGCTGAACCGCTTAGAAACCAAAAGGGGATTAGAATATTTTGTTTGATGCTTCTTTCAGTGACATTTTCCAAACTAATAACACCTTATACGTCTAAGTATATTTTGCTGTGAATAGCATGTTGAAAACCATCAACTTTCTTTGATGAAACCTGGGGTTTGGAGTTTTTCTAAATTTCTTTGCACACTAGGGAACTTCCCGTACCCCATAAAATGTTGGAAAAGTCTAATTACCCAAAACAGAGCTGAAGTGCTAAGTCTGCCCCTTGAATATGTTAAATTGCTTTGTTAAATTATTTCAGTTACAACTTATTTTATTATACTCCTTGAGTATTTATCTAACTTGAAAGCACTAGACAAAGGTTAATAAGATATTTCTATACATGATTTCTAATGACACTGAAATAAAAACCCAAAAGATTTCTATATCTCATAGAATACTGTAGGATATTTTGTCAGTTGGTGAAAGTGGAGAAAATGGAATAGCTGTGAGGTAAAAATTCTCAAAAGTCATCCAATTTAGAAATGTTTCAGCAGTTCCAATTAAAATTCTCAAAGATTGATTCCTTTGAAATTACACAATACTTTGAGGTAACTTATTACCATACATTTTCTCATGAGTATGAATTTTAAAAAAGGAAAAAAGTTTAGAAACACAGGTCCTTCTGGATCTCAATCCACACAGAGCATCCCACCCATGGGATGCATCTCCCATAATAGTGCCATCCCTTGGGTACAGTGAATCAATAGAGTTAGATGGATGGCTGCAGGGAGCATTACACAGGGACAGTCTGAGCGTATGCTGCACTTGGGGCTAAAGCCAGACAGAACTGCTCTGGTCCCCAGCTGCTCTTTCCACTCCCTGTGCTGATGCAGTTTTTTGGGGCCACAATTAGACTTCCAGTATGGTTCTTGTCATAGTCTGGATCAGCCCAGTGATGCAGGTTAGAGCACAATCTCCTGGCAGATGGCATGGGAGGTGGAGGACATGAGCAGGCAGATGCTGGAATGTCTTATATCATTTTTGCTCTAGAAGGAAGAGTACTGGATAACCTTACCTTGAAAGAATTGCACTTCTAGGGATGGCAGCATGTGGGGAAAAAATCAGACCCTGAACTTATTTTTCTCAAGTCTATGCTGTGATATTAGGGACATTTCAGTATAATATTTTATCAAACTGATATGTGGTTAATGCTTTTGAATGAACTGGATAAACTGAAATATTCTAGGTTGAAAAGGCACAATCCACAATACTTCCTTTTATTCATGTAAAATCAGTTTTTTCTTATTGAAAAACTTTTTATCCCCCTTCTCCCCCCCCCCGCCAAATCTATACTTTCTATCAAGAAGTTGTTCCAACACAAAATTCCCCTCTGGTTCTAATTAAGTAATCTACATATAAAATATAATGGACACATTAAATTAAGTTTTTAATGTTTGTGAAGCCTTTGCCAGATCCAGAAAGTGTGCTCCATTTTAAGTGCAGAGATAGTGCTACAACTCATAATACCCCTAAAATGGGAATGAACTAAAATGAACTCATTACAACATTGTTTATGGCAGGCAGAAAATAACAAACCACAAGTATGTCAGTCAAAATGTTGTTTTGTTAATTTTTTTCTGTCATGTTAAGGAAAATGAGAAGAAGAAAAGACCAGTCGTTTTCTCACTTGTGGACACAATCTAATATTGTGCTTCAAAGAACAAAAAGCAAAGCAGCACACTTCCTGAACCTGAGAGAATGAGACCTCAATATTTAAAAGAGCCCATGAAAAGGGAATATTAAAGCAATTTCTCGTTTCATTCGTGTACCACATTTCTGCAGCTGTAGCTCAGCTATGTGAAGGCAGCCGTTTGTGGTGAACGTGATACAGAAAAGAAAGGGTTAGTGGTTAGGCTGTGGTGTGGATATTTGACTAGTGAGGGGCTGGTGCTCTGCAGTCTGGCTGTGACCCACATGCCCAGCTCCCCTTTCCACTGAAAGCACACCAAAGAGATGGCAGACAGAAAATGGTCATATTCTAACCTAGAGTTAAAATGCCACCAGGCTGAGCTCTCAGCTCTGGGAGGTGACTCCCACAGTTTATCTGCAAGTTTCTAGCATCTAACTTGTCTCTTACACAAAACCAGGACAAACACTTCCCTTGGCATCCTGTCCATGCTGTATGTGGATGTACACTGAAGATCTCAAGGTAGTCTTCCTCATCTTCATAGCATGCAACACAGTTGCTCAAGGCAGTAAACACCATCCATGTGGGTATTTTAAGGCATTTTTATCATGGGTGATGTTCTTCCATGTATATTTCATTCATTGACTTTCCTGTTTAGGGACATTTTCTCTTACAGATTTCAAAGGCAAGGAAGCCTGGGAATGGGACTTTTAGTCTGTGAAGCTTATGAGAGGATTAGTCTAACTTACTGCATTCAACTAGCCAATACCATTATTGAGCACCATTTTACTGTGTTTAAAGATTGTTACATAACATGCAAGAAACCCCCTGCTATACTTTTCACCTTCATTCTGTAGGAAAAAATAGGGGTTTGGCACAGCTCCATTGCAACGTGGGTCTAGCTGATCCTTTTTGCCCTTTGTACTGTTAAAGAAGGGGTGACCATTTTGCACTGCAATAATCTCCTGTCTTTAACCAAGACCAAACTCAGTTTAGAAGCTCTCTACCTGAGCACAAAAATGGGGAGGTTTCCTTAGGCAACCTTTCAATCCCTTAAGCAACAAATAAGTTTCCAAATTTTGGACAGTGCTAAAAGAACCAAAATTGAGCTCCATACCAAAGATAAAGCACACAAAGGGATGGGGACTAGTTTCACTCAAAGCCTTGACTGGAAATATTGATGGTTAACAGAACTAATACTCGTTGTTAACAGAACTAATCAAATCTTTGGCATTTACACCATTTTAGGCATAGGGGGAAGAAAGAGCCTTTATCTTATTTCCTAGCACTTTCAGATATGCTCAGAAACTTGGAAAAAATTATGATTGGCTTAGCCTCTTAAATGAAGAGAGGCTCTGAGAGGAACACTTTGATGTAAATCCATTCAGCTTGCTCTCTACAAAAACTGTGATCTCTTTAATTACAGCCACAGTATGTTTTATAAATATTTGTTTACAGCTTCCTGCAAGAAAGCACAGGGAAAATATGGAAAGAAATGTATATAATTACAGTTTAATGATCTGCATTCTAATTGAGATTTTCTTAAATAATTTTGTAGGAAGTCAGGAATGTTCCAATAATGTTGATATATGGTTAGGCACTTGGGATTTGAATTCTCCTACTTTGTTATATTAGCACCTACAAGGGCATGAAGACAGGGGCATTAAAATATTTTTAAATGTAGGAATTTTTTTCCTCACTCATATTTGTGGTATTCTAGAAAAACGTGTTTTTCCTTACATCTGGCTGCTTCTGATCAAAGTGCATTACACAGTGTTTTGAAGAAATACTTTAATTAAAGTCAATAGTGCGGTCTGATACATACTTGCAAAACACTTAGATGTGCTGCTGTTACTCTCCGAGATGCCCTCTCCCTAATTCTTCTTCTCTGAAGACAAAACCGTGTTTTCTTTGTTTTGCATTTGCCTAGTCCTCCAGTTTCTGCCCTGTTTTCCCAATTAATGCTTACTTGACATACACTGTCACTTACCGAATAGAGTTAAGAATGAGGTAGTAGAGGATGCTGCCAGAACTGCTCCTAAGACATCTTTTTGCATAATTTATGATAGTGTGACAGTTACCATGTTGGCTAAGTGAGCAGGAATTGAACCAAGGTCTTTAATGGCCTGCGATACTACTATTTCATCCTTATTTGGAGCTAGAACAGACTCCTCTCCCCTATCACTTTGGTCCAGAGGACAAACATACCCTCAGTAATGCTAAAGTTAATGCTTTCCCCATTAAACGGTGACAGAGACCGATTTTCCAGAGCATTTTGCTGCATTTTGTAGGACAACAAAGTGTTGATGATCACAAAGTCTGGCTACCAATCTCTTCTCTTTCACTTATCCCTGGTAGCTTTGATACCATTAGCAAATCTTAACCAAACTTGCCAGAAGCATGGAACTTCTTTTTGTGACAACAAGCTGGGTGGGAGAGGGAGACCCAAGCTTGTGTCACTCTGGGAGAGGTGGTGATTTTGCTCTGTTAGCTGCATCTATGCAGGTTCCCACACTTCAGATGCAGATCTGCTGGAAATCAGGTCTTGTTAGGTGAGGTATTGACAAAGTAATTACCAGTCCACGTTTTGCTGATTTTATTATAACTCTTTTTTGTGTGTGTGTCCATATTTCAGATCAAACACTAAGAAAAATACCACGTGAATGCAGCTTACTGTTTTCAAAGTGGTCCTCTGTAGTAATTCTTGTTTCCCTACTGCCATATTCATGGGGCCAGTGTTGTCAACTTAAACATACTTCTTTTCTTTGTGATTTTATTTTGCTGCCAACTGCTAAGGCCCACTTAACAATTGTTAAAAACACATGTTTTGTGATTTCTCAATTACTACAGGTGGTGGGATTTTTAAATTTTTTTATTATTATTATTATAATAGCAAATCAGAATGTTCTTGGCAAGTGCACTAAATAAAAACACAGCTCTTCCCACCTTCAAGGATAAAACCATTTGAATATATCCCTCTGGATATGGTCTTTTTCCAGATGTGCAGAAGGATTGCTACCCTTTTGGATTTAAAAGATCACAACTGGGCACAAGACCCACCAGAAATGAATTGAAAATTGTTTGAATTTGGTCCTTGTAGAGATAAGGTTGTAATGTTGTAACTTTTTATGTGCCACTTTTAGTTTTCCCAGAAACCTTTTCCTCTTCAGCATCTCAAGTCTGCTGTCCAGCCTTGCCTTTTCTCTTGTGAGCTCTCATGCATTTAAAATAGTAATTTTAGTCTATGGAGCCATAAACAGGAAATTAGAGTATTGTCCCTCCTTGGCATCAAGATTGACAGTGGGTGAATATTCACTGAGCTCTACCATACCTGTCCCAAGTCATAGAAGACTCTTTATTTGAGTGCGGATTTGAGTTGCTAGCATGTACTATTCCCATTAAATATTAGACTTGGAAGAACCACCTGTGTCACATGAAGTACATGATGAGAAGAAAGCTTATGCTCATTTCTCTGTAGGTACTTTTCTAGCTGTGTGCATGTGTAAAAATAGGTTATGTACTTAATTTATGCACAGAAGTCATCTATAAATAACCTTCTCTTATTTGTTTAAGAAAGATCCTTCGTGCAATACACACATCTCTCTTTTACATACAGCTTTTGTAACCCACGTCTTGGATAATATCGTATACCTGATTTTACTGAGTATCGTTCAGGTTAAATATCTTTTTTGCTTCATTATCTTTATCTGTGCTTTACATTTTTTTGTAAGACAGGTTTTCTCTCCTAAGCACAGTGGATAGCTATCTCTAGGTAGATTGTAGCTGGGAGTCTCTGGCTTTCATTTCTTGTGATCACCTTTTTTTCCTGTCATCGGATAATGTATTCTGTACTTTGTCATATGCTGAGCAGCCAGCCTGATGAAAAACATACAATCACCAAACAAACTGGTACTTAAAAACAGGAAAATCAATGTTGCACCTAATTATCTGTACTCTCATTTAACCCTATCTGATATTCTATTAGGTTTTGATCCCAAGCTTCCAGCAAGTGTGTATGCACCCCAGGAAACAATTAGTAGAGAGAAATACTGCATTCTCTTCCACAATAAAAATATAACCTCATCACTGCAAAAAAGTATTGCTTACTATTGGTATTTCATCTCCTCTAATAAAAAGAATGCTCAGCTGCATTACACGAAATTCAATAGGTCATGAAGGGTCTAAAGTTCAGCATCTTAGGAAGATATTTTGCAAAGGACGGGCTAGTCCATAATATATAACTTTTGCCTTTCTTTATGTCAACCTACTGATCAGTGGTGGAAGAAAGGTAATGGAGTAGAGGGAATATTGCTGTCGTATCCTAAAGATAATTCATATGAGATCAAATTTAGATGTAACAAGTTGAACTGTTCTTCCTGTACTGAAAGCAGCAGCAGCAGCAAAGTTTCCGATGGGATCAGGGGCAAAGCAGCTGAGTCGTTCACTGCAAGCCGTAATTCTTAGGAAAAAAAGGAGAGCTGAGACTATGACATTGTCCCATGACTAAATATAGGGCAAAACTAAGCCCTTCTGTCTTGTTTGTACCATTGCAGACTTATGAAATCCTCAGAGGATGAAAGGACAGATCTGAGTGTGAAAGCGTGTGATATTTTCTGAGCGAAGGATGTTAGTTTTATGAATCTAAATATAGAGGGTGGATAGACTGCATAAGTCACAAACTCCTAAACTCAGTGTGAGAGAATTATAATTACCAGGAGTGTAAAATTACTGTTTGTGTAATGTTAAAAGAGTCCTGACCCATGCAAGAAAGAAAGGAATCAGCATTTTCAGGAAGTCTTGTTATTCATTGATGGGAGCTCCTAACATAGGCAGAAGGCTGTGTCCTGTCTTGTGAGAATGGATTTCCTACATAGAAGGTAGATATGTATAGAAAATGAGATGGTGAGAATGTGCAACTTCTTTGAGGACTCAGGATTCAAAGGCTTAGCTGCAGAAACTGAATGTAAACAGACACCACTGCACTCCAAAACTGTCTTTATACAGAAAACCAGGTTGTATTCCAGAGCTTTTTAGACTTTTTCTTTGACTTTTCTCCTTGACGCACATTTGCTGATACCAGGAAGCATAGAGCAAATTCATTTTCTCTTCCTCTTCCTCAGAGCAAGAATTAGTCTTCATGAAGTTTTGTTCTTTTATGCTGCCTCCTTCATCTCCTTGGATGTTATTGCTTTCCCACTGAATATTACAGTAAAGCTCAGGTAGGTTGCTTGAGAGAGTTTGGGGGGTGAGCATTGGCCTTTTGATTGAGAAGATTGCACAACTGCCAGTAAAGAAGGTAGATGTACTGTACCTTTGCACAACTTCTTACCCAGAGAAAACTATACAGATGGCCATAAAATGAGAAGTGATGAGTGTGAGAAACTCCCTTTCAGTCTAGGGGAAGGGTGGTTACTTCACACACTAGTCGTCTTCCTTTTCATGCTGCCAACAGCTATTTCTCTTCTACTGACAAGAGAGAGAAGCCAGGACTGCTCCTATACTTATTGCTGTCCCTATTCATTTGTTCGTACTGTGGGGAATCAGGCAAGGAGCTCTTGTTCCTCCCATTAAACACAGAATTTGTATGCCTGGGTCTGAGTAGGGTGATGTTGCATTAAACATACCCCACTGCACTGATCCATTGCACTCAGGGAGGGCTGTTGAATCATATGCCTTTGAAATAAGAGGTTTGTTCCCTTTCTACTGCTAGGGGTTTTTTCCAACTCTAACAGCACAGATCGCTAGTGGGTTTGGTGCGAGTTGCTAGTTAGGGAACAGTTAGAGAGAATTATTTACCTAGAGGGAAACTTGTTTAAAAATGCTTTCAAACCAAAAAGCTGTGTCTGTTCTCTAGCCCTCTATTTTTCTTTTTCTTTTTTGTTTTGTTTTGTTTTAACTTTGGTCATAAAATAAAAAAATGATGATGAAAAGCTAAAGGGGAAATGTTGAGATGGTGAAGAAAATAATTTGATGGCCCTAATGAGTCATAGCACTGCTTTGCTTACCAACTTTTCCAGTTTCTTTTTAGCAGCCAAATGGACATATGCACAGGAACATTTCCTCACACTGTCTTACAGTAGAGCTGCTTATGATCCCTCAGCCAGTCATCTTCTCTGCCTTTGTATAAGTGACTCCTCAGGATGCTATTGCAATGGTTGGACGTTTGGCCATTTCCAAAAATAATCCCTTGTGAATGTTCCTCAGTTTTTAAATGAATCATTTCAGACTCTGAATCACTGACATGTGCTACCACGGGAAAACAATAGCCCCAATCAACCATAGTTAAATTTACAACTAAAAAGCTATAAACCCAAGGCTTGTAGAAACAGGATTCTAATTTGGTGAAATACCCAAAACCCAAGATAGAGAGCGAGGACAACAGCTGCCTCTGAGCGGCTTCTTGTCAAGCTGCATAAGCTGTTGTCTGTGGTTCAGGGTGTTGAACTGCAAAGCTGTCTTGTGCTGCTTTTAGGAGATGCAAGTCTTGAGACTCCTCTCCCACCCGGTGTTTAGCAGAGCAAAGATGGGACGCTTACTTCTGGAAAGCATTCAGATCTTGTTTAATTGCCAGCAGATGCAACCAGTAATGATGCTGATAGCCGTGACTTGGATGTGTATTTCAGGCATGGTCTAACGTGGTATCACCTGCTAGCATTGTCTGGCACAGCTGCAGTATGTAATTTGCCCTAATTAAGGCAAATGAGAAATTGCATCTCCAAAAGAAGATTCTTTTGCACTAGCCCCGCGAGTTGGTAATATCAGCCACCACCTAGTAGTGTCAGTTTTAATGAGTTTGTTGACATCTTCAAATGGACAAGTACAATAAAATAGTGCTCTCGGCTACCAAAATTGCTATGATTTATGCCAAAGAAGCTCAATAGCCCCTAAGGCCATGGCAGACCATTTGAATTTTTGCTACATCCTACTGTTCTTCAGCTTCATTGGTAAAGGCAGGGAAATGTCATCCTTATTAATTATCAGTTTATATGTGTATGTATTTTTCTCAGGAGGAACACATTATGGTGTATTTGCCATAGAGCACAGGGCCAGGATACAAAGGGTTTTATAATTCTTTTTGTCCCCTCTTCTTTAGATCACAAAAAATATCCTTACCCATTAATTTTCCATTTTATCTTCTTAATGTCTTTTTATCTTCTCCCAGCCATAGTGGGACTATCTACCCTATTGCTAACTCAACTTTTATTAACCAGCTACGTTTTTGTACATTGTTACATACAGGTTGTTTTGGGGTCTTTTCCAGCATTGTAATTCCATAGGAGTGGATTTTTTCTGTCCTGGTATTCTGTAGACTTTCTTAACATGCATGTCAGATGTGCCCCTAAATGGCATGTCCACATTTTTTAAAATGCACAGAATGTTAAGTGTGGGCATTTGTCTGTAAGCATATTTTACAAATACATTACTGTTCATGGAAAATGTTTTTTCTTCCATGATTACACATTTTTCATATATGATATGATATTCCATTTAGAGGAGCTGAGGGCCCAGTGTGTTAATGCCTGTTAGTGGGTGCTAGTAAACCCTGGGGAATGTGCAATTAGAAGAGACCAAAGCTTTTAATACACTTCATATAAATGTGCGGTTACTGAATACATATGATTTAGTTGAATGTGCAATTACTACTTGATTGAATGAAATATTTGATGGTAGTCATTAGGTAAATGTTAAGAAATCTGGAAAGTAACCTATGAAATGAAGTTAGGATAGCTGAACTTGTTTTGACAAAGTTGTTGGATTTAGGCAAAAGTTTTCAGCCGCATTGTTTACTAGCTGAAAAATCAATTTCTGCATGACCTAAACAATCTTCCAGTGGGGAACTAAGTTCAGAAGAAAATTTCCTTTGAGAAAATTGAGGACCTTATCATAATAATCCTTTTCATATTTCATGCAGCATTTTCAAAGTGAAAACATTTTCTCTTTTCAAATCCACATTTTAGATTACAATAAACAAAACTAAAATTTAGGAAAGAGATAACCACTGCCAACAGAAAAGTGAAGCTTTAAATTCTAAAAAATGTTTTTGCTTTTTTTAATCTAGTGAGAAGTTGGAGGAGGAAATATTACAGTTCAGAGCACCTCATCCAAATTAGGTTTTGTTTGCTGCTGGCTGGTTTATGGTTTCAGTCACTAACCCCAAATAATCAATTATTTCTGTAGTTCCATCTTTCCAAGTGTTATGCTGAAAATTAGCTTAAAAGTTTGGGGGCTTTCATTAATTATTCCTACAGCTATGGACTTTTGCCTTCATACAGAACTTGTAAAATAGCAGAAGGAAAGCTGACTGTCTTGCTTTTATGTCTGGGACTAGAAGGATGAGTCTGAAAAACTCATGAGATGACCTATTTTACTAGACATAGAGAATTTATCAAAGCTGGCCAAAAAAAAAAAAAAAGCTGCAAGACCTTCAGAGAAGTATTCACATGGCCTCATCCTGCTATAAGTGATTCCTGAGCTTCCCACCTTTTAAGATTCTGCCAACCATTGATGCACTTGTTTCATTTAAGCAAAAATAACCTCCTCTGCTCCACTCCTCCCAAAAGGAATCAACAGTAGGGAAGAATATAAATTGTTATCATTTATTTTTTTGGCCGGGAGTTCAGATTAGTTCTTCCATGTGACTTATCGTATTCCTCTGGAAAAGAAATGCCATTTTAGAAAAGTTTTCTTGATTCTGAAGTAATATAAAGTTTGCTATAATAGTAAGTCTGTTTCTTTAATCTTCTTTTTGTGTTTTTGTCCTAGTAAATACACTGGTTTGGCCACCTTAATAAAGAGGGAGAAAAAAAATTGATAACAGGAATTAATCATACAATTTCCTTGTCAATCTAGTTAGAAATTAGCTGTCAGCTTAAAAAAAAGGGGGGGGGGGCAGGTATAAAAAAAACCAACATGCATTCATGCTAGCACAAAATACTACAAAAACACCAGAAGAGCTTATCTGAGACCTTGCTGTTTATCCTTCTGGCTGTGAATCTGTAGAATTGAAAAGCATTTTGACATTTCATGGTAGTCACTGTGTCTACATAGTCCTGTAAAGACATCCCCAGCAGCAAGTTCAAGGCCAAATGCCTCAACTGTCTGCCTGCTGTGAAATTCCGGGAACTATCATGCAAGCACATCATCTGACATGCTGGGAGTCCACAGAAGATGTCTTAAGTGCTCCTTGCCCCTGTTATGCTGACAATAGGAGCCGGTATGAACAGCGTGGTTGAAGCTTACCCAGAAAGGCCACTACTCCTCCCTCCCAGGGCTGTGCACCCCTGGAGCATTGTGCTGACCATGCCCCTTGAGAAACCTTGGGCCTTACCACCCTTTGCCTTACTGGGCAACCCCCAGGGCTGTGGCAAGACCAGGCTTTCTGCCAGAGCCATGCCTTTTGCAGGCACCTTTCCTAACGCCCTCATGACAGGAGAAACATGTCCCATCCACATATGTCACCTGAACTTGCTTTGCAGCTACCACCCATGGGCGACAAACTACCCTAAATAACTCACCACTTGCAAAGGCAATTGGCACACCTCTGAAGGTGGTTTTTTTCTACGCAGGTTGCCTTTGCACACAGCTCAGGTTTGCTTGGGGATCAAAATCTCAGTGTGTGATCCCAGGGTGGCATTGGCCATCCATCTGTGCCTTTTTGCAGATGTGCTCATGCACGTTATATTACCTTGGGCCTATTCAGCTTCTTTGCATGGCTGTGACTGTCACCATCTCAGCCTTGCCTTTCTCTCTTCTCATCCTCACCAGCAAAGCCCAATCCAAACAGTCTTACTAGTTTCAAATAGGTATCAGTTTTGCTTCTGGCAAAGAGCTATAGAAAAGTTTAACCATTATGGTCTTCCCTGACATGCACTAGTCCCTCTTTGCCTAAACTGGGCCATGCTCATCTGCTCCACTTCTCTGCTACTGCTGGCAAACTTACAGCTCTGTCACCTTCCTCATAAACACAGTTTCAGGAAAATCTCCTTCTGCCTAATGGGGGTTGAAGTCAAATGAGAGGATTAGGTCATACCTATAGATGCCCTCAAGAAGCAGGGAAACAGTCGTTTGTTAGAAGGCCAGTTTTCTACCCCAACTTTCTGGGGGTTTCCTTTTTTTGGTTTAATGAAATATTAATAGTTTTAAAAGTGCTTGTATCTCTTGTCTGGTTTAGTCAGTGGTTCTTAGACCCTTTGTCTTTGGGAATCTAGTCTGAACAAAAGTTAGGTAGTCCTTGCATTCTGGGCCAGATTTTGCAAACTGATTTAACTCTCAGTAAACATTTAGGCACCAGGCTAAGAGGCTGGATTTTCAAAAGAGCTCAAGAAGTTGGATGGTGTAGATGCTTAAAATTTCACCACAGATGCTACAGCAGGAAGATGTTGAGAGTTCTCTAGTTTTCAAAACAAACACACAAACAAAAAGTAAGTTCTTTGTCTTGGTAAGGGAAGAGATAATTTGAAAAATCCTCTTATATTTGCAGACACCAATTCCTGGAAATGGTACTGCAAATACTCTTGGATTAATTGTCCAATATACTTGGTGAAAACCCAGTTCTTCCTATCACTAATAGAGAATTGCAAGTCTTGTGTATTCTGATAGCGGAGAAAGTTTATATGCCTTTGTTGCCTATATAAATTTTCTATATTTTATTTCTCAGAATTTAAATCAAACTTGTTTTGCAATCCAAAAAAACCATTCAGGTCAGTGCATTTTCACTTCTAGTTTAATTGGAGGGCAGTGTGTCTGGCTGGCTTTGTTTGTTTGATGGGGTTTTCAATTCCTTGAGGTTACAGCAGTTTGTGATGTCTTTTACTTGTAAGTACTTAAAGGCATAGTTGGTATACAAACTTTTTTTCATTCCTTGTTATTCTAGTATAAAGCTACCAAGTTCATAAAGGAGTCAGTGCCTATTGATAATGAGCAATAATCAATACTGTTGTGTAGCAAAGTCACCCTCTTCCTGTCTTTTTATTTTGTCTTCAAAGTTCCCTTCTCTTTCCAAATATTCTGCTTGGGCTGAACAGTTGCTGGTGCTCAGTGAACACAAAAATACTGAGGTGGCCTACAAGGTAGGATGGATCTCTTAATTCGTCCCTGGGAGGGCAAGGCTTTAGCATAAGCCATGCCTAAGGTACAGGACTTGATTTGCACTTGGGATCACAGGCCAGAAGGGTGCTGGCAGTGGGCTCAAAGGTTAAGGAAAAGCTGTGCAAGTGTTGATGCTGGCTGGAAATGACGACTCACTTCTTTCCAAGCAACAGTCTAATGTTGTTGTGGAAGATTTCCTGAGAGTCCGCTTGATCACGGATTTTCTTTATAGACTCAACTCATCTACTGCTTATGCATCATTACATGGGTATGATGCCAAACCTAAAATAAAAATTAAGAGTGGCTCCTCAACTCCAGTTGCAGAAGGGAAAGGTTTCAGTTTTGTATTGAGTAAATGTATTGCTTCCACAAAGTGGTAGCATTAAGAGAAAGTCTCTATCAAGCCACAAAACTGTCCTGTATGTAGCTGGGAAGGAATGAAGTCTGGGGAAATGGGGAGGAAGTGCCGAAAATTGAATCAGAACACTATAAAACCAGAATCGAGTGCCATTTTAGTCCCTTTTTGGTAATTTAAAGAGAGAATTTTGAGATCACTCAGTCCTTTCCCCCTTTCCACCTTTTCCCCTTTCCCCTTAACAACAATCAGTTCTTCTCACGTGCCCTGTTAGAGACTTTGTTCTGTTTCTTTGTAGTCTCTGGCACATTCAGGGTCCTTGCCTTTACTTCTTATAGCTGGTATTAACAGCCATTTTTCAGGAAACTTTCTGTAGAGACATCCTCACAGAAATGCTCTAAGAAGTCTGCTACTCATGAGAGAATTATCAAGCAGGGAGAACAGCACAGCAGGCAAGCATTTCAAAATGGAGTCAAAGCTGTAGCGAAACATTTGCCTCAAGCTAAAATAAGCCAGGTAGACTAGAACTAAAGCAATCACATGGTGCAGACACATGCTGCGGAGATGTAGCATTGCTATTTTATCATAAAAACTTCCACACTTCATTGTGTAACGTAAAAAGGCATCTGCTACTCAGCACTATCATTCTCTACTCTCTCATGGCAGATTAGCACCATGTACTGGCTCAGGGCTCCCCAGGTATCATCCAGGTACACACACATATAAAGTCATGCAGAGTGAACCCATTGCATGCTGGATTTATCAGACATACTGTTCGTACGGAAGTTGATTCTACAGGGAATGCATCTGTGTTTCCATCTGGACCTGTAATCTAGTCTATTAGATGGACATTTAGGTTATATGCAGTTCTCCTGGGGCAAGTCTGTCCCACCCAGAGCGTCCAGGCTATGTACGTGTGACATACCTGTGGCTGACACCTGTAAAAGAGCTGTCCAGACCTCTGGATTTTGGGTAGTCCACTCAGACTTAGTGTTCCAAGTGGAAGCCTGCTTATGTTGAAATCCCAGGGGAGTAGCTAAATGCCTTAGCTCTTCCTGAACAAAATGTATGAGAGACAAGATGTCATGCCAGGAAAATTCAGATTCATCATAACTTTATCCTGGGAGAAACAGGTTAATCATTTAATTTACCCATGTTCTATATATTCACTATCTTTCTGATTTCAGACAAATTTTCAATTTTTCTTATTTTTAAGTTCTGCTGCCTTCTTTATCTCCCCTATTTGTTTTTAACCAAAACTATTGCTACAGGAGTTTTGGCCAGAGTGCCCATCAGGGCAGCGCAGGTGAAACATGCTGAGCTTCAGCTGAAATTAATGAGGGCTTTCCACAGCAGCAGGAATCCTGGCATGCTTGTGTGGCTCCACTTAGGAGCTGAATGGTGGCTTTTAAGCCAGAGCCCTGGTGTCCAGCTCCTCTCAGGCAGTAGGAGTGCAATCTTTTTCTCTCCATTAAAAGTGCTCTCCTCATCCTGTGTGTAGACCTGTTGTTGCATGGTGGAAAGGGAAGAAAGCCCTGTACACTTCTCCAGACTTTCTTAAGCATCCTGCTTCCCCGTCGTGAGAGTAAGAGTGAAGAAATAGTTTCTGAATGACCTAAAATACAGGGATTGCTGCTGACCCCCTCAACTGGCTGCTTGCAGGAAGGAAAAGTCTGCAGCTGAGAGATGTCAGAAGGGTAGCTGGGGTTGTTTTTCTCCTTTTAGTTGGCAGTATAGAGGCATAATAGCACTTGAGCATATATCTTTCGGACAATATTTAAAAACATCATCACCAGTTAGCCCTGGAGAGAAAGACTTGTACTGTTTTACTGTAATGTATACATATGTTCTTTCTGCCTGGCAGATGAAAACAATTGTTTGTTTTAATTGTGCAGCAAAGGAGGAAGAAGTATGTATAAATACTTACTTTTACCACCTTTAACCATCCTGACCATATATAAGGAGATGCTGGCATTTGAGAGCAATTGAACGTGTTCTGGTCGTACTCTAAATAGATGATGAGAGTAGTAGTCGTTTCTAAGATTCCCATTCTTAAATGTTACAACAGTACTTGAAATGACTCAAAGTTCAGTGTAAATGTTACGTGCTGGCTGCTCTGTGTTGATATTACTGTGGCATATTTTCCAGTAGCAAAGCAAATAATTACCCCATGGGAAGAGGTTATTTTGTTAATAAAGAGCATACAGTGCCAGTTCATCCAATATAAACCTATTGCATCTGTCTGTCTAGACAGCACATATACTCCATAGGGCCATGGCCTCATAAATTCTAATAATCTGGCCAGGGTAAGGGTGGTTGTTAAGTGGCTGGAAACCTGGAACAATGCAGGAAGAGATGATTCAATAGTTGTGCTTCTTCCTCAAATTCACCAGTGATCCAAAGTAGCTGTAGGGGATAGTCTGCCTCTGGACATGCTGCCAGATGAATAACATTTAAAACAAAAGCCCTGATGAACAACAGACATAACATAGTCTCATATGCCTTGCCATGAGAGTGGAGTTTCCTACCCATCCTAGTGAGGATAATTGTATTAATGCCCGTCTCAAGTTCTCCTTCCAGTCAAACTGAACATGATGCAGTATAATTCTGTGAGAAGAGGTGAGGATGTCACTGAGAGGATGAGGGGGAGACTGGAGCCCAGGTGCCTGGCAGGCCACCAGGCCAGTTCACTCTGTGAATGCAAGGAGGGAGACCTGATTATCAAGAGTAGAGTGATGAGCCCTTTTAAATCAATTCACAGTGATCCAGACAACATTAACAGAGATGTTTGAGCCCCTGAACTTCTTGCTACTTAATGATGAAAGGAACAAAAGTGCCAGCAAATTTGGAGAGCATCCAAAGCCCAGAGACACACAAGTTTTGATTTGGCATTTGCCCAAATGTGAGACATGAGGAGGGAGGGAGGAAGGATGTAATGGGATGGCAGTAAGGTTCAAAAGAAATCCATAAATTAAGATGGTTCCTTTCCTAATAGGACCAATGGGGATGAGTTTCATTTTTCTAGAAGACGCAGCTTTGCAAAATCTGTGACGCTCTCTTGGGCTGTGGCTTCTTAGGGCTGCTTCTTCTTCCTTCCATCTGTCATTCAGTCATCAGATGAAAGCGTAGCTGCCACAAGCTTGGAAGTGAAGCTTCCCTTACCTTAAAAGTACTATTTCTCACCCCCCTTTGTCATGTTTTGAATCACTCTGACAAGCAAAACTGCTAACCTTAGCTCTCCTCCTCCTAATTAGGCAACAGCATTAAAACTCTTTATTAATGCCATCTCTCGGGGGGGGAGCAGATATATATACTTTCACAGAGTAATTGCTTTCTGGCCCTCATTTTAATTGGAGTCAGTGGGGAGCCTGTGGAATTCCACTGCCTTCATCTCCCACTGGCTCATTTGGCCTGTGACACAAATTTAGAAACAGGGAACTACTTTCCAGATCTGCATCTGGAGATGTAAGTGAGGGGAAAAAGCCCAACAACATCTCTGAGATGTAAGAGGAATTAGACTGGGAGAAAACAAAGTCTTTCACTTTGGTTCCTCCTTTCACTGGGAGAAAAAAAAAAAAAAAGGAACAAACTGGTGGAAAAGCTTTCCAGCAGTTCTGTTTTCTGGCTTTTGTCTAATGCGGTGCAGCTTGTAACTAGGTTAACCAGATTCTGAAGGAGGTTAAAGACCATTTGAGGCTAAGCTTAAATGTTAGTTAAGGTTACACCTATTTTGCAGAAATGACTCTTAGTTTTCTGGGTCCTCAGAGTCTCAAACAAAGTGTGTAGAGAGAGATAACATCATGGCACAAAGGAAACGCAATACACAATGTTACAAACCCGAATATGAAAGGAACTGCTTCTTCCAATTCAGATTTTGGCAACCTTGGCTTCAGAAAAATGTTTTAGTTTTATTGAACATTCACATTTCAGTGGAAATGGACCCTCTCTGAGGAGCGGAAGGAAACCATTTGCCAGAAGAAAACATTTCTGTCAAAGAAACTCCAACACACCAACAGGTTGGAAGAATATCTGTTCATGCTTGATTACACAAAATATAATTGGGGGGGGGGGAGGGGGGATTATGCTTGGAGACAATATGTTTTTGAGATATATGCTTTAGCTAGATATTTCAAATGAAATGAATAATCGTGAAATGGTAACAGTATTGTTATTATCAGTCTTCAGAGTTAATATATGCTAAGGTAGATGAAATAATTCATATCCATCCAAGTTATTGTTTCAGACAGTGACTGCAGACACTTCTACTCTGTATAGTGTTACAATTAATGTTTTCTAAATTATAGTCATAATCATAAGGACTAGAAACTATAATTATTCAAAAAAGTGTGCAGATACGACAGCATGAAAAGAAATTCTGTCTCATTTCAACACTTAAAGATAAGAAGTATTGTTCAATTCTTTTTGTATTAAAGCAGACATAACTTCATAAAACTGCAGGAATATAATTGCCTTTTTTGAAGCTTTTTTTTTTTCAACATCTCACAGTTTTGACAGTTTTCAGTTAATTCCACTAGAACTTACATCCATCCTTCATTCTTCTTTTTCTCCTTTCTCCGTAAGCCTAGCTACTGGAGCAGTTTCACAACAACCTATAAATTCCCCAGTGCCACACACACAGATACATGAGCCTCTACACCTGAGTGCCATTTGGTGGTAATTGTGGTGCTAATATTTTCCTTCTTGTCTCTGATAAAAGGCTGATTATTGTTGCCACCTCTATGCACAGTTGGGTGTTTCTAGAGAGGACAGCAGCTCCTCAGGACATCTCTCTAATTAGGCTGATTGGTTCACAGTGCCAAGCCAACCTGATTGAGGTGTGCTTGGCTCTGTGTCCTTATTTCTAACTGCTTTCACCCTGTGTTAAATGAACCTTTGCTGAGGGTCTTTGTGAACCACTCTTCCAGCTAGAAGCAAAGATGCATGACCAATGTAATGTGAAGAAGTAAAATCTGTCCTGCTGACACACTGTGGGTAAGTATGCCACAAACACACCGAGGTCTTAGTTTTAAGTTGTGGCCGAATTGAGAGAAAATACGGCTGTGGGGTTTGTAGATTAAGGACTTGGAAAGACCTTTACATAACAGTAATCTGTACATGGAGATTAGTGCAGGTTGATTAATCTGGTTTTCCATTTAAAGGTGGTTTGGCCATCCCAGATTACAATGCAGATTTAAAGCAAAAGGTATAAACAAAAGACCTGAGAGGACTGTGCTTGTTTCAGAGGCTGTGAGGCCATAGCAGATGTAGTTTTGGGCCCCAGCCCTTTTATAATTCAGTGATCCCATTCAGTTCTCTTCCAGGGACTGAGACATTTGCTTAGGACCATTGACCTCAGAAGTGCAGCTTCCAGTGTTGCATAAGAAATAGATTTTGTAGTAGCAGCAGAATGAAAACACAAGGAGAGTACTCTTGATAAGTTACACTGGAGCAATGAGAAGGATGGGGTAGGGTTGTGCCTGGAATGAGCTGTCTAACTTCTGGGCTGCAAAATCAAGGGGGAAGCAGGAGAAAGGAGGAGGCTACGTGATGTGTAGCAGAATTCAGATGTTGGTTTGTCTTTTAAATCCCAAATTTTGAGATGTTTAGATTTGTGAGATTTATTCACTCCATAGTAGTGGCCCAGGAGCTAATTCTCTGCTGGCTGTAATTCTTGTAATCAAAACAATTAGTACAACATGCCATGCCCAGAAAAGCATTTGCAGCAATCATATATATATGTGTGTGTGTGTGTGTAAAAAAATAAGATTTTGAACTCTCCTAAATGTGGGATTGTCCTACTCACAAAGAAAAGGTAGCTCTCACATTACAGCCTTTAAATTATCCATTGACTTTGACAAGCAGTCACAGGAATGCTGTGATAACATTGAAGTTAATATGGGCAAATGTTCTTTTTTGTTGACCCTTGTAAGGAAAATGGCTCTAAGCATCTGGAAACCTAAAACTACCAGGTGCTCTACTGAGTTCAAGTTCTGCTATGGTTAAGTCACAGTTAATGTCAAGTGCATCAAAATTTTAAGAAATCATGTTCCTCTAAACCAGATGAAGCACCTGACAGATTTACATCAAAATCACAGACACATTTTGCAGTTTCATTTGATTGCATGTGAGACTGTTTCATAATCCGATACTCTGCCGTGCAAATTTAGAATGCTGCCATTAGCTTTGAAAGCACTGCAGTGAATTCCACCATCCATGTATCTGACCCAGCAAAACTAAACCCAAACCCCACATTCCTTGTCAAGATCCGTGTTCTTAATATTCTGCTCTTTTAGCTTCATTTATTCTTAAGGGATTAAAAAAAATATATCAAATTGTTCCATTTTGGAAGACAAGGAAGCTGATACAGCTGCAGCACTGCAACATTTTCCATTTCAAATATGCATCGGTATGTACAGCTGACATCCAAGAAGAATTTTACATTCAGAATTAAAAGCTCATTTGAACACAGTATACCCAGTGCATTCCCTCCTTTTATAGAAAGACCATTGCTCGTGAGCAGTGGCCTAGAAAAAGGCTTACTTCAGACACACAACAGATAAGAAAGCAAAGCACTTCCACAAGCACAATCCTTCCTCCTTTCATGAGCTTGCATGGCTTGATCAAGCTCTAATGACTCACAGGTTTGAAAGGCTTTGTCCACATCATAAATGATAAGCACTGGAGAGATTTGTCTGAAGAGATGAAATAAATTATGCACAACCATTCCAAAGGCCAAGGTGGAGTGTGGGTGGGAGAGAGTAGTTTGTGCTGGTCTAAGAGTGAGGGAATGAGGAGATATGTTTGATGGTTCAATAAGAAGATATAGGTATTAGCCTTCAGAGTCTAATGTCTTCATGCCAACGTGACTAAAGCATTACAGCTGAAAAACTGGGCTGAGGAAAGGCTCAACAGTCATTGATAGGATAATTTACATTGTTGGTTTAGAATTTCAAGGAGTAAAAAACCACCTACTCCTCTTCAGTTTGAATGGCAGACCTTCATGTAGCATCAAGCCAAAATAGCCAATGAGTCTATGGTGGGTATGTGTTCATTTCTAATAAACAGGAAGCAGTTACTCTTCTCACCTCCACCTAGGTAGGCAGCTAATCAGTGACCAAACCCTAGCTTTCTCCTAAACATGTTCTGAAACCTGCCTGCAGTCCATTCCTGAGTCCACATGGTGTGTACACAGGCACACAGGTTTTGTGTAGACAAGTCACTCTGTAACTCCATGCGCTTTCCTTCCCCATCTGGGGAAGAAGGGAAGATTTTCTGGCCACAGCGCAAAAGGGCACGCTCACATACATTCACAACCTGTCCCCCAAGAGCCCTTACTGTTGATGGCTCTCTACCGCATTTGCAATGAGTCTTTAACATAGGCCAAAACACCAGCAGTGACCTCAATGATCAGCAATTTGCCTCCTCCATGTTGGGAAAACCTACCCAGCTGGTTACAATGCTGCCTAAGCTGACTACCATGCTTCTCTACATCTGCCACTAAATCCCAATAGAGATTGTAGTATAGTGGTACTCTCTGAGTAAAAAAATAGTAATTAAATTTGTTGGAGAGTCTTGACAAACTATTTGATAGATAAGGCCCCCAATATCAAAGCTAGCCTTATGAGGAATACATAAATCGTTTACATGTCCAGGACTGACAGTGGAATATGAGTTGATAACTAAGGTGACTAATTAAAGCAGAAAATCCTCATTTCCTGAACTAATGTGTAACATTTGAAGGGAATTAATAGGAACCCCTGAGGCTGAAATAGGGACATGGCTTTTAAACTGTGCTAAAATGCATTGGAATAGTTACACTTCTTTGTGAGACAGGCTATACAGAAAAATACAGAAAATAGGAACATGTTGCTAAACACAGGGATTGTCCTTTCTGAGTAGGAATGTCTGACAGCTAAGATGAATTGGTTCGGCTTTGTCGTTTAAAATAGTAACTGATATTTTGTCAAGTTGCTCCCTCATGGGAAGACTCTTGCAAAATGAGAGCGATGATTCTATTAATTTGTGTCTCTTCTGTGGTCTCAGGTGATGTAGTTAATAGAGTTTCTGTAATGTCAGGTTAATACTTATTCCTTCTCTTGGTGCATTCTTCTATAAATTTACCCTCAGCTCATATTATACCCTCTAGTAGTAGAGAAGTTGAAAGTTGAGAATGGAGACTTTAGGCTTGATCTAAAAAAAAAATTATAAGAGCTATCAAAATGAAACTTCCACATTTGTCTTCAGATGCAACTTGGGTTCTGGCTAACATGCTTTCCAATGCTACTTCATGCCTCTAAACCCATTTGTGTAAATTAACACAGCTCTCTAAATTCAGTTGAACTATGGCTGTGTAACCCAGCTGAATACTAGCCAATATTGGGCCAGCCCAACACCTGGACATGTCACAGAATTTGCCCTCTTGCATTCTCCTTTGTCTCCCCTTTCCTTTTTTTTTTCTTTTTTTTCTTTTTCTTTTTTCTTTTTTCTTTTTTTTCTTTTTTTCTTTTTTTCTTTTTTTTTTCTTTTTTTCTTTTTTTTCTTTTTTTTTCTTTTTTTTTTCTTTTTTTTTCTTTTTTGAGTGCTGAATTTTTAAAGGAAAAAAGTGTGAAGAGCACAGTCCCATAGCATCTTGACTTGTGAGAATGACAAGGTATTTCAGCAGGAAACCTTGGGACAAAGTTGCCCAATGCAAACCTGCTCTTGACTTGGATAATGCTTCCCAAGAGGCCTGAAGAAATAGCTGGTCCTCAGTCCAGGGAGCCTCTAGGTGGAACACAGAGAGAAGCCTAGTAATACTGGCCATCAGAAGATCTCCTAACTCAGCTGTTTCTTTTCTTGAATTAGGTGAAACAAGCCGAACACCTATGCAGGGAAAACATAGGTTTTCAGGAAGGCATTCCACCTAAACTCTAATTTCTGCTTTATGTATCAATCACAATTGATGAGCTTAAATAGTTAACAGAGCAGTTACTGATATTCTTCATGGCTCTAGGAATTTGTGAGTGGTCTTCTCAGAGGTAAACTGAATACTGGTATAAAACTGTATTTCACAAAGTAATTTTGTATGTTTCCAGGGATGCTTCTCTCACAGTGACTGAAAGAAAAAAATAACCAGGGTAATTTGGTACAGTCAGATGGTACAAGAAGTGCTGGAAAGAGGTAAGCATTTGAAAGTAATATACACCAGGATTATTTTTTCCTTTTTTCATACCTCTTCGAAAAAAATGCCACAGTTAAAACACAGTCAATATTGATGCTGATCTCTCAGGCTAACATTGTCGTGAGTGAAAACTTCAAGGAAGTTTGGCTGTATTCCCTTTTTCAGTTCTGTGCTCTTTTAGGAATTTTAATTTTTTCTTGGATAATTAGATCTCTGACATTAGATGCATATAATTAACAGGGAAAACGGTTTGCATTGCTGACTGTAATAGCACTGTCTGATCTGTTTGCCAGATAACTGTTATGGCCTGGTTTTTCAGAATCATTTTATTCCCACAGATAAGCAGCAGACATGCCTAACTGGAACCACCCGGATTTGTTTGCAGGGATGAAATCCTGGGACCTTTTACTGATTTCAGTGGTCCCAGGATTTTGCATGCATCCTCAAAATTTCCCTTTAAGATAATCCTCTTTCAAAATATTTATTGGTTTGGTAGTTGAACATGAATGACTCCCCCTTGCCAATAGAATAATAGGGCTGAAATTCAATGTGCAAAGCTGTATTGCTCAGGGAAGATGTTTTTTAGAATTGGCACAGAAGTTTTTACTGTCATTTTCAAAATGTGCCTCTCCTGGTGGGAGGGAGATGTTTTCTCTTTAAACTAAAAATTAGCTTTATCTGTCTTTTGTTAACTAAAATTCAGGACTCTGGTGTCTTTTCATTCATGTCTTCTGGAAAATTGTCCCCAAGTCTTTTTTAATAGCCTATTTACCAGCTGCTAAGCAAACAACACCTAGCAATAAAGGACTGGAAAAAAAATGGTTGCTGCTGCTTGTTATCTTGTCTTTTATGCTACTTACAGCTTTTTGCATTTAGATCAGATAGAGTTTTGGTTCAGTAGAATAAAGCTTTCAATCCTGACTTTTTAAGGAGCAAAAAAAATGGACATGAGGTGCCTGAAGCCAGTACCAGATTACTTATATTCTTTTTCCTGAGCATAGGGTCCAGCAATAATTTTTACGTGCCTAATAATGAAAAAATAATAATAACAAGGAAAATGGTCCTAACCTGTTTTGGACCAAAATGGTGTTAGGATTTTCAGTTAAGTGCTCTATTATAGTCCAGCTTTTCTGTCCAGGTCAAAGGAAGGCAGCTTTCACATCTGTGGGAGATAAGTCTATGAATCATTTTTGAAAAATCCCATGAAGATCTGAGCACAGTGTCTTTCAGTTCATGGAGAAATGGCTTTTAAGACATATTGCAAGCATCCTTATAACTCCACTGGGTGCAATGGGATTAAAAAAAAAAAAAACAAAACCAACAAAAGTCAAAACCTTTACCAACTATCTGCAGTTAAAGCATATCATTCACAGCTCTTCACATTCTATGCTTTTCTATGTGGAAGATAAAAATAGATTTCCTACACAAAGCTCTCATTAGGGGGTCACACAAATACACAGCAGACATTTTTTTCTAAATCAGATCATTCTCTACACTACTTCTTTTGATGTATGGAGTCATTACTGCAGTGATCTTTCCCCTATCTTTCCTGAGCATTACTACCTATTGTCTGTCATTCAACATGACTACAATATATGAAGCCATTACTGTGCTACATATGCAGCAAATGAACATGTATACATATGTATATATATTTTTAAAAGCACTGTTTAGCTCCTACTTTTTTACTTCACTGTCTTTGTTTAAGCTTTCAATCTTGAAAATACCATTGTGGGTTGGGGTTTTTTTTTTAGTTTTTAAAAATGTTTTTATACTTCTTCCTCTGGTTTCTAATAGTCAGTGCAGAAAAGCAGAACTTTGTTTATCATAACAGAATGGGTGGTGGAGGGGAGCTGAGGGGAAAGCAAAGGGAAAATTTTGGTGATAAAATCTTTGAACACAGCCAAATATTGCATAAGTTAGATTTACAGTGCCGCTGGGATTAAGTAGACACATATCCGCTTATTTTAAAATTATTATTTGTTTTACTGTAATACCTAAGACCAGACAGAAATAGCTGCTAGATGCTGTACAAACTCAAAATAGAAGGACAATACCTAGCCTGAAAAGCTCACAATTTAGACACAAACTTTCTGTGTTTGCGGGAGTTCATATCCAAGGGCTGGTCACATCCCCTTGGAAAGACAATCTCATCTTTTGTATTCCAGGTTGATTACTAGTACTTTCCTTCTCATATTTTCTTGTGAATCAAAGAAAGATTTTTTTCTGACTGAAGTTATATCTTCCTAATGTCTGCATCTCTTGAATGTTCTGATTGTGTGACTACCAAGTCTGCGGATTTCCTTGTATCTGGGATCCCAGAAGAATGCCCCAGTTTGAAACAATCCCTGACATTATGAGACAATGGCTATCCCTTCTGCCATAAACTGCTGCTTTCTTTCATTGTTGGTCTGCTGAATTTACGTATGTCCAACCACCTGTGCTCAGGTGGTTCTTTTAGTTCTGCTTTGGCTAAATTAAAGAACTCTAAATATTAGCCCTCCCTAGGAATTTGTAGTAACTTGTTTTTCCTCCAGATTTCAGCCATCCTGATGCTCATTGCTCAGTAGTCTTTTCTTTCCTCATGGTCTAGTAAAAGAGACTAATAAGACACAGAAGTATCATGGACTACAACATGAAAATAGAATTTTAAGATCATATGGATATATATTAGCTAAATCACCATTCATGTAACTTTAAGTGTACCAAAATGAATTTGACCAATTATATGGATAAATCTGCAACATATTTCAGTATCCTGCTTACTCGAAGTCTGAAACCACAGAGCTCAGTTATTATGTATTTGAATTTGAGATAACCCATTCCATGGAAACAGCAGGAGAGGTCCAGCTCTTACGGGGTCCGGTGTGCAGTCCCTTTCTGCCTGAACACTTCAGACACTCTGAACCACCAGAATGACAATTATAGAGTGTTATTACTGCAGGTGGTATGACTAACAAACATAAGGAAACCTTAAGTGATTTTTTTTTTCTTAAATCCAATGAAGAATAGAAATAGAAATGAATACAGAAGGTAAAGGCACTCATACTTTGGACAATTTTCCCCTCACTTCTCTTTTATTTCTCTTCTGACATTTGTTCTTCTAAAAATCTTGACCGCTTTGAATAATAAGAAGCAGTGACTCTAGAATGCTATGTGTTGAGATTTCAAGGGGAAGTAAGTGATCATATTCTTCCCTATTGCTTTAAGCAACAATATACAACAGTGGTATGCACTGGAGCACTTTAAAAAATGGATGTTATTTCTATGAAGAAATCTGGTTGGAAAGGTTCTTGACTACAATGCTTACTGGTTTTATCACTGCTTGTAGACTTAATAGTGAGATCTGATTTTTTTCTATCTAAATTGACCTGAAACCTTTTAAATAGGTATTGATTATATTTGATAGGCTCATAGGATAGTGATAGTCTTGTCTTTACGAAGAAGACAAACTTATCCTCTTATTATCATTTTGCACTGGACTCTAAGACTTTTTATTGCTTTAAAGAAAATAATAAAAATCATTACAGTGTTTTACTCTTGCAGTGTTTTTAAGGTTTACCCTTATTTTTTGCTCAATTCAAATTTTACTTCCCATTTTTATTTTGAACTGGTAACTATGTAGAGAGATAACAACCCAGCTACCATCAATATCTTTCAAATTTTGCATCTTAAAAAGATTCAAGTAACAAACCCAATATATATGGGCTGTAAGGTATTCACTTTCCCATCAGACTTATAACAGGCTGAGCATTTATTTTGTTTATTCTTGTTTGAGAGCTGTAATAGAACATTATAATAAGTTACATAATTGTGGGCAACCCTCCTCATACACACTTCTATTCCAGTTGACACATGCACTAATCTGATAGCGTGGAATGGTAATCTTGATAATGATAATTTCTGATATTTCTACAAAGTTTTTCATCCCGTAGAGTCCAAAGGCATTTAAAAGATTTGCTGTGCATAACTGAGTTCTACCACACTCTGTAGAAAAGCCCCGCTTTCCTGACAAAGGTCATTGGCGCACTGAGAAATCCTGTTTTCTTCCAAAGCAAAATATGATAGCACAACTGTTGCAGGTTTGCAGTTGACATGAGATTTATTTTGCATTCAGCATGCATGTTGTGCCTAAATATTACAGTGACAGGCACACTGTAACTACCTAAGATGGGAAACACTGTGCATGCACAGCCTTTTAAAAATTGGTGCATAGCCATAAGATATCTGTATGAAAAAAATTGCATATACATATCCTTGTGTTCACCACCAGCTATGCTGGGAATGTTTGCCAGTTCTTATTTTGGATTCTATTTACAGTCTAAGCAAAATGTTGCTCTCAATGCATTTTCCCTGACATTAGTTAAGAAATAGCTCATGATGACTGTATTCAATACCAGAGTGAATGGAGAAAATGGGAACCTGAGGCAAATCCAGTAAAGCCCTGTGAGCTGTAATACCCAGCTCATGCCTGGAAAGGCTAACAACCACACAAAGGAATTTAAGGGGCAATTCAGGTCAAGGAAGATCTAGGAAAGAAAGGGGCGATTGAAAGCTCTGTCCTATCAAAAGCCTTTCAGAAAAAAAAAAAAAAGCCCAAGATCCAGTGTGGTGACCCTGTGGGGGATTCCTCCCACCCCAGAAAAGGCTGAGGAAAAAAGGTAGATTTTGCTGGCTGAGATGGTATGATTATATGACACCCTTCTGGCTGATACTGAGAGCCATCAGGAAGAGTCTTAATGACTATCCAAGGAAAGAGAAGTGAGGTTAAAGCAGAGTCCAGAAAGAGTGGAGGAGACGATGTTAATTATCGTATCTTTGTTATCTCTTTAAATATTTGGAGCATGGATACCCTGAAAGGATTTAGTGCATGGCTAAATCCCCATTGCAGCAACCCATTGAACTGGTTCAGGGCATTCCTGCTGCAGTCATATTGAACCGAGTCAGTAAATGGCAGGAATTTCTAGGAGCATCTGTGAGTTGCAGGAAATGGTGCTACTGATTCCACGGGCTTCTTCTTTTTATATCGCATTTCTATAAAAAGTGAGAAGGCATCATATTGCCAGCGGAGATGTAAAATCAGGTCAGGACTGTCGCTGGTTATTTAAAGGTATTGCAATGCTTTTTGTAAGACTGAACATATTACATGCTGTATCTTGGCTAAATTCCATCTTTTGTAGTTACATCCTCTTTCCCCTTCTCAAACATTCTTGCTGTCACAATAGGAGGCAGCATTCTTCTTTCTCCTGGTCTAGATATCTGGGTAGCAGTGTTTCAATCTCATAGTGATGTCTCTGAAAGACAGATTCAAGTTGCCCAAGATGCAGTGTGATCTCTGCATCACTCCCTGTAGCATTGCTGTAGATGGAGAGAAAGAGGGTTTTGAAATTAATACTTAGGCAGAGGTTCCAATTTTCACCCTGCTTAAGTACAAGCACAAATCTGTTGGTTTGGCTTCCTCCACCGTTACTGTTTGCTACAGTATAATCACTCCCTGGAGCAGTGCAAGGCTTAATACTTTAAAAAGTACTTTGAGATAATTTTAGTCAAAATGCAAACCACCAGTATCCCATTAGTACTGGGAATGCTTTCACATTAGTACTGGGAATGCTTTCAGAGCATTGACCAGCTTGTGCTCGTAGCTTGACGAGCTGGTGATTGTAGCCCTTAGGTGGCATTTTGATAAGCAGAATCCGAGGGGGTTGTTACTATGTTAGCTGCTCGATGAACTGCCAAGATTGTACTGAAAGCAAGCAAGGGGGGCGTGACTATAAACAAAAAGCCCCAGCCACCTCACACAATTTTAATATTGTTTTCTCTGTGGGTACAATATTTGCTGGCGAGAAGTGCCCACAAGTCTGTTACTTGGAACCACAGGCAGATACTCCACCAGAGCAATGGTCTGGTCTTTGCAGTCTAGTAGCCAGCTGGGAGTGACAGCAGATACTGGAGAGGAGAGCCTAGGGAAGACTTCCACCAATACATCTGGCCAAATGCACCATGCCAAAAGTAAAATGCCCATCACAAATGGCACTAGAAGGGTATCCTGTTGCCAGTTTCCACAAAGACAAAATTGAATTGACTAAGAAATGAAGTTACAATTTCTCACCTGGAACACTCACAAATTGGGCTGAGGGACTTGGGGAGAGGCTGATCAAGTTTCATTGTAGGTGCCAGAACTACAACCTTTTTCCTGTGTCTAATAGTTTTCTGTGGTGCTCAGCCTGCATCCTCTTGGAAGTTGGACTCTCAGTAGGCTTAATTCCTCTTTCCTTCGAGGACTCTGCTTTGGTGGCAACCACCCTGATTCCTCACTGCTTTGTATATTTCGAGAGAGAGGTATGTCATGATTTAAACCAGTGCCATTTATCAGTAGTATTGTCTCTATATGCTCCCTTATACCCTCTTTGCTGAGGAGTATGGGATGGTTTATGCACCAGACAGTGAATAATGACACCTATAGCTCCCTCCCTCCTTTTTACTTCTTCTTTTTCTCTAGTAAATACATGGGGGTCTAAACAGGAATAACACCTTTTGATAAGTACTGATTTCATATCTTTCCTTTGGTAAAATCCAGCTCTACTCATGTACCTCTTTTGCAGAAAGGTGCTCAAATATTTCAGAGGAATGTCTGTACCAGAGAAAGAAGGCAAAAGAACATGGCATGGGCCAAAACCCCTACATCAGCTTAATCTTGCCACCGTGGATCTCTACAGCACATAGGACTTGGCAGTACAGCAGTGTGTATATATACCTGGTGTCAGGAGCCTCTAGGACACTCTTGTCATGCTGGCTGCAGCCAGAGCTTAGAAAGAACTGCTGGAGCCCCGGCGCAGAGGACTGCTCTGCATCACACCCTGTCACCTTTGTGTGCAGGGCCAGGGACTGGGAGGGAGGGAGGACGGACAAGGCGTAGCACCTGTGCGATCAGCCTTGGACCACTGCGCAGAGGAATGCTTGACGGTGCCTCCAGGCAACATTCAAGCGCCTTTATGTGATGCAACAACTTCAGCCGGGGGCTGAGCATCAGCTCTCATGTTTTATTCATCCAAATTGCCTTTCTCCACTCCAGAAATCTACACTCATCTCTTCACTAGAGAATCTGTTCAATTTCCTCTTGTTTAGCCCTGTGCTGCAGTGCTCACATTTCCGCCAAGTACCCTCACTTAGAGACTGATAGGCAGTAATCACAAGTCCAGCTTCTCAGGAGTGAAGCATGGGAGAGAGAGGGAGATGCAAGTTCATCGAATTCAGTCTGTTTTGTTATACCAAATATTTGATTTTCAATAGCCAGCTCCTGTGGAAGGAAATAAAAATGTAAGAAATCCAGCTTTTCCATTTTGCTTTTTTGGTAAGATTTTAGGTTTGACTCATCTTTCCCAGGCTAATTGTCAAGAAACTGACAGATCAGTCGTGATTGACAAGTGAGTAATTGGGAGAAGAGAGGGAGTGCAGCAGGTGTCAGTACTAATTTGGTAAAACAACAACAACAAAAAAAGAGTAGAGTGGTATGATAGTCACTTACACAGTCATGACGTTACAAGCTTTTCATACAAAATCTGTGCAGGATTTTACAACACTTAGAGCATTAACTATTAACCAGCCACTGCAGGTCCATTTCAAAGGTGACCTACAAGTGCACCAGAAGAAGAGGTTTTTGAGCCTCTTAACAGGAAAGACTGGTTCACAACACTGCTGGGGAACTGAACAAAAATTAGTTTGATGGCTGTCACCTGTCACACTGCTGGGCACACAGAACAGTCCTTGCAGGGGGGTAGATGCCATGCCCTGGCCCTGACTTGGCTGTGCTAGGCTGGACCATCAGGGAAGGATACCACTGCCAGAGCTGGAGCATTCAATCACTGTCACCCTGCCAAGATCTCTGTTGCCCACAGCTGCCCTAATTCTCCCAAACTGTGACTCCGCCCAGTCCCCGCTCATTGCTAAGAGGCTGATTTTACAGCAAAGCCAACATCTCACTTGCTGACTGGAAGAAATGAGCTTTGCACCTGGAGAATTCCTCCAGCTCTGAAGAAAACAGTCTAAGATACTGCTGTATTTTGGAAATCTAACCCTTGGAAATAAATTCTTTTACTTACCTGCCAAATCGGCCCCTCTGAGCTCTATATTTCTTTTCTTCAACCTCAGTTGTCACTGACACTGCCTCAACAGCAACCAGTGCTTTTGTTTTGATCTCTGTAATAGTGTTAGCGACTACAGGCCAAATAAGGTTCTACTGGCAGACTCCTAAGACACACGTTTGCTCTGAAGGAGCTGTACAAATAGCATTGCAGCATTTCATGTTTATTGTCTGCTAAATATTTCAGTATCTTATGTGCTCTATTTCAAAGAAATAAAGCTTTTTTTCCCCATCTAACTGCCAGTCCTGAAAATTCACCAGGGATTCAAAGAAAAGCTTATTTTTTTTTCTGGCTTCTGTGTAGTTATTAAGAATACGGAGGCTGCAGGACAATTTCTTCTCTGGCTTTCATCCCTATAACCCCTACTATCTTGAAAACTTGCCTTCACTTTCATGCATGGATTATCTGAGGTGGAGGGGGCCTGCAAGGCAGCTCCAGGTAGCAGTTGTGTTTCAAAGGGATGGGGCTGGAAGGGAAGCCGGTACCCTCTCCCAGAACTACAAGGTACTGAAGCTCCTCTCTGACTCAGACCCAAGCAAATCACCTCCAAACACCTGTACCTCCAGTATAGATCAACTAAGGGACAATTTTTTTCTTCTCGCTTTCCAGGATCTAAGTATTGCTTATTGGAAACATGTTTGGGTTGTTTTTTTCTGTTTTCTTTAAATGAAAGAGGCGTCTCCACCAGCCATATGGAGCGGCTCCCGCCCTGCAAAGCATATATCTGGTGGGGACTGCATCCATTCAACCTTTCACAATACGGACCTTAATGCAGCAAGGAAGAGAGCTGACAAGCACCTTTGCAGATTTAAATCAGAGGCAAAACCTCGAGCAATATGAAGTGATCTGAGCCAGCCAGCAAAGTCGTGCTGACCTTCTGCTGGTATTACCACAGCCCCGAGCGTGACTTCAGGTGCTGCATCCTCGGGAATGACAGCACTGGGGGAAGCCAGCAGGCCCTTCCCGGTGGCTGCCTCTGCCCTGCTGCTGCCCGATGGAGTGTTATCACTATGACAACCTACAGGTATAGGATGCACACAGCAGTGGGAGCTCCTGCTGACCCTGATTGCGTGTGCATGGCTCAGCGCTGGGCTTCCCTGCCTGGGAGGGGAGCAAAGAACACGTGGATCCACAGGTGACTCTCCCCTGACTCCGTCCTGTCACTTGCTAGCAAGTTCGGGATTTAAGGCAAGGTGGGAGCTTTGGAGACACTGGGTAGCTAGGATTTTAAATAATCTTCTCTGGGACAAGGTAAGGGAAGACTCATTTTTCTTCCCTGTTTCTAGAGTCCTTCTTCAGGAAAAGACTTATAAGAATATAAAGTTGCCCTTCAAAATCTGCCTTCTCTAGCCCGTTAAAAGGTAAAATGCTTCCAAACCTCACATACACTACCTGCCTCTCCCTGTGCATGTGTGTGTGTGTGCATGCATGCGTTACTTTCTTTCACTACTATCGCACATGCTCTTCCAAAGCTATTCACAGCATTAGAAATACAACTCCTCCCTCCAGTGCCCCGTGTGTGTGTGTGTGTGTGTGTGTGTTTGGCTCAGGCTTTCTGCTTCAGCTCACTCCCCTCTGATCGCGGGGCTGACGGTCACGACTCTGCTCCACACCTCCAGGCTTTACACGGAGGGGAGGAGGATCGGATCGGGGAAAACACAGGAGCAGGCACACAACTGACCCACAGAGCCATCGATAACTTACACCCCTTGCATCAGAACATAGGGGAGGGGAGGGAGGAAGGAGGGAGAGGAGAAAGAGGGGGAGGAGGAGGAGAAGGGAAAAAAAAGAAAATCCAGAGAATTCTAGTCTTGCAAATGTAGTGAAACCAAGCGGTTGGAGTTCATTTGCTCTAGAAGAGCAGAGAAGAAAGAGGACATTAAATGAAAAAAAAGCAAGAAAGGTCTGTAGCTTTTTTCCTGATAGTAGCAGTGTTTTAGAGGTAAAATGATTCCTCCGAGCAGCACGACTGAAGTCAGCGTGGATGGTGTGGAGAAACAGAATGAAGTGGAGCAGCCCCCCTCTCCAGCATCAACTACCAGCCAGGAATCAAAGGTAGGTTCTCAGAGACTGAGATTTTTTATTTTTTTTTATACTCTTTCTTTGTTTTGAAAAGAGGTGTGTTGCTTTGATTTTTATTTGGAGCCCTGTGCCAGGATCAGTGGTAGAGTGCTATGAGCTACCTCTGATTGCGGTGCCTGCTCTGACACTCCTACTCCTGAATTCTCCCTGTCACCTGGGCAGCTCAGGAGTCTGAAATGGGGAAATACCTGCCTTTTGAGATGTTTGGTTTGGGGGATTTTTGCTCATGTTTTCTTCTCCTTATTGAAGTAAGGGCCTGGGGTAGTGGTGGGGCTCAGGGAGGGGATCGATGCTAATAGATGTTGTTAGCTATTTTCACACCAAGCATCAGATCACTTAAAGGGTTTTGTTCATGGTTGGAAAGATTGGTTTTTCTCACAGGTTCAGAGAAGGTAATTTTGTCTGGGGGCTTGGGGTGTTTCACCTGCCTCACCTTCTCTGGCAGACCCATCAGTGAACTTTCACTGTTTAATGAGCCAGCAGTTGAAACAGGATTTAAGTGACAGTTTTGGCACAATAATCCTTGTGTACATCACCCAGGAAAGGATTTTTTTTTCCCCACAGCCTTTTATTTATTTATTAATTTTTAAATGTGGTTCAATTCACCTTACTGAAAACCAACTTCCAGCTCAAATGGCATGACCTCTGAATTTTTAATTGACTTGCATATGAAAAGTTTTTCTGCCTGCCAGTATGTTACTTGGAAGATAGAGAGGTAAACAGAGAAAAGTAGTAACCTTACATAATGAATGTTCTTTGCAGCCTATGTGGATAATGTGCTTTTACTGATCCTCTATTACTTACTTATGATTGATATCATGATAGCACCTGACAGATCTTCCTGTGAACTTCATAGTGATGCTATGTGCTGTGTAAACATGTGAAAATAGGGAGGTCCTCATCACTAGGAGCTTACAGCTGGGTAGAGCCTTAGAAGGTGTTTTGTATGATCAAAACAGCTACTTGACAGGGAAGGTTTGTGCTGGCCCAAGTTTAAAGGCAGTGGCTGCCTGGGTCTAACGTGGGAAGACTGCTACGTTATTCCACAGTTATAGCTAGGTTTCTGGAGAGTGAGTCGAAATTATCTGTCTGCGTGGGTAGAGTTCTGACGTGGGCTTTGGGATTTTTTAATTTTTTTTTTATTAGATGCTATACTCCAAGGAGGACAGCTAAGGTATTCCCTATGTAAAACAGCCTCTTTAAAAGAAAAGAGCTCTCCCAGCAGCAATAGCATACACTATTCACTGTACACATTCAGCACTACTGGGACACTGCTGCAATCTTCCTGTTTAATGGGAAATGAAAAGTAAACAGGTTATTGGTTTAACCCCAGGCTCTAAAAGGATCCGGCTGATCGGTACCTAGATCCCCCCCTGAGACCACTTCTCTGGACCTGCTGAATTGTTATTTGGCCAGTGGGAAGCTCAGCCCCCCCCCGCCCCAGTGAGGTCCCAAAAGTAACTGGAGCCTTCACTGCACTGCTAGCACCAGCTCCTCACGTGTGCTAGGCTGTGCATAGGGCCTGGTGTGCTCTGTGCTCCCCGCTATGGTCCTCACTCAGTGCTGGGCAAGTGGTTATGGAGCTCGAGGTGCCGCTGACATGGTCAGGCACTTCATGATGATGGTACTTGAGGGACTTTCCCACTGGGTCACAAAGCACTGGGCCCAGGACAAACTGACTAGCATGAATCCTAAACTGAGAGAAAGTGAAGTGCTGCGTGTAGGGTTTCTTCCTGCTGTTTGTGCATCCATGCACTTGCAAGGATGACAGCAGGAATTAGGCACATCTGGCCAGAGAACAAATAGGCTACAAACTGGTTTATAATCAAATATTATTATCATCCATTTTTCCAGTCTTGTGAGCATTTGAAGCGATATGCTGGAATAAGCAAAAGCTATGACTGTGCAGTTGATGCCGTTACTTGCATACAGATAGTTTTCGTAAATATATAATCTGTGTATATACATTTTAGAACAGCAAATACCATCAGAAAGCACACTGTATTGCCATTTCACTAGATGGAGTCAAAAGAAGCTTCTGATCACAGGGGTAATGAGATAAGCTTTCTTTTTTTGGTGCTAGTAAACAGCAGGATGGAAAAATTCTCAGTGATTTCATAAAGATGTTGTTTGTGCTTGGGTTTTTTTTTTCTAAGAGAATCGATGTACTTCGGAAGCTAAAGACTGAGAAAGGCATAAGTCAGTGCGTGCCAAGGGCCTGTGTGCAAGCTTTTATCCCGCAGTGTCCCCTGCTGAGGGAGCTATCCTGTCGTTCACAGAGAGCTAAGCTTTCTTCAGGTACTCTCTGTTGCATAGGTTAACAAGTTCGTGTCTGCTGCAGTTACTGCAGAACAGTGTGTGCAGTATCTAATTACCCCACAATGACTTGTTTCTGTGGCAAAACACTATTACGACTCCAAATATAGGAACAGAAACAACATGGATAATAGCAGCCTTCAAAATGCATTTGAAAACATTTCCGTGGAAAACCAGTTTTGAAAAACTAATGTAGAACTAATGTAGCAAGCTTGCTTCCAGTCCTGTGTAATCGTAGACAACTGTGGCACATAGTGCCTTGTAGTACCAAAGTCCAGAAAAAGAGTTTTATCCAGCACACTCCAGCCGGTACTCAGAAGATGACACAAGGAGGAGATATTGCAATTCCCGACTAGCGTGAGTTTGAGAGGCAGAAATTCAGGCTTCTACCAAGTCACTGAAATTTGGAAGAATGACTTTCGTGTTAGTCACACACCCCTGTCACAGGGAAGCAGCTCACTCTTTAATAAATGCTAAAGCCTCCTACCACCTTTTCCTGTGGATTAGGAGCATATTTACAGGTGAGCACACCCGGATGCTGAAAGCTGAAAGACTAGACTCATGCATGTCCTCCTCATCATGAGCACCTTAACACCTGGACTTCAGTACTACTGCTCAGAATGAGGAAATTGAAATACACTTTCAATTCACCACATTTCCTGGGCCCTAAGTGCAAATCCATTTGTGTGTTCCAAGTACATGTTTGTCTTATGGCATAGTATATATAACATGACTGTGTCTTTTGGATTATGTGTCCTCAAGTGCTTTACACATAATACCTCCAGTGTACTGTCTCATTAATATAATTTCAAATAGGTGTCTGAAGGGTAGCAAACATGCTATAAGTAAGCCTGTAGCACTATGTATACTGCTACTGTGCTAAAAACCCTAGAGCTTGAATGGTTAAGAATGTTGCAAACCTAATAATTCATTTATTAAATTAATTTATCGGCTCTTGAAAGCATTTACTTCACACCTAAGTATGACATGAGTGGATACTTAAAGTTTACTAGGAGAATAACTTTATGAGGGTACCATACAAATACATGTAATTGCTAATTTTATTACATTCATATGCTTGTAGTTATGGCTCCCACCTGTTTGGGTCCTTCACATCTGGCTTCCAAGAAGGTAAATTACCAGTTTGCCAAAGACTTGTAGATTTACAGCTCAGCAAGGGAGGAAGTCATTAGCTAATGAACCCTAAGGGAAAATTTCCTCCTGGTGGTGGCAATTAAGGACACACTGCACACTCGTACAATCACTAACTTAGCAATATAAGCAGAAATCTAGTGCCAGCAATCAAAGATCATATTTCTGATGTCTCTTATGTAAAGATACCTTGGAATTTAGTAAAAAAACCTAAAATTTGAAGGAATATGTGGCTAAAGAAAAGATTGCTACACCTGGCAATATTTCTTTATGTTTTGGTATAGTTGGCATGTAAGTCTGTTAACTTTTATCCTTCTTAGATTTAACTGACATTTCTATATGAAGAGGAAAGAGCCCATCTGCTGATTTCTTTAGGTGTGAGTCAAGTCATTATTGCTGTATTGTGAATAATGGCTGGGAGTATTCATAGACAATTGGGTATATCTTAGAAAATTCCCTTACCATTTTTAAGTCTGGGGGGGTGCGCTGAGCATCTGTGATATTTGAGCTAGTACCAGCAGGGCTGGTCAGCACTGCTGATCTTCAAGCTATTAGTGTTTCATTTCAAGTATGTTAAACATCTTCCAGGCTCTGCCATATGTCTTGGAAGGGGTATGTCCCTGCCCCTGCCATTGCAGGCAATCTGTCATGCAAAAGTTACTTATTTGTAGATATCAGTGGATATCTGTGAAGACCAAAGGTTTTTTTCACAGCTTTGCCCATTTCCATCTACTTTTTATAAAGTCCAGCTGTAATTGTGATGTACTGCAGTCACGCATCTTTGGCGTGATAGCTTCCAAATTTTCCTTTGAACCAGTTTCATGGACCTAACAAATTGCTTACACTTGGATCAGTTAGGTAAGCTGAATAGCTGAAAAATGAAGAGAAAAAAAAAAGCTAAACCTCCAAATAAATATGGCATCTGGACTATGTATTTCACAAAATAAATGAGTCTGTCTCAGTCTGATACTTCCATACACTGACTATCCAGTGGCCAGTATTCAGGGAAATGCAGACCATTATATTCAAATTCAGGTATAGCAATTCAGGAGATGTAGCACAATTGTTCAAACACTAGCTAACCTGATATGTAGGACATGAAATGGAAGTTAAGGAAAAGTAGCAAGCCAAGAAAAGCATTAAACTTTGAAGTTCAAGATGTAGACTTCATTTACGTATATCCCCACATTGGTCAAGAAGATTGAACTTACTTTCCCCTGTTCTGCTAGTCCAATAGAGCAATATTGTTTACATGAGGTTTCAAAATCAGGTGTTAATACTAGATACTGAACTGACATAAACAGCTTGAAACTCTTTGGATTTAAATAGGATTGCGTGGGATTTAAATCATGTAGGATTTGTGCTATGCTGGTAAGCTGAGATCTTCCCCACTTAAAGAGTTAATACTTTATGAGGCTCCATAAATGGTTACTCATCAATTAATATTTGAAAAGGGCAGGGAGTGTGGTGTACAGTTAGTGTTTCACCCCCCACACCAGTGATAAATATCCAGTATGTAAACTACTGCTGTAGTCTTCAAAGGAATACCAAACAGCTTAAAAAAATCGCATGAAAGGGGAAGAAAAGACCCATTCTCCATCTTAATCTTACCTCCATGCCTCTGCATAGAATGGTGAGTACATACTGTGAAGGTAAGACTAAGGGAAAGAAATGAGCTTAAGTATTTTTATGTGTTTTGATGAAGTGTTAGAACAAATTATGTGCAGGAAGATTTCATTAATAGCAGAAAAGTAATACTCTACCCTATCAATAATTTCCTGAGCAGACTTGTTCTTGTATTTACGTTTATTTTGACTTTTCTCTCTTTCTTACTCTTCTTCTCACTAAAACACTCTGGTATTGTTTTCGCTTTGATATATATGTTAGATCAGTTCCTAGGCACATTGAGATATCTAAGGCAAAATAGAAATGTGATCAGTTCATTCTCTTCTGTCCACACGTTTAACAGTGCCAAAACGAAGAAAATGTCTATTACCTTTCAACAACTAAAGATGACTTGACTGAAACCTGGTGTGGTAAAAAAATGGATTTACTAAAAAGTTCAAATTTTCACTGAAACAAAACAAAACAGTTTTCAAAGCTGGAAGATAGTCCAGTCCTACCGTCTCAGTCTCTTATGCTGTATTCTTTTTCATAATGTAATCCTGTTGAATTCAGGTTTTACCACTACTTTTAAAAGGCTCTCCCAACACCTGGATGCTCTAATGGCTAAGGGATGCCCTCTGCCCCTCACCCCCTTCTAGTTCCAGTCTAAGTTTATTTCTGGCCGCTTGTGCGGCACTGTAATATTGATAATGTTTTAGCTTAAACATCTCTTTTGCATTCTTGGTACAGGTTTTCATCATGTAAGTATAGACTTTCATATCTCGTCCCAGCCTTTTATTTTCTAGACTAAACAAGCCAGACTGACATAAGATAAACTCTCCATTCTTCATCTCATTCTAGTAGCAGATTCACGAACCTGTTTCAGTTTTGAATAATCTTTCTTGGAAAAGGGTGACTGAATTTGTGCATGGTATTCTACATCAGGTCTTGTACAGTATCACTAATGCCTCACTAACTTTCCCAGAAACTGTGCTTCTGATGTTTGTGTCTTCTAGTCACCCCTTGGTCAACCAGAGGTCACCATTCTATTTCTCTGTAATTTCCAGTGGATACAGGATATGTTTGTCTGTCCTCATCTAGAGTGGTTTGGATAAGGTCTCAGGTGCACAAGCTTGCATTTCCACAGCTGAACTTCATCACATTTCCATGTCTCCATCCCTTAAGCCCCAGGCCGCCTCAGTTTTGACAATGCCTCCAAACTCATGTCAGAGGAAAATGGCCTTATGACATGCCTAATCTTTGCATCAAATTCAGTAATAAAAATACAGAGAGCAAGACTGACCCTAAGACTAGGCCAGTGTTGTTCTTTGAAGAACTCCACCAATGACCTTCCTTCAACCTAGTCCTTCTCCTTTCAACAGTAACCAACTCCCATTGAACTTTCCTTAAAATGTCTTCACTACTTCCCTTTTCAATCTTGGCTAATAGATTCCCTTTTGGTAGCACACTCAATAATTTTAATGAAATCCAAATAGACAGAAACTACCTTTGACCTAAAACATTTTCTTTGTCTAGAAAATTGTTCATTTTCTCCAAGACAACTGGTCTAGGAGGATCTACCTTTTTTTTTTTTTTTTTTTTTTTTTTTCATTTTTGTCGAGCACTATTGAAGTCAGATCTACAAATCTGTATTTGCTGGGGTCGCTTTTCCTGCTTCTTGGAACAGACTTCTATTTTACTTTGTATCATTTCTGGCTTCATAAAGCTTATTAAGAAAACTTGTTCCTAGACCTCCAAAGTAAAATTTTGTAATGGAGATTAACTAGTTTCTTTTCTCTCTTTCACCTCAGCAAACACATTGAACTGCTTTTTTCATGTCATACCATCCATTTCTGCAACCTTTTTCCTATTATTCCTATTATTCCTATTATTTTGCCCCAGGATCATTGTTCTGGGAAGAAAGTAAGATTAAGTGTTTGTTGAAGTTCTAAACCAGCCTTTTATCCCATCCTTACCGTACTGCAGCCCATTTCCTCTTTTTCTTTCCCTAGCCTGAATCAATCCATTGACATTTCCTTAAATACCTTTTGCAAGGACTCACTCAGCTTTTCTTGACAATTAATGTGCTTAGACCTAAGGAACTCTGCTTGAAAGCTCCAGTTTTATTTGCACACCGGTTTATTTTCTCTTTTTCTTTCTCTTGTTCCCTTCCCCAGCATTATTTGTGGACTTTTTGCTTATTCTAAAGTTCCTTTTTGAGGTAACTATTTTCATGCAATTTGCCAGGGGCACACAGTCACAGAATCTTTTTATTTCTTTTCGTTTCATCTTCCAGGTAGTATTAACAGATAATGAAGAAATTCTATGCCTCTTATACATCCCAGTATCTAACCGTTTCTGATCAGTTTTGTTTATTAGTGAAGCATGTCTCTAACCTAATACCTCAAGGCTAGCAAAGGCCAAGGCTGTTCCACATCCCATGGTCATCTGGGTTCATCAGCGCTCAGTACCTGCTGAGAGCCAGCACTTGTTAGCAGATGCGATGACCTGCTTACATAGCTGAGCTGCTTTCCAGACCACTGCTAAGACCTTCATACCTTCAGATGGACACTAGCTTTGGTCCTTCTGTGTCACACTCCAAAGTGTGATGTGGTCTAAAATATATCCCTAGGGAGCTGAGAGTGCTGAAGGCTTGGAATTTCTTCAAGGGAATGTAGCATGTCAAAGGCTACCCTCTTGAAATCCAAAACATGGCTTAGAGGTTCATTTTTCCCTTACACTTTGTTTAATTTAAATGGAAGTAAATCATAATCACCTGATAGAAAACTATAATTCCTTGTATGATGAGCATTTCTCCTATTGCCTCCCTGAGCCATTGCTGTATACTCTTGATAGGCAGAAGATTGCATATTTGATAAATTTGTGCTCATGTTTGTCAGGTAGAGGACTAATCTTTCAGATGTGAGCACAAGTTGAATATTCTTAGCACAGTCTTCAGTCCTGTGCAACTTCCAGTTGCAGAGGCAAATGGTCATTCAGTATTAAATGAGCACTGCCTTCTCCAGGCAAATGAATGTCTATATTCTAGCTGAACCATAAGCAAACTTTGCATGTTCATTAGCAAAGAGAACCAGCTGTGAAAATGAGAAATCTATGTGTGAAGGACTGAAATAACTTGACCTTGTTTTCTTTCGACATATGCCTCTGCTTGAGGAAACTCCCTTGATTCAGTAGACCAACTGATATAATATATGATCCTTGTCAGGGAATTCAACTCAGGAACCCTGCAAAACATGTTTACAATGGATGTCTGAAAAGCAGGCTTCTTGTGTCTTTGACATCAGCAGTTGAATATGACAAATGGCTTGCATATCTTCTTATTTATTAAAAAAAAATTAGTCTCATGCCTGTAGTCTCACAAAAATGTGCTAGACACTCATAGAAGTTTTCCCATTGCAGGTCATTGTTTTTTAGCTGACCTGTTTTTCACTGATGAGAGTAGTTTGCTAAGCACTGTCAAATGGAAGTCTTACAGTTTTGGGGCTTTATTAAAATGCCACATGTGCACTGCTTTATTAATAAAGATCATTTTAGCAGTCTAGTGTTCTGAATAGAAAAGCAAAATGCAGCTGACCTATAGTAACTGATGATTAGGTTTAATTGAGAAAAGAGCAAAATACTATAAACTGGTATTCACAAAGCTATTAAAATCAGCATTTAGAATATTTTTTTTTTTTGTAGATTATTCATCAGAGTAAGACAAAGAAATGTACACTATGGAGGCACAGCACAGGTGAGAGAGCAAAGTTGACCTGACAGATTGTTATAGCAAATACTGTTGAATATGATCTTAGAGACAGACTTGCATCTCCATTACCCCAATATTTAACTTCATTTGGTTTTTACAGAAATTGCTCATGCATAGTGAAGGGAGGCATCAGCTTTTGTTGGCCAAGAGTCCAATTTCTGGCATGACGCATACAAGTCACCTCCTCAAACATCACATATATAGGTGTACTATTCATTACTGATTTGCCGGCATTTTCCCTGCCAGTTTAAATGCTGTAGTAGCAATTCTCAAAACCAAAATGTCTTGGGATTGAAGTGAAAGGCTGAAAACCTTGACCCAGCCTCACTTGCTTTTGTGCGTACACAGGGTGAGAAATAGCCTTGGACTGAGCATCTCTGTCCTCACAAGTAAACTAAATATACTAGGCAACATGCAACATGGTAAACTTGGCAGACTGCCACTGACTTCTGTGCAGTTAAATTGAGGATCCAGTTGTTAAGACATTCAGGTCCATATGCATTTTTAAAATGCACCTACTGTTAAGTTATCAACCAATATCAATCCTCTCACAGATCCAGCATATACAATTTTTGTTGTACCTCTTAGTGTACTTATTTATATTACTTACAAGTGCATGTAGCATATTTCTCACTTATGGTCACACATCCTCTTTCAATTCAAATTATCTAATTAAGGAATTATTTACAAATAAACATAAGGTGACTTGTAATGATTTGCCAGACATTTCTGGTAAAGAACAGCCCAGTGAAATGTGTGCTTGTCGAGTGTTTGGGGTTTTTTTTCCTTTTTTTTTAAGTCAAAACTTCTGGTTTTGAGGAAATATTCATTTTTCTTGAATGTGTAAACTTTTGTCAGGAAGCTTTCCCTGGTTGCAGGTGAAATTTCAGTCAAAAGAGGAGAAAAATGCATCCTAGATTAAATCATACAGCCTCACCTGTAATTAGAGACCAACTTTAGGCGGTTAAGTTAGTAGTTCAGTCTCCCTATGTTATAAATGGAACACAGACTGAAATTGTTTTATCAAAGGTGATTTAGAGGAAAAGCCTGCCATATGTGCTCTAAATTAGCCTCTCTAAGGGGAAATCTTTTTCCAGTAACCATAGTAGGTGGCTACAGCTGAGTTAAAAGCTTGAATTTAAGTAGGGTGAACACCACTGTGAATTTGTCAGGGTGAGGTCTTGAACTTTGCCTACAAAAACTGGCCAGTTGTCTGTTCCCCTGGCAGGTTGGTCTGTCTGACTTTCCCCTCTTCTGCCCACAGGTGTCTCAAAGACATTTTGAAAGGCTGCAGTTGTTTTTTATGTCAATGTGGAACAAAATAATTCAAACTTTGAAAATTTTTGCTAAGTGGAACTGCTGTTTTCCAGCCAGCCCTATAATGGAAAGTTATGCACCTATGACAAAAAGAGAGAGAAATGTGAGCCTATCCAGGCTTCAAAATGTGAAGTGCTGCTATTAAACTGTAGCCACAAGATGAATCATGTATCAGTTTCATGAAGTATGGGCACACGGGAGTCTTTGGCAAGTTCACAGCAGTTAGATCTATCTTCTGTATTTAGTCGTAATGACAAATGGACTTCATCCTCCTGGCTGTTAAAGATCCAGGCGAACAGTTAACTTGTTTGCTAGCTCACCCACTCGCTCTCTACCTTTCAGTGTTTCTCTCTTTCTTTCCTCTCTGTTCTTATTCTCACCCAGATGCTTTAATCCAGGACCAGGCTCTCTGATACAATGAGCCAATGCAAGGTCTGTCTTTATAGGAAAAACTTCCAGGTTTCCAAGTTTAGCCAAGTCTAAAAATTCCTGTTAAGAAAATGGATGGTGGTTCTTCTGTTAGGGGGAGGGACCTTTTATAAACACTGTCTGGATGCTGGCGCTCATGCCATAAGTACACTTGGAAAAAAGCAAACCCTACAGTTTGCACTTTCCCTTTCACCTATACTCAAGCTGTGCTTACTTTATTCACAAAGAAATGCGTTAAGTTGCGTTTTAGTTTCTTCACATTGTCTGGTATTACGTGGTCTCTTCCTTGTGCCTGGATGCCTATTGATCTCTTGATGTAATCTCATGTTTTCTTTATATGTCTATGTAGGAAACTATACATAAATTTAAAACCCAGGCAATGAACTAATAGAAAACATTCCTTATGCGGAAGAAATGAAGCCCTCCTCTTAGTCTCCCCTGTCTTAGTCTCCTCCTTTCTGGGTAGGTAGCTGAAGACCAATGCAACTCAGGAGATCCCTTTTCAACTGCACTGCCAGTGAAGGGCTTTTGAGCTCCTGCCTCCCCAGCAGCTTAGGCTCCCACAGACTTCCCTGAGCTGCGATTCTGCGCTTTGACAGCACTGGCTTTTTTAGCAGTTCCTGTCTGGTGTCCAAGAGAAATACTCTGGACAAATGATTCCTTAGAGATTATCAAAGTTAAAATGAATGCAAACAGCTGTAAGAGACCTACTTGAATCCTGCTAGAATGTAGATAAATGAAAAGCATTTCACAAAGGTTCAAAAAATGACAGCCAAGCCTTAAAACAAAAATCTTAATGGCGTGATTTGCCTCTGAGGAGCACTCAGCTGTGACTAGAAGTTGGCCATAAGAAGTAGCCACTCAGTCTGGTCAAAAAAAGTCAGACCTTTTTTAAACAAGATGAGAAAGGTAACCTATTTTTTCTGGCACTGTAGGCATACACTGCAATAAATACAATATTCCTGAAGTAGCAATAAAGATAATGTCATTTGGTCTTTACTACCAGCTTCTGAGTTCCAGAAAAAAAAAATCTTCTTTCCATGAGTTATCATCCCTCCAGTACAGTTGTACTCATAGCCACTACTGCAAATAAAAAAAGCACCAACTGACAGGAGAAAACGGATATAAATCTCAGATGTTAGCACTGCACTTGCTTTTCAGTTCAGCAGTGGTCAGTAGCTCTGATTTCTGCTGTAATATGTGACTCCCGTTATAAGTCAGTGCTACTCTGCTGACACCAAGAATGGTACCTACTCTGCAACTAGACTAGACAAAGTGAGGCACTTCATGGAAATTCCCCCTCTTACACAGCATTCATATTCATATTCTTTAAAACTCTCTCTGTCCTAACTTGACTTTCCTTTCTTCTTCCTTCCTCTATTCCCCTGCTCTCCTGCCTGCCTGAATCCCTCATGCAGCCCTGTGCAATATGCTGTTCCTGTTGAAGTCACTGGTATTATTTTTGTCAGACAAGGCTTTGCAGTTTTACTGGTTCAAGATCCCTCACTTTCCTGTCAAGTAAGTAACTCCTATTAAACCTGTTGGTATCTTATGTCAATACCAACAGGTCTTTTCTCTCTCAACACCAAAAATACGAAGTTTGGATATGCTTCATTTAGTAGGTGAGCACAACCTCATAACAGTGTTACAAGCTTTTTTTCTTTTTTTTTTTTATTATTATTATTAGCTGTCTGCAGGCTTTCATTAGCAACAGTTTAACTCTAGAGGATTCTGAGAGACTTCAAAAAAACTCTTCTAACATTCAGAAAAAAAATTGTAGATCTTCAGAAAGAGTTATAGTCTTAAATTCTCTACCTTTCTATTTGTGATATTCTGTATGTAACTATCTTTTTACATGAAGCTAGCTATCTCAGTATAAAAACACATTTTTGCAGTTCAGACAGTCATTTTAATCTTGAAACTTTGATAGTGGTAATTTGAGGAGGAAAGTTGTGCAGCTGGTGAGGATAAAAATAAAATGTTTTTGTTTTGCAGGGTTGATCTTGAAACAATAGCTGGCTAAAGATGTTCAGCAGCTTGGAGGTTTAGGAAAAAATATAAAAGAAATGGATTAGGCTGAGGCAAAAGGAGTCAAAGATGTATGATAAATCTCATATATAACAACTCTTGCCAATTAACATTTCCAAATATATGTATTTACATTGTCAATTTCTTGAAGCAGTGTTTAGGCCTTCAAACATCTCCATAAATTGCCAAGTAACTGTATGTCATATATATGACAATATCTTCATCAAGTTAAACAGAGTCTTCATGTGGAGAGTGGGCCTGTTCTTTATGTAGTACACTGAATGCAGTTTTTGCTGGGCATGACTAACGTGTAATAGCAAGAAGACAAAAGACAGACTGAGATGGAAACTTTCTGTACTAGTAACAGGTTCCTTGGAAACTGGTACTACAGGCATAATTTTCCCCAAAATGATTTGGAAGTACTTTTTGAAAATTAGAAAATGACAAGAATAGATGTGTTGAAAGGGATAAATGCATGCCATAAGTTGCAATTTGAGAAGTGCTTTAATGAAAAATGTGCCAGATCTGACTGGATTTGGAAATAAACAGATCTCTGACATGGTGGACAGTAAGATAACTGGATGGAGAATGAATAACAAGGAAGATGCTGTTGAGGTAGGAAAAAATTTTAATTGGCACAGCATTTGTTATGTATCTGGTAGCTGCTGTAGGACTTTAGAACTAGAAATATGAGATGAAGGAAACTCGGTGGGTACCCAAGTGAAGCATGGAGAAGCGCAGAGTAATTAACTAGCTTTGCTCAACCTGTGCTGTCAGCTTTTCCCCCAGATCCAGGGCTTCAGGCCAGAGTGGTGCCAGGGCAGCAACGTGGCTCTGCACCAGGACCTTATGGGTCCTGTTGGACTTGACTTGTGGTGTCAGACCCTGGCCTCCAGAGTGGCTGGCAAGAAGCAGCGTTCACAGGATGGGGCAGTGTCAGTCTTCAGGAGGGATAAAAAGAAGATGGAAGGCAGCAAGTTTGCTACCAGATTGCAAAAATATGTACAAGGGGAAGGGAACTGTGAAAATGAAAAATCAAAGTAAACCAATAAACACTGCTAATATTCTGTAAGGCATAAGTTCCTACCCCATCTCCCACTGAGAAGAGTTTGAAATGGAAAGATGGAAACAAGTTGTAAAATTTGGATCTGAATCTCTGTTTGTGAACAGGCAGCAAAGAAGGGAGTGCAGAAACCTGTGGGATCAAATAAGTCAAAATATCTACGACTGGGGGCTTATAGCCATATAGCGCCCAAATTCTGGCACTGTGTTTCTGGTTCTTTCTTTGTTCAGAAAATGAGGTATCATCATCTCAGAGTTAAAGCACAGTAGCTAAGCGAGAAGTTTGGGCAGAATTAATTCACACAAAGTATGAATTTGAAACAGCTGTCTAAGAAAGACAAAAGAAGCAAGAAGCATAGGTGTTCCCCTGGATCTATCTATATTGGGTTGTGGAGGAGCAAAGATTGACAGAGATGGTTTAAAAAAAGAGGAGGGCATTGAGAAGGGTCGAATAAAGTCAGCCAGATAATAGGATGCCAAATTTGGCCAGGTGTTTTTTCATGCTGCATGCAGAAAACATTTGGTTTTAATGTACAGTGTAAAACAGTAAAAAAAAAGTTTCATTTCAAAACAAAAAAACTAACAACCCAGCCAAACCCCAAGCCTTTACTCGGGAAACATGCTCGCTGAAGTCAGTGGGAGTTAGCAGTAAGCAAAGACCTTAGGATTTGGCCCAGTGACAATAACTTTGTTGTAGAGCTGAGGACTTAAGCATTTTCATTGCGAAGCAATTTTAACAGCATAAGTTTGGAACCCCAGAAGTAGGACTGGAAACACTGACAGAATATTAACTATAACAACTCCCAGCAGATCTCAGTCTTCCTTTTTGTTTTAAGATGGTACAAATGTGATTATACAGTATGTGGGATCTGGTGCTGATGTTAATTTGCCCTCAGTTAGTATCAGCCTCCCTGCCAGATGTATTTCCATATTTGCTTCAAGAGACATATTACCATCTAAAGCATTATAAAACAGCTCTGCTAAAAAAAAATAAATAAAGAGGAAAAACAAATGAGTAAAATAAATTAGTGGAAACTATTGCTATAGGTAGACCAACACTTTTTAGCAGAATACTGGTTTGGTTTTTTTAAAGGTCCAAAGGGGTCATATTGAGCTTTAATTTCTCATAAGATCAATAGTGGAAAATAATGATGCACACTTCATAGGTGGACAGACATGAGATACAGTCAAGGATGATTAATTTTACATTCGCAATCACATTCACTGCAGATTATTCATGAGCAGGAAAAGAAGCAAAACTCAGGCCCTATTATTATTATTATTATTGAAGAATCTCAGCAGGTAGATAGCAGTGTAGCTTCCTTCACCTCAGCAGGGCTGCCTGGATTTACATTACTCTGAAATCCAGCCTTTTAATCTTCAAATTTCATTGTGCCACTTCCACCGCAGCAAAGATTAGTAAATGACTAAATCGGGAGTTACCAAAGGGAAATCACTGTTCCATTTAGAAGCTGAAATGGAAAAGAGATATCCAAACAGGGCAGCAAAATGTGGGATTCCCAGAAGGGACTTCAGAAAGAACAATCCAAATTCCTTCTACGTCAAGAGACAAAAGATAACCACACGTATGTCTCATCCTAATGGGGACAAAGTATGGAGATGACCAGCTGCTTAGCAACCAGATGCCTGAGGTGAAACCCAAAGTACGAAACAAGATGTTGTAAACATGTACATGTCTTGAAACTGCAAGTACGGGGGGGTTAAAAAAAAAAATGGTAGGTCTGTTCCTAACAATCTCTTGCTTTCTTTGTTAGCTTTCCTGTTGGTTTCAGGAGGAAAGACCAGAGACAATTCAATTGCCAGACCATGAGAGAGAGAGAGGAGCCACACAGAGGTTTGCAGCTAGTTATTCCACCAGCCACCTTTCATAACCTGAATTATAAAAGATTTCCTGCAGCTGGTGCCACCCATGTTGGAACAGCTGTTTAGCAGCAGGGAGAATATAATCCTGGATATAAATATGGGATTTCTAGTCTTTCCCTCTGCTTGTGAGAGGAGCAGCTCTTCTTTTGCTAGGTGAGGCAGGAGAGGAGATCAAAGGGACAAAACATTTTCCAACCCCGATATAAAACAAGCAACAGGCTTTGGTCATGGCTGAAGTGTTGCTTAGTTTGATTTGTAATGTGTTTTGATTTATGAACATGTTCACAAAGGAGGAAGAATTGACAATCATTGAGCTCAACACAATGAACCCAGCAAATCATACTTTGGGACTGTTAATCTGATCTTCATGAATCGGATGATAAACTTTGGAAAGATACAGTAAAACTTCTCTGAAAATTCTGGTGAGTTGTTAGCTTGAAATGCTGCAAATTTGAGAAAGTTTCACTGGTTTTCCTCTCTGCTAGAAGCATGCTGAACACAAACCATGGTTGAGTGATATTGCAAGCATTTTCCCCAAACTAAACTTTAATCAAACCTGTTAGAAAGTTTGAAGAAATACTAACAGAGATTAGATCTCTCAGGAAGAGAAATGTAATATGCACTCTTTTCTTTCTAGATTACTTTTTCTAATATAGCTTGATTAAAAGAAAGGAAAGGATACACGAACATAGGGCTGTTCAAAAACACAACAGCAAAAATGCTGTTAGATATAACATTTGAGAGTTTGGGCTAAATGAATAAATGGGGGGGGGATTTTACTTAGTTTTTTATTAAAAAGCCTTAAAATTTTCTGGATTTGACATGCATAGAAGTATCGTTATATTTATTTTGCATACGTTTCCTCCTTTTTACAAGATGTTTTAAACTCTTTAAACGACTGTGAGTCTTTTGAGGTTAATATGAAAATATATTTGGCAGGGAAGGTAATACAAGCTCAGGGTAAGTCGCAATTGCAGAATTTCTAATGCAGTGTTTACTCTTTTTTATGCCTTAAGACAGATATGAACATAACAGAGACAAAAAAGGATTTCCCTGAGGTTTGATGGCAATTGTTATAGTTAATAAATTATTTCTGTTTCCTCAAATCTGTCACTCCCTGGACTGCATTACTTTGTCCTGTCACACCTTATGCTGAATTTTGAAGATATATAGAGGAATTTGGAGCACAAGGGAGGCTTTTTCATATTTTCAGGCCTTAAAATGTTCAGCACTTTATTTCCTGTTTGTCTTGCATATTTGCTAATCCTGGTTCTCTGAAATATTAGAAGAGGACATACCCCAAACTGTAGGATAATTTCCAACCAACTGCAGGAGCAATTGTTTGAGAACTAGATGAATTTTTCAGCTTGGTTTAAACCAAACCAGAGTCTCGTACAGAATGAACAGGTCTGCTGAGCAAACACACTGTTTGGCTACATGTGCAGACTGTACCTCTTGATAATTTAGAGGTCTGCCAATTAGAGATGCAAACACACAGCCACCAAGGATGTAGTACATCAGGAGAGGGCTGAGAACGTGTGATTCACAGTGACATTTGTAGGAGCAGTGACAACTGAGCATCCCTTCAGATTTCATGCTCTCAAACCCTGAGGCTCTTTCAGGGATTTTTGCTGTTATGCTCTGGCATGCCAATCAGAGCATTTCATTGTAGTTAGGGCGCTACGTGCAAAACAAAATCACAGAAAGAGCCCTGCCTGAAAAGGTTGATATCCTAAATAGGTTTGAGGATCAGTGAGTGGTTTCAAAACCAGTGTAGGGTGGGGACGAGAATCTGAGGATGACAATCAGAGCAGCAAGAGCCAACCAGAGTAGTTGGAGGTACCCAATAAATCACTATTATATTATTGTTAGGTATTATGGAAAATGTCTCCCCTTTGACTAGTCCAATGGAGCATTCAAGCAGACAGTTTGATATATTTATTTTTAACAATAATAACAAACATATTTGTTCTAATGCCAGCTATGCAATCTGCTTGGGAAAATACACAAATATAATACGTAGCAGATTCTGAAATAATGAACACTCCCTCTTTGTCTGTAGTGGATTAAAAGGATACAGCTTCCAAGAAAGCTGGCTGGGGCAGACACAAATACATGATAGGGCCAGATTCTCAGACTGTGTAAATCAGCTACAGCTGAAGTCAGTTCAGCTAATTCAATTTGTACTAGTAGAGTATTTGTACTATTTGTTATTTAGAAAGAAGAAGGTAGAAAAGGAATCAGCTTTGCTCACAAATTTTATCAAGGATGGTTTGCCAATAAACAATACCAACCCCATAAGTGTTTGAAATATCCTTTTATCTTGTTAATGCTGTAAGACATGGTACTTCTCTCATCAGCAGGCAAACACACATATTATTTATGAAATTGCATACTGGCTTTGGGCATGTCATAATCTTATTTTTGCTCATTAAAATGCCAAGGCAGTGCATTTTCAAACCGAATCCAGAAAAAAAGCCACCCTTGACTGTGCTCAAAAATCACTGACTTTTGTATCCCTCAATTTTAAGAAGAAAATTATTAGCCTTCATGCTCACAAAAAGTAAGCACTTCTGTTGGAGCTGGTTCCTTGTTTGCTCTTAATCAGCATAGCCAGCTGAAGCCCAGCAATGCTGCAAGGCTAGCTTACACCCAGGTAACATCCAACCCATCAACAAACCTAGTTAACATCTGATGCCTGAGGGTTGCTAATACAAATTGGATGCTCCTTGACCCAGAAAATGGACTGTACTCAGTAGAACAGATGCCATTCATTAAGACTTTTGCTCTTTCCCTTATTTGAAAGGCTTTTGGTCTGAGTCCCTTTTGGTCATATCCCATGTACCTGACATGCTCTCTAGTGAATCTACACATCATCTGGGCCCTATGCATTTAAGTCTTTCTTTTATAACAATGTGAGAGTCAAATAGTTTGGAAACTTGCTCTAAGAAGCTGAAAGGAAAAAGAAATAGTTCGTTACAGAAGGTGGACGTGAAAGCAAAATCTGCTGACAGAGCATTTTTAGTCTGCATGGCTGAACAAAATAACTACATTTTATAAGAATTGCAGGAATCAAACTGGCTTGATGGCTCATTCCAACTCTGTTAATACCCTGCATTACTTGTAATCCATCTAATGATATTGTTAACACTAGCGCAAAGAAAGGGATAGAGAAGAGCAAGCAATATCTTTTTTTTTTTTTTTTTTTTTTTCATTTCCAGCACAGTAGCAATACAGCAGACAGCTGATGTCTGAAAATGAGGGCTTGGTTATATGGTCTGTCAGTAAAGTACAGTTTATAAGCCTGGTTCATTTGTTCATTTCTCCTGGAAGATAGTTAAGAGTGGAAATGTATAAAAATAATCTCCCTGTTGGCCCCACACTGCACAGGAGTCTCTGCTGCTGGCAAGGCTGGTTAGCAGTGGCTGAGAAGGGAACAAGACCGAGCGTGTTGGGAAATAAGGTGATGTGGGCAGACTGCATGAGGGTTGCTCTGAATGCCAAAGCTGATGGCCCAAGCAAACTAATATGTATTATAAAAAAATATAATATAATATAATATACAGTTTGTCCTCCTAGTAACCACCATTCACTCTGAGATCACTAAGGAAGGAGCTTCAGGAAGGGGAATGAAGCATCTGTGTGTAGGAGGTGGAAGGAGTGAGGCTTTCCCTGAGCTTTGAATGGTGAGAAGGTGTGATGAAGTTGTGCTAGAGAAATGGTGATGGCATAGGGCATTTCAGTTTGATTTGGGATTGTGGTTTCAAAGCACATCTCCCAGTTGTTGCTGCTCATCCCACTTTGGTCCTTGTTGTGGCACATAGAGCACAAGCTGCATCACTTGGGGCTTTGCCTGTGCTCCAGGTGTGCACCTAATGCACACCAGGACTGACAGGGTGGTCTGGTTCAGAGTACTCTGTGCCCTGAAATGCATATGGTATGTATGCTGGGTCCTCAACAGCCCCTGTTTCATTCTCCAGCTCCTCTCCTACTGAGCCATGCTGACTGTAGACAAGCTAGAGAGGCAAGGGAAAAAGAGTTTCTAGATAGCAGGGAATAGTTAGGAGCCTGAATAAATTACTGTTTGCAGGGTGGACAATTACCTTTTGTAATTGCAAAGCTAGAGATTATAAAACTGCTCAAATCACTAATATTTTCCCAACTTCCATGGGAAGTTCTTAAACCAAAATTGTAGAAGAGTTGTGTGCTTCCAATGCTTAAGTCAAATAAAGCCTTGGTGAGGGCAGGTGTAATTCCCATTCACATCAAAAGCAGTGGCACCTAGTTAACACTAGGAATAAATTTCAATAGCTGTCTTTTTGCTGCCTCCTGTTTTCTAGTTACAGCAGCTCAAGAGTTGTGGAATAGGGCAATTAGGAATAGAGGAGGTGCTGATAAGCTGTGCTTCGTCAGAGCTTCCAGATCCCTTGAAGCTTGAACATTCAGTAACTCAGAGGAAGATGGAGATTGTGCTGGAAGATACTGAAAAAAAAAGGTTAATCAAGCTCTAAGGTTGAGCTATTGCACTTATCTCTACCTTGCCTGCAGGGTTAGTATGTGCGGTCACTGAGAGTCTGTGTGACTGATAAAATGCTTTTAACTAGAGACAAACTTTTTTTCCCCGACTCTAATTTCAAACCACAGGAACATCCTGGATTTGATATCAAGGGTTCATGTTTCTGAAGTGTCAATGTTGTGAAGTCTCGTGATGCTATCATGGGTCTAGAAAAACTCTTGTGCTTGTGGGAATTTTATTTTTATTCAAATGAAATCTAATTTGTAGCCTTCCTTGCAGAGGAGAAAATGTGAAAGGCTTAAGAGATTTATCTCAAATACGTTTCTTAAAGCCTTTTTGTGCTTGGTTTAGGGTTTTTTTCAGTCCCAATTCATGATGTTTCATTGAAGTGTTGAAGTAAGTATTGAGTGCAGAGCAAACCTAGTTGCAGGTTTTTCCAAAGTTTGGTAGTATTTCTTCCTAAGATTTAGCTTTGGACTCATTCACTCTGCAGAAGGAAATTATAAATAGTAAAATCTGCATACTTTCCTTTCTATTGAAAGAGCTGATTCCTGCCTCGGGTGAATGCTATAGCAGCTCTGTTAGGAGCCAGTGGCATCACAAGTGCATTAAATCAGCTTATGGCAGATCAAAATTAGGCACGTATTACATGCCTGTAACACATGTATATATGTGTTTAATTACATTTGAAATCTCCCAATAAAAGAACAGGGCTAGGCCACAGCAAACTTCAAAATGAGGAGATGGTGATATTTAAGTAAGGGAAGTGATGCTCACTTGACTGTAGCATAACAATCACTTAAGCTTTTATGGTTTTATAATTTATACTATCTATACAACAACCTGCCCTTGCTTGGGCCAACTTTTCCTGAGTAAATAATCACATACCAGTACCATATTTCAAATTCTCTCATGGGCCTAGTATGAGAAAGGAAAGTTGGATCAAATTTTAAAACCTGGTGCCAATCTTCTATTGCCCTGTATACTCTCACTTATGCAAGAAGGGAGTAAAACACTGTTCTGAGAGGTACTTTTCAACAGTACTGAGCAAAGTGTATATTTAGCTGTGCAAAATGCTGAACGTTGACTATGTTCTGCATTTTTTGCATAGTCACTTCTGTACTCGCGTAACCTATTTGGGATATAATAGCTGCAGGCTTTTATTGGTGGTTTAGGTATGCAATGCAAGCCAAACAAGTAGGTGTCTTCCATCCTGAATGCAAATGAGTATGAAATCTGCATTTGGGTATTGACAAGGATGCCCACCTTGTCTGGAAATTATTTAACTACATTGACATAGGACAGTGCTCAGGGAATCTCAGAGAGGACTATTAGCTTGTGCAGAGGTGCCTACCAAATCTGTGAATGTAACTTGGTCAACTCATTCTTGAATATGTGTCCTGGTCTGAACATTGTGGTTGGAGATGGACGGAGTATGCACAGTTGCATGCTCACCTTAGGGTGTATGCATATGTTTGGACATGCATAGCCTGAATGCTGGACTGCCCTTCTTTGGAAAACTGTTGACTTTTCTGCCTGGGGAAGGAAAGGCTGCTGGTACATCCCTTGACTGGCAAATGACTGTGCACAAGAGAACGGGATAAGGATAGTGAATGCAGAGCTCCTTAAAATATACTGCATACATTGTCCAAACTAGCAGGACAGTTGTTTCATGATTAAAAAAATACCGTATTGCACAGCTTAGTCTTCTTTCTGTGGCAGAAGCAGCATTTCGAAATATAATTTACTTCATGTGGCACTGTAGAAATGGATGGCAAATCAATAATGAATGCCATTTCAGTCACCTTATGGTGTTGTAATTCGCTGTGTTTTGCTACACTAATTAGGTCTGACTTCAGTGAGAAGCATTTCAGGAGCAAGGCGGTGAATTATTGCCGAGTTCCTGGCTGTCACCAGGGAGATGAAGTAATCTCAGTACTGAGTAACCTCAGTGATTTCAGGAGCTGGTGACTTAACATCGAATCAGAAGAGGGAGGATCTCACATTTTGTTGGTGCAGTTGTACAGCGAGTTTTGGCCTCAGCTAGTCTATGGCTTAGGCTTCAGCTGAAAGAGCTTCAGAAACCAGAAACTGCTCTTACCTTGTAGTTGGCATTTAATGACTTAATTGCTCTTATTTCCACATTCCCCCAGAGACTGAATGTTTCTTGCAAACAGGTATTTCCTTCATTTGCATCCAGGGCTCCTCCCATGAGCCCAGAGAGAGTCATGGGTGAGAGTGGTGCATGTGGGATGGGCCCCTGTCTCCAATCCCTCCCTGCTCCCAAAGTCACTGTGGAGAAACAGCTCAGGGAGCAGAATGCAGTTTGCTTCCATGTAGAAAACCCAAACACTCTTAACCAGAGGCAACGGCAGCTCTTTGCCTGTTCATTGGACTCGGGGAGTTTGTTGTGAAACATGTGGAAGAGAGCTGGAGCATCTCCCTTTTCCAGGGACAAGCTGCTCATGTCTGAAGGCGGAGAAGAGGCTTCCCCCCGGGATGCCTTGAGGCTCCTCTCCGACAGCATGCTTTTGGCTGCATCGTAAAGAAAATGGATGGATCAGGAATAGAATCTAGGGAGAGAAGCGCTCCGAGGCCACGAAGTCAGTGTGACAGATCAGTGCCATGCTTCTTTGGGAAAGTATGTGAACTCCTTCCCTTTATATTAGTGTGATTCATGATTCCTGATCTTCATTGCTTCTAACATAAACAGTTTCTAATATAAACCATTCCTGCTGGTTACCACAGACAGCCTGAGCAGCATGGAAAATTTTAGTTGTTACATCACATTCGCCCAGAGAATTGCAGCAGTGATTGAAATGATTTTGCAGTGGTTGGAATAATGCTGAGAGAAAGGTGATACGGAGGAATTACACTTCAGAGACAGCAAATATGAAGTGGACGCAGAGCTGGCTTTCCTTTTACCTGTGCTCTACCTGTGGGCCACTGGGAGTTGACAAACCCTGCAAATTTATGTAGCTGGTATCCCTATAGCTTCTGTGCCTCACCTAGCACCCTTCTCGGCCTTATATAAAATTGGGGGGGAGAAGAATGAGAAGACCTCTTACAAGGCACAAGACAGTTTACAGGTAAAGAATCTGAGTTAATAATTTAAGTTAATAATGCCTTATTTTGGTGCTTAATAGTCTGACAATCAATACACAATACAATATACAAGATTATATGTGAATGTGTGTTAACGAGTATTAATTAATGCATTAACTATCAATTGGCTAGTTAATTATACTGTTACTGCTCCTTAGGTTACTTTCCTTTAAAAAAATAAAAGAAAACAAGGCTTTCTCAGCCAAAACTGCATATATTCTCTGTTTCTGCCAAATTCAAGAAATTTAAGTATATCAAATATATTTACTGAATTCACTCCTCTTGTACTGCTGTTTAACAGCTGTTCCTGAAATGGCTTTACAGGCTGCTTAAGGACCATGTAAGGACAAATAATACTCTAAGTTCTCCCATGCTTGAATACAAAGGATATATTCTCCAACGCATACAACTATCTGCAGTACCTCTTTGCTGTCATACCTGAAAGAAAAGACCAATAGAAGGATTCATCAGGGCTATCAAGTTTATTGTCTATCAATCAGAAAGCATATGTAAAGTAGTTTATTTTCTGAATGGGATAAGTTTTCTTTGCTCTGAAATTGCTGGTTAAATTCTAAAGTCAATTTTATAGTTCAGGTGGTTCAGGGTCTACCTGTGGCTCACAGGTTCACTTGTCAACAGCACACCCCAAAACCAGGAGCTTTGCCTTCCTGTGGAAGAGCAAAAGGCAGTAATTGTAACTGGCTTATTTGTTGCAGCTGCAGAAACTGAAACGATCACTCTCCTTCAAGACCAAAAGCTTGCGGAGTAAAAGCGCTGACAATTTCTTCCAGAGGACTAATAGCGATGTGAAACTGCAGGTAGACTTGATGCCTGAGGTGAGCACAAGCACTGGGCAGCTCCCCAGCTCAGAGAGCCAGGCGTCCTCCCCCACGAGAGCCCAGCAGCTGCCAGAAAACAGCAAGGCCCACATCTTCCAGGAGCACATCTTCAAAAAACCCACCTTCTGCGATGTCTGCAACCACATGATTGTTGGTAAGAAAAGATTTTTTTAAATCTGTGTGGGTGTCTGTGCTAGAACTTGCAGGATGACCTTTCCATAACTTACGTGAGCCCAGATGTCTAACTGAGAATACCCATAAAAAGGAGCTGGACTTATGTCATGTCTGCTGCAGGCTAATACAAGTTCTATATTTGTTGACAGATCTCATGCCTTGTGGACACATACTGTTATCACAAATTACAGGTGAGGGTTTCAGCTAGAGTCAAATTCCTCTCTCATTCAGGTTATACTGAGCACCAAGCACAAATTCTGTTACACTAAAACCAGCCGAAATCCACCTTGAGACTTGTGCCTGCTATTCTTACCCTTTTCCACAGCAGTAATTCTAACTCTCTCACTCCTTGTGTCTGCCCCCACACCCTGCAGTACACCCAGTTCCTATTTGCTGTGGCAACTATGCCTACCTCCTCCAGCTGCCTCGCATCTCTCCTAAGTGTCAATTGGGCAAGAAGTACACTCAGCTGGGTGGTAGGCTCCAAGCTGTGTGTGTGAGTGCATGTTGGCTGTCTAGGACATGTGTTTTGGGAGACCAGGTCAACAGAACAAGTAACAGCTGAATTCACGCTGCAGACTTTCTTGGGATTCTTCTACCTGATCCCTGCTACTCACAAAACCTCACACAAACTTTATACCTTTGAAAGATTGCCCTGTCTTCTCTCTGAAACTGTCCATGGGTATGTAGGTTACTGCCAGGGACTGACTGACAGATGGAGCTAATAATTTATTATTCTCTTCAGTGTGCAGAGAAAACTCCATAGTGAGCCCTGCTTGTAAGGTGATTTTCAGAGCAGTGTGAAGGCCTAAAAAGCCAGCCTTCACGCAGCCTTCAGGCTGCAGATTATCTATGGTGCTGTGCAAGGAGAAGTCAGGAAAGAAGTGGTGGCAGGTGGCTGGAGGTGTAGACCATGCATGGTCACCACTGTGGGAAGCTGCAGGAGTTGCTATTCAGAAGTCTGGTCCTAGAAATCCACGTCACTGTGGCTAGCTTGTTATGCACATGATTTGGTCTTCTTGCTACTTATCATCTAGTTGTTCCAACACAGCAGATCAGGAATAAATTCAGTGGCAGTGTACCAGTGTGAAAGTGAGTGACACCATTTACAGGTTTTTAGGCAGGACAAGGAGTAAAACACTGGTTTAGCTTCATGTAGAAGTAGTGCTGATACTGGAAAAGCCGGTCGAAGAAACTCTCTAAGACTCAATTTTGGAGTTTTATAAAGCAGGCATTCTTTATTGCAGTGCTGGTTGCACGGGGGATCGCTCCACCTATCGTGCACACCGTCAGGCCTAACTGTGCAGGTTAAGTACATGTTCTACATACATATTCCCTAGATTGCTGAGAAATGTTACACATATTCATTAGTTTTCTGGGAAATTATTAGCATATGCAAATGTCCTTTACATAGGCACATTGAAGGTCTCTGGTGGTCTTCCATAGTCTTCCGCACTTGTCCACTACTTGACCCTTCTCGGATGATTCTGCGCGGTGTGATCTTCTGCATGTTTGATACATCTTATCCTAAAGAATGCTCATTAGTGCTTCTATTATCTATGCTTACATTTTGATGTAATTCACATGGATCCTTCTAAACTAAGTTACCTAAAAGGGCTAAAGTCCTTATCTTCTTCAGTGGGGGCTTGTCTGGGATGGCCCAGAAACTGCAAGGCCATCCAAAAGCAATTTCTCACACATTTTGCAACATATAGAACTCCCCATCCACCACTGATCAGCAAACAATAGGGCAAAGAAACAGCAACGCCATTGTACTCAGAAAAACATCCTGCATCAGTGCACGTCTCTGAGTACAAACTGTTGTCTGTAATTTGCTGAGCTTCCTGTAATAAACTCATGTCCCTTGGCATGGAAGTCACTGCCTTTCAGATAACAATATGGTAAGTTCTTGAAAGATGCTGATAGGATTGCTCAACCCTTTTCAGAGAATGCTACCTCCTTTTCCACATGCGGGTGCTTAGTGTCCCCCATTTGCATGGGGAACCCATGCTCTTTGGAAAAGGCAGCTGTCTGCAGAACATTAAATCTGATGCAAGACAATCCTGCTTGCATAAATTAGAGAACTGAATGTATGAGGCCTGATTTCATTCTCTCTGTACCACAGCTCTACTGAATCCATGGAAACACAGGAGTTTTGATCCCAGATTTTTGATGTTATTTTCCAGTCTTTTAAGGTTTTTTTTCTCCTTTAAGTGAACGGGTCAAAGGGAGAAGGCGTAAAGCATCAATATCAGGGAAGTTCATAGTCCAGAGATTGAAGGGAAGTCTGGAAGGTAGGCAGTTAGTTGAAATAACTTTATGTATGGAGGCAGGCCCAGAACTTGTCTCCTTCTGTAATGCAGATGGACATTCTATCAAAGCTTAGTTTCACAAATACATACTGCAAATATAAGTCCTTTGCGTTTCTGGCAGCTTCTCATGAAGTTGCATGGAGATTAGTATCATCACAAATCTGCACAACTCAGCATACTGTTTCAAAACACTGCTGCTCAAGACAGATTATTACTGGCAGCAAACTTTGCAGGAAGTAACTCCAATTCCTAAACACCCGTGCCCTTTTGCTTTGCTGGGCAATCTGTGTCCCACCTGGGATAGGAAAGTCCTGAAGCATAGCTATAAGCTTCAAAATATCAGCTTTAACTCCACCTGCCTTCTGAACTTTTTTTGTTCTTTTCTATTCTCTGGGGCTTCCTTTTTCTCTTCTGTATCTTAGCCATTTCATTAGAGAAAGAAGCCTTTGATAATTGCTGAAGAAGCTAATGCAACCTATTGTCTGGTGGCAGGCTGAGTCAGGTGAATTGCTCTGACCTCCTCCAGCTCACCTTTGCTTGGACGTATGGCAGAAAAGATGTTAAAAGAGTTTTACCTTATAATGCCTTAGAGTCTAAATGCCCTGATTCTCATAGACAGACGTCTAGTCTATTCCTGTAATCCTCTCTCTTTGATCCTTACTGCAGTCATGGCTGGTTTCACTGTATTGTGTTTTAAGCAGCATGGGAGAGCTGGATGTTAGTGTTTGCAGCTCAATTAATCCACATAAGTTATGCAACTGTTGGTTATGGGGATGGTGAAGTAAAATAGGCAGCTTTTCAGGAAATCGTGTCAAGCCTGCTCCCCAAAGCAGACTCAAAAAAATTCACTTCTGTGCAGAGACTCTGAATTTACATGCAACACGGAGCCTATTTGTTCTCTCTGTTTGCATTTTTCACGGGCAGTGACATTTGAGAGTAACAAGTCTATGGCTTTAAATTCCTTATTGATGAGAATAAAGGCAAAGACAGATACATGTTTTGAAGACTGGGGGAAAGAGTCCAGGAAAATCCTGGCTTGACTTTAGATGGTTTCAGTTTTGCCACCAAGAATGATTCTAGGTTCACCTTAAATGACTCTCTGTTCTATGAACTAAGCAGCTCTGTTTGGTACAGGGCAGCATGAGGAACTGTGCATAGCATGAACATGCAGTACATGCTTCAGTCTCACTAGCATGGCAGAAATCTGTCTGTAGCTTCAGAGTGAACAGGAGACTCAGAGCAGAGGCAGCAGGCTCCCTGTGCTGCTCTTTTCACAGCAAAATTAAAGCAAAGGAACATGAAACATTGTCTTCCTACAAAAAATATGCGCATTGTCTCTCCTTGATTGTTAGGCCCTATGAGCCAAATGTTGCCATTGGGATATAGCACGTGTGCCTGTTTGTTCATTTGACAGAAGTACAAGTCATAAGATGAAGGCCAAATACATGTAATTGGTTTCAGCATTCAGAGGAAGGTATTTGCTAGGATCAGTATAATGCAAACTTACTCATTCAAATGCTTTTCTTGCATCCCAGAGTGCAATGCAACATATTCAAAAGAAACTCCGTTTATTGGTTTGATTTCAAAAAAGAAAAAGCAGTATTAATAGTGTGCTTCATACCTCAAATTAAAGACAGGAGTCAAAGTGTTCCTAACTGTACTAGACTGGGGCTAAAGTTCCATCTCGGTAAGCAGAAGGAAAATTTTATATAGAAGCAGTAGTTTTCTGCCAAATGAAAAAAGGGAGAAAATTTCAGATTCAAGGGAGCTCTGAGGAGAGCATGGAGGATGCATTTTACATTGATAGGGCCTTCTTGCAGCATCAAGTACTCCAATGCAATCATCAGTTCTTATACTGAAGTCAACAGTAATAATTCACGTAATTTCAGAGCAAATCAATAGTATGTTGGAGCAGACTCTGCACTCCTTTCTGCCGCTCACTGTTCTGCTGCTGTGACCTCCAAATGTTGGTTAGTATAGGAGTGAGTTTTCAGCTCCATGGTGGGTTACGTATTTTCCTAAATATATCCACCCATGAACATCTTCTCACAGTATGACTCCTAGAAACCCTTTCATTTGCTGTACTTAGTAGTAGTATTCTGAAAATCAAAGTATCTTGTGGAAGGTATCACTAGATGATTATTTAGAAGACACTGGTTTGTTTATTTTAAATCACTGTGAAAAGAAAATCAAGTCAGAACATCTCTGAGTTTGCTTTGTGTTATCTACCATTTTCTGTGTTTAGCAAGGATGTGGTAAGCTTTGGCAATTTCCAATAAGGGGAGGCAAAACTGCGTGGCACCAGCAAAGATAGAAACTATTAAATTAATGTTGCATCAGGTTAGAGTCTTAAACTATGCTGATCAGAAGCAAGTTCTTGCTCTTCATCAGTCTCTGGTGTATCATCAGTCATCTCTGTGATACTTTACTCTTGAAGAAAACATGATGTCAGTACTCAACTCTTGAAAAACATTGTGTATTTTTAAAAAAACTCCATCCGTAGACTTCTCAACATTTTACTCATTTGCAGTTCATTTCCTGTGCTGACTCACATGGAAAAAATGTTTTTTTCCACACATTCCAAGCATATTACATGCAATTAATGTATTCCCATGTAAGTCAAATAGAAGTAGTGTAGCAAAATGTAAGCTGCTTTGCTTTTAAAAATAGCTGACTTTAAAGTCAGACCTTTAAAGCTGTGTTTTAAAGAAATAGCTGCTCATTTATAACAACATCGTTGTGTGTTTCTTTGTGTTTCAAAAGTGTACTTAGCAGTTTCATTCCATACTTAACCTTAACTCTGACACAGAATTTTGACAAACCACCTGTTCTATTGACATACCTTTTGGGGTTTCTTTGCCTGGAAAGACACACTAGAGGGCTACAAACTTTCAGAAAGGCCAGACAAAATTGTGGTCTGCAATGTCCAATAATCGTCAAAAACAGGTCCTTCTGGATCATGCCATTACTGGCTTAGGTACCTGAGATATATGCATTTATAGTTGGTCTCAGGGCAATTGAGTTTCTGGTTTGGATGCAGATTCTCCAGACCTTTGCAGCTCTGGAGGTAAATAACTCAGTACCTGCCTTCTCAGGGAACTAACTAGGTTGCAATCGGAGAAACCTGTAGAAAACAAACAAGCAAGCAAAAAGATAAAACCTAAAATAAACCCCTAGCACAGTTTACTTCCAGTCTACTAATCAGCAGTGCTTAAGCAGTGAAATTGTGCTATCCTTTCAGTATTGACTCTCTCCTATCACCGCCTGTTCTGGTTTAGCCAGTCATTCTGGAGTTTCAAACAACCAACAAAGTGCCATGAATAATTCTTTCTGGCCACATCATTTAAAAACAGCCTGTATTTCTTTATTTCACTGTGCTACTGTGGCTACTAGAACTTTCAACCTCTTTTATCCCCAAAGCTGTAATGCAACATCGTCCATAAAGCTAGGCTCAAAGTTGTTAAACTGGCCCAGATTTTCAAATGCAGAGGAATGAAGGAAAGAAAGAGATCTGGATTGGAGCTATGGCCCCCCTTTTTGTTAGTCACTACATCAGAACATCTTCTCTTAGACTATCGGTAACTGCAACTAATAAGTAATGGAAAAACTCCATAGTTTGAAGAAGGGTTTATATAACTGTAATTTATGTGGATGTTTATTAAATATAGCAAAATTTCACAGGAACTATGACACAGTGCTTTTTGCCTCCAGTCTGATCAGCTCCCTCATAAAGATTATTCTTGACTTTTTTTAAGCTTGCTGCCTCACTTCGTTAAGTAGGCATTCTGGTTTGATCCAAGCCTGCCTTTATTCGGCATTATCCAGGTAGACAAGGATGCAATAAACAGTCACAGGTTGATCACCTCCGCTTGGCAGTTAGACAAAGTAGAAGTACTCCTGGGAAGCGTGACTGTAACTGAAGCTATGTTTCCAAGGCTATGGTAGTTTGGAGCACTCCTCCAGAGTCTTAACACAAAACAAAAAAAAAAAAAAAAGAAAAAAAGAAAAAGAAAGCTTTTTTATTTACTGAGGATTTTCTTGCAGGATAAAAGAAAAAATAATGTTATTCATTCAGCGTTCACCCTGCCCTCCACTCCCCCAGATGACCTTGGGGGAAGAGATTCATGTTGCCACTGCATCAACATGGGAGGTTTCCCCTGTAGAGAAGGGTAAAGAGCTGCCAGTGAGGAGGAGATGCCTCTGGCGCAGCTTGTGGAGGTGGTTTCGTGTCCACCTCTCCAAAGGGCTTGTGCTGTCACAGCTGAGCCTTCCTAGATCTATTTTCCAGATGATAGACTATTACAGTATAAAATAGTGTGTGTGTGTGTGTGTGTGTGTGAATGGTGTTTATTATTAATGCAAGAGGGCAAAGAGTTTCCTTGTGGAAAGAGGTTTTCAAAAGCAGCTGAATTCAGCCTCCTTTGGTTTTGATTGTGAGGCAAAGGAGCAATTGTGTAACCTTGTCTGTGACCGGTACCAGGTGCCATCCCGTATGTTATTAAATAGCCTAAAGTCCCTGTCTCTCCCTCCTTCTTCCCTCCAGTAAATCCACTCCTGGATTTAGGAGACTTAGGTTCTCGCTCCAATTGATGCTGAATGGCTCTGGGCACCTAAATCCTCTAGCACTTTTGAGAATCGTTGTGTCAGAATTACTTTGGTCCTCTCTGACCTGCTGTGCTAGGGTTTAGGGCAAACAAAAACATTGTATTTTTTAACATACATCTGCAAAAAAAATGATGCAAAATAATAATTTTAACATATCTGTTAGCTTGAAATTGAACCTGGTTTCTCCTATGATATCTTTCTTGAGTTAATAACTCTCCATAAGCATAGACCTTGCCACTTTTGAGAGGAGGCCTGTAAGAAGAGCTAAACAAAAGCCTTCTGGAAATATGAAGTTAAGCACCACATTAATCAAACTGTACAGTATGCAGTTAACTTAGTTATGGACTAGTCAGGTATAGATAATGTCATCTGGACTCTGCAAAATTTCTAGAAAGTGGATAGTTTGTCTATTAAAATACATAAAGTGGGGATGAACAGATGGAAAGAGGCTGAAACACGTATGGTACACACAGTTTAGGTGTGCTCCATTAGTACGTCTTCTATTTTTAATAAGCATGACAAAAAGTACCCAATTCATACAGCCCCATGTTTGTAAAGTAGCTACAGAGAGCCACACATTATCCCTGCATTAAATTAATATTTTTCATTGGTGACAAAGAGTTTAACATACTGTAAAGCAAATATTGAAAAGCAAATATTTAGTCTATTTATCCTCTGGGAGGGCTTCCTCCTCTGAGATGAGGCAAGAATGTTATCAGTAAATTGGATAATCAGGAACTGCTTAGCTGCAAAAAGAGGGTGGAAATATATTTTAAATTCTAATTTGTCCTTGAACAGCATCAAGCATGTTTCACATTTGTTACTAGATAATTTTCAAGCTCACTGTAATTTTGGGGAAATTGCTATTAATATGAAACTGCAGTTAATCCTCAGTGAAAAGAGACTTTAAAGATATTGACCAACATTTGCTGCCTAATTAGATGGAAAACAATAAAAATTTCCAGCCCATTTACAACCAGTATTTTAACATGATGTTAGCCAAGATGATTTTTGACCAAAAACTACTTTGAAAAACACTAAACACCCTAATCAGTAGCGGTCATTGTTCCTGAGATCAGCCCTAGTGAAGAACATAAGGGTAAGCTTAAGGTTTGTTAAAGACCTAGGGATGAAGCAGAATACATGATTTCTTTTTTTTATGTCCTGCTATCTACTTTTCCTGAGCTCATATGAGATATTGGGTGTTTTCAGATAAGGAAATTAAAGGCATCTTCTTTGAAGCTGACCTTCCAGTAAAAACATTGTTTTTCTACTTAGAGTCTTTGTCTACCAGAGTATCACTGTTACATGGATAATTACATTGCCACATAGCTGACAAAAGCATCATCAAGAAGGGAAATTATTAGGAGCGTCACCTTACTATGAGTTGCAGAGGCCATAAAATGAGGCAATTAGCAGAAATGCTTTTGCAAAAAATAGAGCATTGCCATCCTGTAGAGTAAAATGCCTACCCACAGTTGCTTGTTGCTGTCCTTAATATAGAAGGATGTCTCAGAGAGCAATGATCCTTGTGGCTCACATGAAGCATTGCATGATCTTTCTGCTTTGGTAATATGAATGCAAGTAAATGCAACTTTAGCAATTATCTTCTCTAAACTGCCTAAATTTTAGTTTTCCAGGTATACACAATCTATAACTTTTTTCCTCTTTGACTTAAGTTTATCTTACATTCCGAAGGATGCTGCACATACATGGATCCCCTCCTTGACTTCTAATTCTGAAGACATGCTCTGCAGTTGAAAATTGTGATTACATTGTAGTTTCCTTTATAACATGCAAGCAGCGATCTTGGAAAATCTTGAAACATTTTGTTTGACCACTAGATTATTTCCTGCTTAATAGAAGGGTTGGAAGCAAGCAAGCAAGAAAAGAAAAAAAAAGGTGGCTATGTCTTCTTCCCACAACAATTCCACTTTCCCAGCCAAGAGAGGAAATGGCATATGGCTGGTATAATCCCTGAGCCAGTGTGAACTATAACATCACAGTCAGCATGTTCCTGATTGCCTTCCTCGGCAATCACAAAAGAAAGGCTGTAGATTTACTGCACAGGAAGATCCCTCCAAATGAGGATTGGGTGTATTGATGAGGGGACTTGTATTTGCAGTGCTTATATTGCCTGTTTTTCTAGCTGCACCTCTCAGAAGTGTAGCAATTTTTCATATCTGAAGATCTGTGGCACCTGAAACTCTCCAGACAGGCTTTGTGCTGCCCCAGGTCTTTTTTTGTGAGGCATGGGGATGAATTTTTAACATTGCTGGTTGCTTACAGAGCTCTGTCATCAATGGGCTTGAACTGAGAGGCTGCTATGTGCAGCTTCATTTTGTTCCACCACTTTGCCTTCCTCTGTAAGCCCAGGCACAGCGTATTGGCATCATCAGGGGTTCATTTGCACATCTGTTTACAGCTGCAAGGTGAGATGTTTTCTGTCTTGCAGTGTTTGTTACAGCTAGCAAATATGAAAAGGTTACACCAAGGCGCTTGGTCTGTTTTGCTAGATCTAGTCCCTCAACACAGCTGAGCATGGAAGTCCATTTTCCATTAATAATCTCTGGATAGGTATCATGGTTTAACCCCAACTGGCAACTAAGTACCACACAGCTGCTCGCTCACTCCCCAGCAGTGGGATGGGGGAGAGAATTGGAAGGGTAAAAGTGAGAAAACTCGTGGGTTGAGATAAAAACAGTTTAATAATTGAAATAAAATATAATAATAATAATAATAATAAATGTAATGAAAATGAAAATAACAGAGAGAAATAAAACCCAAGAAAGGCAAATGATGCAAGTGAAAATAATTGCTCACCACCACCAAACTGATGCCCAGCCAGTCCCCAAGCAGTGGCCCCCCTGCCAAACTTTCCCCTAGTTTTATTGCTGAGCATGACGTCATATGGTCTGGAATATCCCTTTGGTCAGTTGGGGTCAGCTGTACCAGCTGTGTCCCCTCCCAACTCCTTGTGCCCCCCCCCCCCAGCCTACTTGCTGTCAGGGTGGTGTGAGAAGCAAAGGCCTTGACTCTGTGCAAGCACTGCCCAGCAATAGCTAAAACATCCCTGTGATAACACTGTTTCCAGCACAAATCCAAAACATAGCCCCTTACCAGCTACTGTGAAGAAAATTAACTCTATCCCAGCCAAAACCAGAACAATGGGATAAACAGCCACTGAGTATGACAGGTCTCAAATGTCATCAGAAGGGAGGACACAGGATGTTTTCTCTTGGAGAGCAGCAGGTAAGCAATAGCCTCTGATGAGCGCCTGTTTTCCATAACAAGCTGATGACATGCTCTGGCAGACTTAACTGCTTAGTGGTGTTCTCCAAGGGCAACAAACGCTTTGTTAGCTGACACAGAGATTCTTCTGAAGAGCAACAGAAAGTTCAACACTTAAGATATTGATGGGATTTGGGTATATCTCTCACAGATGCTCTTTCAAAATACCCTATCTGGAAATTTAGGCTGTTTCTTAACCAAAGAATCAAAAATTAAGCTGAGCTTTTGTCAAGGGTGAGACAGCATAAATGCCAGTGTGGAGAGGATCTGGATAACAGGTTTTACTGAGGAATCAGTGACATTACTGCTTTTACCCTACTTATTCTTTCTCACACTCATTCACTCCCTCCCTCCCTCCCCGCCAGCATTTCATTCCCTAGGTCTCCCTTTCCCTGCAGGGAGATTCCTGCTTACCTGGGAAGGTTGGGCAGAAAGTCATGTCAGTTCCTGCTGTGATGCTGCTTGCAGTTACTGGTGTCAAGCACCACTGGCCAGGGTCCATGGGCATCCCCCGGCATTGATGTCCATGGCTTCCTCATCTCCAGGATCTTCCCCCATTTCCCAGAGTTCTCCCGAGGTCAGGGTCTTCACCACCTTCCTTCTGGGCCCCCTTCTTTCTGAGACCACTTCTTCCTTTCAGGAACCCATGTCTTGGCACCAGATCTTCTTTCTGGAAACCAAGATCGCAGTTCCTCCAGTCTAAATAGTGTATGTGCATAAGAACAGCGTGTGATCAGCCCCCTAACTAGTGGGTTGGTCTCCTGTCTCTTTATTAATTGGAAGATTTGTGATACATCCCTTTTGTTTAGTCAAAGTGTTATCAACATTTCCAAGCAGCCTGTACCATTTGTAGCTTAGAAATAGCAGGCTCCTGTCTGAGCAGTTCAGGGACATTCACCCATGCATATACACACAGTTACCTGCTGCCTGTTTGTGTTCACAATTTCAGCTCTTTTTGCCTATGTCAGCTCCTAAATCTGAATACATGTGTTTGACCCAGCTCTCTGTGAGATCCAGCTACATTCCAGTGCCTCTGAGACACTGATCTTTTTTTTTTTGCTCCCCTCCCTTCCAGATCTCCCCTCCCCTCCAAATCATGCCTTCAGTGACTTCCCACCAACAGCTCCAGTTGCGCTGGAAATCATTTTGCTAAAACCAAGATTATGTGATGGATTTTGCTTGACTTTTGTTATAGGTTATATCATTGTACAGGCCAGACAGCTGTAGCTACCAAGCCTATTGCTACCCTATGGGTTTCTTTATTTCTAATAGCAGTAACACAATTATAGTCAACATTAATCAAGGTTTTTGGACAACAAACCACATAGTCATGCTGGTGCAAACCACATGTGTAGATGAGAAAAGCTATGGCTTGAGTTGGCTTGTCTTATTCCTACTTGAATCCAGGGTGAATTCAGATAATGCAAATACTTTCTAACCATGGACAGTTTACGAGTGATGTGCTGGATTATTCCTGTTGATAGACAAAATCTTAGAGAGCAGATTTGGGGTATTTTTGGTTTAATGATTTAAATATTTAGAAATAAAGTAAAATCTCAGCTTAACATCCATATTTTTTTGCTCCCTGGATTGACTCCCAGGCAAGTAATAATATTTTTGCATTGCTAAGCTGCGGAAACTTCTGTACAATCATTTGAGAGAAGTTTTTTTCTTTTTTGTAATTCATTTAAACTGTAATTGATGCCACAGGGAAGTATACTTGTAGCTGTGCTTTAGGCCAGTACTACTATGTGTCGGGTTGTAACAATGAAGGCTGAGATTGCCTCTTTGAGCAGATGACAGTAGTAAATGAAAGTGGTTTTCTGCCTAACTTGTGTGATTTCACTGAAATCAGTAAATATTTCTGGAAAAAAAAGAAATTTTAAAACCTTGCACTTGGGTTGAAAGGTTTCATTTGAATGTTTTTCCACATTTACCATTTCATTTTTTGTTTTCAAAACTGCTGTCAAGAAGAAACTGAAACACTTTGGTATAAGATGTGATTGTAAAATTCTGTAAAGAAGCAACACATTGTGACTAACTGTAAAAATAACTTCCCTGAAAACCAATGCCACCAAACTGGTATAACTGCTCAGTTACTTACGGTGGTGCCCTGAATCTTCTCTAGTTTGAGCAAATCATGAAGCCACTGTAGCTTCTAATGAAGTCCTGGAGCAGAAGCCTCTGTGTGGCCAGATCATGTCCATGCACTAGATTTATGTGGAGACACATGTAGTTATCTTCTGTTGCTCCACTTTCCAGCTCCATCATTAGCTACTGTGAAATGGGCAAAAGAGGGTGGGAGAGGAATCGTGGCTGTGGTAAGTCGCATGTCAGCATTTCGTGTGTGAGGCCTATCGCTGCAGGCACTGCCAGTCAGTCTGTGCTAATAAAGACCAGAAGCAACAAGAGGTTGCGCTGATGAGGGAGTGTTTTTACTACAGGAGGAAAGAGCCAAAAACCTCAGTAAGTTTGAAACAGCAGAAGGCCAGAAAGCAACTGGCTATTTACATAGCAGATGTGGGGTTTTTTTAACTAAACCTTTTATAGGCCTAATTGATTGTCCTAATCTTCTGGCACATAGCAGCCTCTCATTTCAAGCCCATTGATGATGGAGCTCTGTAAGCAACAGGCAATGTTAAAAATCCATTAGCCGACCAGAAATGATATTAAATCCCTTTGCTGAGGGCAGACTGTTCTTTTGTTCTGTAACTCTTCTCCCACATTTTAAGCAAGCCCAGAGCCCTGCTCTTCATTTTGCAGCATAGTTTCTGTTCAGATACTGTTTTTCTGTTTTCCAACTCCTCTATAATGGTACAAGGCCCTTGAAAGATCAAGGTTTTGGCACATATAAGTGGCCCTACAAAATTCAACTGCTTTTTCAAAGTGTCTCAAAACACACAAAAAAAGGCTGTAACTGGATGCCTTTTCATTCCAATGCATGTAAGAACACAGGTACAAATAACCTGAGCCTGCCAACATGGAGATCTTGTTTGAAATCTGACTTTCATCATCTTCATCTCAAGAAGAGTTACTGAACACACGGTGTTTACTAACATTACTGAGACCAAGATCAGCCACTGATCTCTGGTTATCCTCCTTTGGGATACCACACCAGGTTTAATTTCTCCATGTTCCCTTGTCCTGTTCAGCTTTGGTACCATCATCATCTCTGGAGCCATTCAACATCACCTCCCATAGGCAAGCCTATGCCTATCTTCTTTGAGCTATTTTCCTTCTCAGCAAAGCAACCTGGTGCAAAGATCTACAACCACAGGCTCAGCAGTCAAGAAAATTGTCTAGAAAAGTAGATATTGAGATACCAGTGTCAGTTTGTTTGGAGCAAAGAAAGTTAAATATGATTTATTGTGTTTGGTTTTTAGAGGACTGGGACTTTTTCTTTCGATAATAGCTAGCTGTTAGTTTATTTATCATGGTGTTCCAGTATCTTAATTAACATTTAGATGATCAAAAACCTGAAATGATATTTTAAGAAGTACGGAGGTGGATATTTCCTTTTAGGGACAAACATTTATAGCAAAGCTGCTGAATATGTGAAAAGTGCATTGCAAAAAAACCTCTTGTGGCCAAATTTTTCAGCATACGGCAGTGAGTTTTGTCCTCTTCTGATCACCAGACATCAACAATGAGAATCACTTTTGCACCAACAGGCAGGAAAGGCCTATTTGCATTTTAAGAAAGTCTTATTGTTCCTGAACCACAGAATAAAATGTCTGGCAGAATCAGAAGTTCTTTGTCAAGGAGTACAGAGTTGATTTGCAAGAGGAATAAAGGCATTTCCTCTTGCTGATACGTATGATTTAAAACCATGAAGTTAGAAAGGACTTTATTTTAGCAGGGATATTTTTCTTCTCTGTAACAGCCTTGAAGAAAAACCTGCCTATTACTGCCTCAGTTTTTTCTCAGCATGTTGTTTCTAAAGAAAACTATGTCACTAGGAAGTCAGTTCTAATTTTATGTGCTGTTTTGTAGCCTGCCTACATGCAAGGCAACTTTTCTTGCTATTTAAACATTGGATATTGTTAGGAAATCGGGTGGGGTAGGCACTCAAACAGACCCACACCTCAGTGACATATAATCTAAAATTTATTGATTTGGCAGAACAGGTAGCATGGTTGGATATCAAGTCCTATTCTACAGAACATAAATATACAAGTCCCAGCTTCTCCCCACACCCCGTTTGGTTTAGACTGACACAAGGTGAACTCAGGGGAATGGGACACTCCAACCAGTGAAGGTGTCAGCTCTAGACCTAGCAGCTTGGTCCTGAATAGAGGGTTCCTCCTCTAGCTCCCACATGTTGTTGGACATCCCTGTACCCCCATCCCAAGGAGCTACTGATCTAACCTACCCACAACTCTGCATATTTTGAACTGGCAGATTTAACTGTAAAAAAAGAACCAACACAAAAAAAAACCCCTTACTAAAGAGTAAAACCTTTGAAGTCAATCCCATGCTGCCGTTATTCATGAAAAATTGCCTAAATAAGATTTTTGCCTGTTTTTCTCTGTGTGTTTTGAACTTTTTCATCCTACACATCTGTTACTCATGCATAGAATGCCTTTGCCATGGTCTTCAAATGAGTGTAGACTATCTAGTCACGTCAAAAGAGAAGGGTATCTATAAAGTGCAATTTCATCTCCTTAAAAAGGAAAAATTATCCTTTTGAATCATCAAAATGACAATGCCAAGAGCTGCCACAATACATTTATCTGTGGGCCAGTTAGGAGCAATAAACAGCAGACCCCAAAATTATTATGTCCTCTTTTTATTACTTTTTTGAACAATCCATTCAGTCCTGTATTTAGCAGTGGAGAGTGCAATTGGAGGATCATTAATTGTGAGGTGAATATTAGTGTATCAGTCAGCGCACCTGGCAACCGTGCATCCATCAACTTGAATTATCAGTCAGGCATCGGATGGCAATGACTTCCAGCGGTCGGCCGTTTAGGGTGGCTGGGGAAATCTGGGTTCAGGCTTTGATCTATAGCTCGCCTGATGACCAGTTGAGGATCTGCGCCTCTGTCCTCTCCACAGTGTCAGCTGGGGCAGGCGATGGGGTCCAAGCATCAGTTAAGAAAAAGCATCAGAGGGGTGCCAAGTATTAAGGCAGAGAAAGTGGGCAGTTCCTGAGGTGGCAGGAGGCACTCGAGGAGGCTGAAGGCCAAGGAAGGGCAAGCAAAGGGATGCCCAACTCATCGTTACAAACCTAATGATTTGGGGGGGATTGAGCTCAAGATTTTTAACTTTCAAGGTGTGGATGTCCTGCGTAGAAAGTGTTGTTCTCATCTACCCACAGCTCTCAACTGAGGAGGAGCAGAGGAAGGAGGAGGGTGAGTGTTTGTCCAGCAGCAGCCAGCCACAGGGGTGAGAAGTAGCCATAGGGGGATTTTTAAAAACAGTCTCCCTTTCAGCATCAGAGCTTTTATGCAAAAACAATTAAAAAAGAAGAAGGGGGTGGGAGAGGAGGTTGCGCAAAGGCTTAGAGACAACTGCAGGTGCACCAGTGCCATTTCAGGGACTTTTCTTTCTCCTTCTAAGGTGACATCCTAAGCCCTTCACTGCTACAATACTGTCCTAGCTTGCTTAAAATTCTCGTTTCCCATAAAATCTGGCACAGAGACAACTTTCTGGTGACAATTGCAAATGCGCTTGGGCAGAAAGGGGCAAGGCACTCATTATTTTTATCAGCCTCCCACAGCAGAAGTTGAAGTTCTATGGAAAATATGTAATTTCAAATGTATTTATTTATGAAATTTTAAAATCAAAACAATTTCTGACTGACATGTTCCTCTCAGCTGGAACAATAAAAAATTGTGGTTGGATCATAGCTGGATTAGCTGGAGGTGAGAATCTCTCTGTGTCTCTTTCCCTTCTTCTTTCTCTCTTTTATAGACCTGAATCTTTTTATCCTCTCTTTTTTTTTTTAAACTTTCGCATAAGTGCCTAGTATAGTTATCTTTATACAGTCAGCATAACGTCATGTTGTTACCAACATTTGCGGTTTTCTTTCAAATTTCTCCAGGCTGTAGGGCTTGTTCTCCCTTTATAGCTATTAATCTTATGTTGAGTCTTGAAACAACAGGCAAAAAGCTTCAGCCAACAGTGCTGTGGCCATAGCTGTGCTGGCCAAGAGGATGATAAAGGTTCCCCTCGCATGTGTGTGATAAACATAATTCTCATTTGCATTCCTTAGGATAAATGTCACTTTCCTGAAATGCAGAGTAGTTACAAAATTACTTTTGTAGGAGAGACAGACATAAAGACTTGGAATAAAATTCTGCCCTGTCTCCTCTGTCTCTGCCTCCAGATCTTTCCATACACCTATACTGAGGAGTTCTGTTTCCATTTATGCTTCCTTCAAAAAAGGCTTAGATTTACAAAAGTGATGCAGTGTGTCCTTTTGGTAGTATTTAAGGTCAGATTATCAGAACAGTTTAAGATTTAATTTTCTGTAGCTGTTCTGGAAGACCTAGCCACTGGTTTAGATATTCAAGTGGGAGCTGACCCAGTCATAGAGTATTTCTAGCAAGGTGTTATTAAACATGACCTGCTTCTCAAAACAATGCGTCCTTCCAGTGCCGAGTGTCTGGATGCATTAGCTGGTATCTGAAGAAAATGACTGTGGCAGAACCTCATTTGTAAATTTAAGAGCTACTCAGGTAACCTGACATGAAATTTCCTCATTTGCTTCCAGTGAAACACTGATTCTTTTGTCTGTTTCGGCTTTTCATTTGCAAAAGGCATACTAGCCTTTACAGACTATGAGATAATTAATAGATACATTAGTACATAGGACATAGAGGACGAATGTGCAAATGTATGTGTGAGTGGTTTTTTCCTATATGAATTTGACATATACATTGACAGTTATGTTTTGTTTATGGACACTACGAGTCAGCTAAACATGTCCAATACTTTCCATTCTAAACACCCAGTTTTAGCAGCTTGCAATTTTTACAACTCAAATGCCAGCATCTGGGCCAAACAGTGCTGTATTAGTAACAGCTCTGACAGTTTTACCCATTAGTCCCTCAAATGGGAGCCATCCCATCCAAGTTTTGGCAAACGTACTCATATCACAGGGCATAAAGAGGCAAAGATAGTGAGCCCATAGTAAAGTCCATGAGGCTATTAATCCCCTTGTATTTGGAATTAGGCTACTATGGTACTCAAGAGATGATGCTTAAGGACACACACTGTCCAATGAAAGTAAAAAAGAAGTATTGAATAGGGCTGCCCATTCATTGAACACTGACCTCCCTGTTCAGTGAATGAAGTAGCATGCCTTGCATAAAAATAGTGATAATCACATCCCTAGATTGCAATCAAAAAGTGAATGAGCAGAACCTTTGTTCTGGCATGCTCAGCATTTAACAGATTAAGTAAGTAACCTTAGTAAGGGTCTTTGGAGAAGAGCGTGAGAGGGATGATTACTTTTTGAAGGTAGTAACAAAGAGTCCACCAAAGCTGTTGGCCTACTCCCCCTTTGAACAAAAAAACAGAGAAAAAAGTAGATAGGGTACTCCAACTTTAGCTTAGTTGCTAAGCGTTTAGTTCCTCTATTTCTGATCCACCACAAATTGAAATGATTCCAGGTGAGCTAAGAGTACTTTATACCAGTAGTTTCCAGCTGTGCTTTGAGGTTGGCATAGGGGAATATCTGCTACTGGGAATAAATGGTAGGCTGCAATCAGGCTGACAGCTATTTAGAGGGGCAGGAAGCAAACAAGACAGTGATGGTCAGGCTTGCAGGTCATCAGAGTATGTTCGGCAGAAGTCCCTGAGGAGAGTGTTTTATTATCCCAGACCTCACTGCTTCTGCAGGAACACTCCCCTCTCCAGACACTGCAGTGGCCATCTCAAATATGAACTATCTCCTTACTCTTCCCCTTCCCATGCTTCAGTCTACAGGAAGATTAACCCAGTCAGAATAAGCATACCAGAGAGGCTTTCAACTTCAAACAAGCCCTGGTACCCTATGGCAGATAAGTGAAATGATACTGATTCCCCTCAAACAGTCTGTCCTATTGTGGTGGTGGTGTTATTACTGTTATTGCTATTATTGTTGTCATCATCATTTTTTACTTTTAGTCATTAATACCACTTATTTCCTACTATTTAATGTATGTTCACACCAAATTCCTAGCTTTCTTATGCTCTCTGGGGGAATTTATTGGCAAATAATGTTTCAACACATTGCTATATCCTGTGCCACTACTTTAGGCATAATGAAATACCTCTCTTATACCAGCATGACTGTAGGACTCTGACCATACTCACTCAGCTTTACATAACTTGTTTGCAAGATCCATGTTCTGCCTGCTTTTTCCCCATTTCAAACTACCAGGATGCCTTCCAAAACCAGCCCTATTCAGGCAACTGTAAAGTCAACGGGCTTGCTTACATGGGAGCCCAAAAACTGATGCAGCGGGTCAAACCCTGGTCTCATTTACACCTGTACTGAATGTGGATCCATTCTCCATAACGTGAGCTGTGGCTGTGCCTCAGTTCTGAATCTTGGGAGCTTTTGGGTCAGATATGTTGCTGATATGTAGTTGTCTGATCTCTGGCACACAGTTTTGAAATAGCTTAGCCATGATTCTCTGCGGAGGTTTGATTTAGTGTGATGGAGATTAGAAACTGAGGAAGAAGAAATCCTGGGGAAAAAAGAAAACGTGGCTTGTAGAAATGCCTTTTTCAGAGCTTGAGATACAGTAGTTAAGTGTAAATACAGAATAAATGCTGCTTCTTTAAGCCCTTTAGTTATTCCTGAGTGAGAGGCAGGGAGATACATACAAATTATTTCCAAGCTGCCTAGTCCCACAGTAAACCAGGTAGTTAGAAATGACAATGAATTAAAGATTGAAACTTTTGGTAGTTATAGGGAATTTCATTTTGATTTACAAAGACTTCTTGTAGACTCAACTGTGTGACTGAAATACTTTTCCTCTCCTTGAAGCCACTACTTACCTACACACAGGTAACAAATGGCATTCAGCAATAGAAATAGTGTTGCTGTTTTGTAATTTATTGTCATATTCATTTTCACATGACCACAGACTTCTGTTCTGAAGAAGCTGGGTTTTGATTTTTGAAAGTAGCACAGATACTTTGCATTCATTTTGCACATCATTTGAATGCACCGTTGTATTGACAATTGTGTATCTTCTGTGATCACATGGTCATAACATGTTAAGGACCAATATCCACCTTGTAATGTTAACACTAAAATGGCTGGAAGAGCGTAACACAGCCAGCAGAAAGGACTGTGAGACCAGCTACCTTTTCAGCTGGATCTCAGGAGCAACTTGGTAAAGCAGGTAAGAGTTATGCCAGTACAGACCAGCGTGAGAGGAGAATTAGACCCAGTGTAAGCACTGACTCGAAAATACATGTTGCATAGGCAAAGTATGATGTCATTTTCCTTTTTTTCATTCCATCCTCCTTCCTGTTTTCTCACAGTGTCAGTTGCTAACCATTAGGAAGGGTGATTTAGCATTTCATCATCAGCAATAAAAGCACAAAGCCACAGAAGTCAATATTGGTTTGAGCATGTGTTATTGAAAAGAAACTATAACTGAAAAAATCCTCACAGCACAGTGATCCAAGTGCAACCATGCAGAAAAAAAAAAACCAAAAAAAACCCAGGGATGTGTTCTTCTAGTAAATCCTGTGTTTACTAGGAAAGAAGACCCCAGGAATGAGACTAGACGTCTGCACGTACCCGAGCAGTGAGGCACTGTGCATCGGCTCAGCTGAGAGGACGTAGGCAGGCAACAAGCAGGGAGCAGGCGCTGACCCCACTCCATGGGAGTCCCCGGGGTGCACCCCACACTCAATCCTATTCACTCCCCATCTCTCCAGCAGTCTCAGTAGGAAGGCAGGGAGGATGTTGGTTCCCTGTCCTGCAGGAAGCGCACAAGTGAAAGGTCTGAGCCTGGCTCACTGCAACCACCCCTGGCTCCTCCTGCCTCTATCTGGCTTGAAAGTGGCCACTTCAGGGACCTCGTCCCCTGAAAGCGGTCCTGTCAAGGCTTGTGTTTTGTCACTGACTTGATAAGCCCTTCCCTGAAGTGTTTTTTTCAGACGTAGCATTTCACTGAATGAAGTCAGCAGCATGTACATGGCGTTGAGTACTCAAATAACCAAGAGCTACATGAGTACTTTCAGATGCAGGATTCTTCTGACTAATATTCCTATAATGTCTGACTAATGACAGCCGGTTAAAATGTCAAGAGTTTTGGGGTGGTCTTTCACTACCTTGTTTCTTACTCACTCTCACAGTAGATGATAATTAACTGACATGTTGTTTACTCATTCCATTTTTAAAGTCCTGTGGGGATAAAAGAGTTGCTGCAGCTTAACTGCTTCTGCATAGTTTAGGAAGTCTTATGGGTGTATGAGTAAGAGTGGCTGTTCCTGCCTCAAAGCAAACAGGCTTGGCTCTGTCATTTAAGAGTAGGTCCACACTGAAGATAATGCAGAACTACTGTTGCCCAAATGGGAGAAGTCCGCTTCTGTAAGGCATATTTTCTCCCAGAGCTCCCCTACCAGCAGCACTGAACTTTTCCACTGCCAGTGATGGAGAGCAAGGTCAGACCCATGGCATCCTCACTGCCCCGCTCAGAGATGTGCAAGGAGCCCTTTCTGCACCCTCTGAGCACCGGCTCAAGGAGGTGAGAGCAGCAGTCCCTCGGCGCATGGGTGGGCAATGGTAAGGGAGCTGGCTTTGCCCTCTCACGCACCCATGGAGCTATCTCTCACTTGCAAAACCTGGCCCTCCGCTGATGGCCTGCCTCCCCAGGGCAGCTCCAGAGCCTGGGTGTTCCTTCAGTGGCTTCCTCAGCCATGCACGGCTCCCATGCCAAGCCCTTTCAGAGTAGCAAAGGGATTTTGCTTGATGTTGATGAGGCAGAGACATCACTGATAAGACTATCATACAACAGAGCATAATCCAACATATATCTAAAGGCAGCAATAGCCTAGGAAAGAACCTCAGGGAGAAATGCCTAAAATGGAGAGGCTGTAAAGAAAGTGCATGTATAAATGTATACGAAAAAAGTAGGCAAGGCGAAGAACACTGTCAATATTTACTCTGCTGCAACCGACCTCCCCATCAGTTCTTTCAGGTCATTCATTAAATGCATGGAAACTATTGATTTTGTCTAATTAAATCATTTCCGTGCATTTCACAGGGACAAATGCTAAGCATGGCCTGCGCTGTAAGGCTTGTAAGATGAGCATCCACCACAAGTGTGCAGACAGTATTGGACAACAGCGTTGCATGGGCAAGCTGGTAAGTGAGCAGCTCAGGGCTGCAAGTGCAGTGGGAGGCACCAGCTTGTGCTGGAGCCACTTGCTTTGTGTGCCTGACCCACAGGCTGGCATTTAGCTGGTGCATTAGCAAAACTGACACCAGGTCATTTTACTGAGGCGGGAAAAGTAAAGCCAGGTCATATTATCAATTTGGGCTACTGCCACCACACAAAAACCTGAACAAAAATGAAGCACAAATCTGGTCTGCTTTGTGGATGTGAAAATACAGTTACATAATCCAAATTTAGCTAAATAATAAAATTAATTCCCTTGATTTAAACTGTGCTTGCTGTAGTGTAAGTCTCTCAAGGAATGCTATAAATTAGTCAAAATATTTCAATGGAGTTTAACAAATGAAAAATCCTTCAAATTATGTTTTATTGTTTTTTCCACTCATAGGGCTTGAAGAAAAAACATAATCCATCTTAAAAAGAAAACCAAAGGATATTTCACAGTGAGACACTACAGAATATGAAGCAATCTTTCAGTAGGAGAGGCTGGGAGGAGACTTGTCCCTGTATGGACACAGCTCCTTAGTGCCTGGGTCATCTTCTGAGCAGCAAATTCTCATTATTGGCAAAGGCAGGACACTGTGTTTGAGACTATTCTAACCCAACTTGATGACTTTTATGGGAATATGGTTCTTTTGGTTTCTTTTGGAAAAAGAACTTGGAAAAATGACCACTTGCAATATGAAAACTGAATACGTATATTCATGTTTCAGACTTTCTTAGATTTGTTGCAACCTGAAGGCACCTGAGACAAATATGAGCTAAAACCAAACAGTTTCAGTGTGTTAAACAATGAAAAGATGCAAGCATTGACTTCAAAAGGGCTGGAAATCTCACCTTTCTCTGGAAAGATCTTTCCAAGAGTATTCAGTGAAAGCTATTGAGGCAAATCTTTGTGCATTTAATCCATAATCGTAGCCCTAGTGTGAAGCATTTGGGTGTAGGAAGGTGGTCTCTGGAAAGCTGAATGACCTCATTGCAAGCCCTGGACAAGCCAAATATTAAATCACGTGAATTGTTTCACACATTTCTTGATTCCAGCCTCAGCTCTTGTGGTCACTAGTTTACAAAAGCAGAAAAGTAGAGTCCAAATTAACAGCAGGGCGTCATCCAGCAAATTCACAGGAGTTTTATGGGCTCATGTTATGCCTGAATCTAGTCTGGGGCAAACCGAAGCTGGAGAATCTGGAATTTATTCCTCTAAGAATCCAAATTTATCAGTCTCCTCATTCCTTCTCAATCTATACTGCAGCTCATTAGCAAAAGAACTAGTTGTTGAACTATCATTTTTTGATGTATACGGAACATAAGATATGGAAAACATATGCATCTCCATGAGGCTTTTCCACTTCTCACTGTGACTGGAAGTTCTCACAGCCTGCAAAGATTAGAAATCTGAAAGACCATTTGTGAATCTTTAATACCTTGAAGGGTGTTTCCAAAGACTTCAATGTTAGCACTTTCATTTTGAGATACTTGCTAGCTGAGATAGTAAATAGAGAGGTAACAGAAAGTGTTTAACCTTCTAGGAATGGTTTTTAGAGTGGTATAAGGCACCATTATTGGCCATATTGTGGTATTCTTTAATGGTATAGCTTGAGTTGTTATAGTGCATTTCTCTACAAATGGACATTGAGGGGGCATCTGGTGATGGCTTGGGGAGTTTTCTGACCTCACAAGACAAAAAAGCAGTAGAAGCTGCAGTCAGTCAGCAGCAAACCTTAGAAAAACCTATAGAAAGTCTCTAAATTCCTTGGATTTTGGAAGTGCGTACATGGGAACATGAGGATTTGGAGTTAGGGTGGGGAAGGGTAGTTGCGTGTTTAGCATTACATTACATAAGAAGAAAGGGAGAGGAAAACTTCCCAGAACCTCTAATGATTCAGCACTTCTGCTGCAATTAATTAGTGCTGCTTTTATGTAAAAGACAAAAGAAAAAGGGGAGCTGAAAATGAGCCCCTCCTTCCACATAAATATGGGAAATTGTTTTTTTCCAGGAGAAAAATCAAATAAATCCCTAATCTCTAAACCCCACAGTGACTCAACAACAGGAGGCAAATTTCCAGCCTCACCACACTGTTATGCCATTAGCCGAAGAGCTGAGGTTATTTCTACTACATCAGTCATGGCAGCAATGCACTTCACTTGTTTTTGCTTTCTCTCCCTCCAGCCAAAGGGATTTCGACGGTACTACAGCTCACCACTACTCATTCATGAACAGTTTGGCTGCATCAAAGAAGTGATGCCTATTGGTAGGTTTTGATTGCTTTTCCCTTCAGTCTCCCTTTGGCAGTGCTCTGCAACAGCAGCGGCAGACTTCCAGCCGTGGTATTTACCCTCAGCAGCCTTCCAGCTCCTTTCGGTGACTGGATGTCCTTCTGCCATCTCAGGAAAGGACCACTTCAAAGATACAAAGCTGGAAGAGGAGAGGGTGTGTTTATTGTGCGTTTCACTCAAAACCCCATACATACAACCTCTTAGCAACTACTAGTAGGCAGTCAGTTTAAAATTACTTGTCTGAGGACATTTACATTGTTGTTTTCAGCAGTTAGGGGGGAAAAAAAAAGTTAATTACATGGATTTCATCTAAGTTTCTCTTTCTAAAAAACATCCATCATTTTTGTCAGAAGTCATAGAAATGTTTTGAACAAACTCTGGCTAAAAAAAAAGAGGTGTGCTTTGCTCTCATCAAAATTCAAAATCCCATGTTTTTTCTCAGTACTTTGCCCAAAATTTCCCTTCTTCTACACAGTGCTACAAATGTACTGTAATCTATGTGCCTACCACCTTGTACTGCAAGGGAGGCTGAGGTCTAATAATGCAGTATGTAGAAGAGGATTTGAACTGAATTTGCTCATGCCAATTGAAGACATCCATTTCTCTGCCTTGGGAGATGACTTTTGGGGCCAGCTATGAGGGAGAGTGCGAGTGAGAATTGAATGGACATACGTCAGTGGGGGTGGTGGCCTTTCCGGCTACCCCTACACTGATCTGAGCAACCTGGAGCACATTCCCAACAGGCAGGTACTTACTCACACCTGCGTCCGGATGCCATAAAGCCCCACAGTGGGGTTGTCGGTACCTTTCAAGGAAGATCCAGGCCATCCTGTTTATCCACGTCAGTCAAGTAGGAGCACTCTGAGGGTAGATGGATAAAGGTGATGGCCCACCCATACCTCAAGGATGGTCAGGCACAACGCAGGGTTTTTTCCTTCAAGCATCTGCTGTTGAGAGCAATCCAAAAGGTCAGTGATAGGAACAGGCAGCAAACATGGATTAAAGCCTCCTGGTACTCTGTCTTCCTTACCTCAGTGTAGGCAGCATCAGTGGTGATTAGAGAAGGAGTATGGCAGATAAAGAAAGACGAGGCAATGTCAGGGACCCAAAGAGCCTGTATGAGGGGAGGATGATCTTTATGGAAGCAGAGAGGCAGCAGAAAATTGCTAGCAAAAGCCAGTTCCACTAAATTCATCAAACACTTTTTATCAGGATAGTCTCTCAACTTGTGTCTAAGTGTACACCCCACCATGCTGGTAGAGGCAGGTGTTTCTCCAAGTGGAGCAGGAACATGACCAGAAATACCTTCGAGGGACTGATGCATGTTTTGCTCCTTCTGTTGCAGCCTGTGGAAATAAGGTTGACCCTGTGTATGAAACTCTCCGCTTTGGGACCTCCTTAGCCCAGAAAACCAAAAAGGGCAGTTCTGGAAGTGGGTCTGACTCTCCCAACAGAAACTCTGTGAGTATCCCACATCTATCTTCCATTTTCTTTCTGAGGGAGCAATAGATAATCATTCATAGGAGTTTGTATCAGAGTTCACAAAACTTGTATTTCAAACTGTAAAAAAAAAAAATAATCTCACTCTCAGCTTACAAAATGAGACCAGAAAACACATTATTTTTGCAAACTCAGGTTTTAAGTATCTTTTAGATGACTCTTGAGAAAAAGGGAAAAACACAAATTAAATGGATAATATTCTTTTATTGGATTGGAAAAGGAAATTATGTTCTTTTGATTTTGCATATCTGTGTAAAAGCAGAACAGAGATATTTAAACTGTCATGCTGGAGTAGATGCATCCTGCCTGTTGTTGATGGTGGACGTTTACCCTTCATACCAGTGATAGCAATGGGTTGGAGTCTTCAGAGCCTAGATTTAAAAGTACAAGCTCCACAGTACAAGCCCAGCCAAAATTAAGCCACTGCTACTGCAACAAGGCGATGGACTGGCACCTCCACCCCTGCCCAGGGTAGTCTCGGGAGGGACACGTCACAGATTTGGGCTCCTCTCTCCAAGCCCCAAATATAGGCAGGTGTGCTCAGCTGCTTGTATCCAGACAGGGAGATTTTCACCTTCATGTTAATCTTTGTCATTCACTCTCTCCTATCATAAAAGTCACGTTCTTCAGGACAATGGCAGAAGAGCTGGAGAAGGAGGACAAGGGAAACGATAGTTCCCTTAGCCCTGCCTTTGCTAAATCCATACCTAGTTCAACAGTAATAATTACCAATTTCTTCCTTACAGAAATGGTTATTTCAACAGTATTGGGACCCATAAAATCAGGAGCTCATTCATGGTGTTGAAAGAATGTTTCACCTCCAATAAACAGTCACTTAAGCCTATGCTTGAGGCTCTCTTTTTTTTCAAAGAGATTCTCCCCACTCCCACCAAAAAAAAAAAAAAAAAAAAAAAAAAATCTCACCTGAGTACACTGGAGGCTAAAGCTGATTGTCATGTCTAAAAATCAGACCCACGTTATCTGACAATCTCTTCTGCACTCACCTTAGTGTAAAAATCACCAGGCACAAAGACATAATGAGACTTGGTCTCCAGGCCTCAAAGCAGATACTTACATGTTTAATTTAAAGTTGTGCTAATATCTGTTTATGCTAATATCTGTTTATGTTTGGTACAACATTTCCCTGGCACTTAAATGTATGCTCACTCATATGGCTGAACTGTAACCTCAGGTGGCATAGGTGGCCTCTAAACAGACATCCATTTGTGTCAGATGGTAAAGAAAACAGACAAATTTAAACAAGAACTAAGTGAAATCTGCAAGGCAGTTATTAAAGGATATGTCCTCTATCCACTCTTGTTTGTGCCTTAAAAGGAATTTGGTAATTTCCATTCTTTTTTAAAACCCAGAATGACTCTACCACCTGTCGCATTGTGATTACAGTTCTTTCTTTCAATTATTTAATTTACTTTGAAACAGAAGTTCTACAAATGTAATTGTTGCTTTCTAAATCAATAAAGCATTCTTTTGAATTATGAATGGCAACTCAAGCACAGAAATCATGAATGCTGTGTCAGCTTGCCCTAGGGAGCTGATCATAACTAGGTGGGGGGTGGGTGTAGAATGAGGAATGCAAGTTCATTATGGGAATTTCTCCAGGGTATTGAGGCTGAGACAGCACATAGCACGTGTCAGCATACGGAAAACAGAAAACGTTAGAGAACTGAATAAACAGACAAGTGAAACCATAACTTCTGCCAGTGCAAGCCTGTGGATTGAGACAAGGATAAAAATGAGGGGTGGACACAACCCTGATCCAAATGATGGGGCCATGGAGCTTTACAACTGTGATGTGTGACCCAGGAGCAGGCACTGACCAGTGATGTGACACAGAGCCCTTAGAGCCCAGGTAAAAATGCACAGGAGTGTGTGAGCTAGCAGCACGTGTGCCGTTAATAATGCACAGGGACTAAGATCTTTCCCCAGTGGTCCTCACTTCTGTGCTGCTCTGCTCCTCTCAAAGCAGAAGCAGCAATGCAGCTATGAGGCTTACAGCTGGAGCTGGGGAGCGCTTCAAGGTTCTGCCCTGTCACCAAACCAGGGACACCATGGACGTGGTGACACCTGGGATGCTACTTCACCTCGCAAGTGGTGTCCAAGCTCCCAAAGGGCTAGCTCTGGATCAGAGCAGCATAGCTGCTCCTGCTGAAGGTAGTTAAAAGCAAAGGCAACTAGCCTAGGAGCCCTGCCTTGCTTCTACAGCCATGAAGCTTCCAGGACTGCAGTTTGTGTCTCTGCACAGAGTAGAGATAACCATCTTGCTCTGACCTAGCCAAGGTATTTTTAACACGACTGAGCAGTGTGGACACACCCACTGTGATTTTTCAGCCTGGATTCTGCATTTCCCATAAAAGAAAGTGGCCATATGCTCCAGATTTACTACCTACTGCTTCCTTCAAAAATGTGCTTCTGCAACCCACATTTATACAGAAAGTCACTTGAGGTGATGTAAATGTGATTGCAGTTCTTGTTAGTTATTAGTGGATAGCATCTTCTCAAAAGCAGCTTTGTATCTGTCATTTCTATTAGACTGTTTGTCATACAGCTCTGGACTGAAAAATCATTAAAGGTAACTGAGGTTACTTCAGGAGGTCTTGGATGAGGTATATTCTGAAAAGACAGTCACTGCACATCCCTTATGCAGTAGTACCCAAAAAATAGGAAGCTAATCAGCAATTATGAAGCTAGTCTATGAAGACTAAGGAACATGCTGTAGCAATGAGCTGAAAAATACCTGGGACTTATTATTTCAACAAAGCCAGTCTTTCCCTTCTCCACCCAGAAACTAGAAATACCTAGATATGCTCTACACTGACTCCATGTTAGCACTGCTATTACAGTGCCTTCTCATCCAGGGGTGACCCATTTGTGAAAGCAGCAAGACAAGCGTGACCTGCTGCAAAAGGCTCAGTCTAAAAACAAGGCATAACAGAGCAATAAAGTAGAAGGCTCTTAAAATAATGAGGGAAACAAGATAACCACAAGATACCTGTGGCATAAATCTACTTTTAACCTCTTTGTTCATTAATATCCCTGGATGGAGAAGTAGCTAGGAAATTACTAGACAGGGGAAGTAAAATTGTCAAAGTACTTTCTAAAACAAGCTTTGTTGTCAACACTAGTAAGAGGAAAAAAAAATATAAAAATCTATAAAGCAATTCAGATTTTGTGCTCCCTGAACAAAAGCAGAGAATGTTCCTCATTTGGCTTTTCCTCCAGTAATGCAGGCAACGGACAGAGCTATGTGTACAGTATAATTGTAAAGTGTCATGGAATAATGAAGTTAAATCCTTCCATGTGTCTTAAAATACTGTTAACAAGAAATAAACAAAGCTTAGGAGCCTATAAGGATTTAGTTTTCCAGGTTAGAGAGAGCACCTGACTCGAGTTCAATGTTTGTGGTTTTTATGGTTATCAGAGATGTTTTACCCAAAAGAAGTCACGTGTGGAGAGTTGAGAAACTGAAGTTCCGTAAGGTCAGATTTGGAGAGAGTTGTTTGGAGCAGCTCCTGGTTCCTGTTGGGCTATACATGGAGAAGCTGACTACCCAACCGAGGAATCTGGTGCCTTATGCAGAGATTACTTCTGAGGCTTGAGATTATGTCATCCCATGTTTTCCTGCACCCTAGAACAATGGGTCCCTAATCATGATTGACATTAATATGGTACAAATAAGAAATCATAGTAATTCTAACAACAACATTTGGGTTTCATTTTTCCCTAACCATACCAGCCAGATGACTGTTTGAAAAGAAAGTGAGGGCAGATATTTAAAGTCTGACTTCACCAACTCTATCACACTCCAGCTCTTTCTTTCACAGCATATTAACAGAATTAAAATCACCTTTACATTACAGTTATTATACTGAATAATGTATTCAGGGTTAATAAATTGTCAATAGTTTCAATTAATGTTGTCTCCCTGGTAGATAGCTATTTAGTATACCTGCAGGATGTACAAATTCCCCTAAGTCCCTTCTATTTTATACAGAGAACCACATTGTTTAACACAATCCTTTGTTCCTTAACTTTCACTTCACTTTGTACTGAAGAAATCTTTTGTACTTCAGACTGTAAACTTGGTCTGGAGTTCTTTCTGGGCTTTCATTGCTCCCTGTGAAGTAGATATTTGTCATGCATCACCAGATACAGTGTTTTCTGCAATCCCATTAGCCTGACTTGCTCTGCTCTGATAGCACCCAAGTAGTGCATTCCCCAAAGGCTCTTGTGTGGTCTTTTTTCACCTCATCGGTCACTTTTTCTGGCTTATCCCATCTCATTTGCTCTTTCTGTCCCTGCAGACAGCTGACCTGGCAGAAGTTCCTGAGGAAGGTGATAGCTCTGCAGGCACCCTTGACATAAGCAGGAAACGCAGCAACAGCGGTGAGTGCTGCCAGGCCAGGATAGCATCTTCAGATGTATAGGCCTGTGTACAACCTATTTCAGATGGGTGTTTATGGTATGTCCATGTTTTAGCAGCATTCTGGTTTTCAAAGTGGAAGGTGAGTGGGGCAGGTAGTTGGTGCAAGAATTTGGGGAATGGTTTTTGCCATTCAGATGAAATCCAAGCCACCAGTTTTCTTAATTTGTTGTGTCCAGACCCGACACTGGACAAGGTTCAGGTCCGTTCCCTATCTCTTACGCTTCAGGAACATGACTGTAGACTAATCACTGAACATGCTTCAGTTCCACACAGGCAAAGCGGAAAAAAATAATTCTTTCTTTTCCATACATTTGACTTGTCTCCATGTCTCTATATACCATAACCTCTTTGGGACAGGAAATGAATCATATAATATCCATATGTCTGTAAAATATCCAACACAAAGAATCCTGATTATAATTGCAGCTTCTCAGTACAACTATAGTATATGCCCAGTAATATTAATAGCCCAATTCCTTTATCTGCTTTGCAGCACAAGAGTAATGTTTTTACAGCATTGGTATGATGGGATTTCAAGACCATCATACCAACTGAGAGCTTAATAATGAAATCTCAGCCACTGAGGGATGGTGTTTGTGACCCTGTTCTTGAACTCAGTCATGGTGAGGGAAGCAATAAGTACAAAGGGGTTTGCAACACTAAGCAAAACTTCAGGCCCAAACCATCAGAGCAACTTCTCAAGCAGCACCTAAACCTGAAGGCTGCTTTGCTGAATCTCACATGAGAGTACAGTACAAAAATAAATCACAGTGAGCATAGCTTTCTTCCTAGCAACCCCAGTGCTCCTTACATGCTGCTAGCAATTTATGTAGGTGAAATGCCAGCTTCAGCTGTCCATTCCCATTTTATGCTACCTCCTTATTCTTTTCCTTCCCTCCTGGTCCTATCACTTCTCCTCACTGTGTTCAGCCATTTCCTCCGTCTCATTTTGTGAACATCCCATCTATGTTATCTGCTTTCTCCTGACAATTTGGGGGGGGGGGGGGGGTGTTCTGTCTTGTGAGTGCAAGTTGACCTGACCTGGTTAAAGATAAAGAATTCAGTCTGTTTCACATTGTTTAATCCTGCCCACCTGAGATTAATTTGGCCCTGTTTGAGTTTTCGGGTAACTTTTTATTTCATTGTCAATCAGTAGTTTCATTTCTGAAACCCAGAGAAACTTTTTTCTCTGAGATCTGTATTCACTGAATGCACTGACAGGCATTCAAGGAACTTACTCAAAGAGATTAGTTTAAAAACTCAGCATGTGTCACACCTCCAAATAACTTCTGCGGCACATTAACGATTCCTTTGATCAGCACTGGCTTTTTTACAATCCATCCTTCAGAGGCTCAGAATATAAATTATGCATCAGTCACTCCAAAAATTTCCCCTTGGTAGATTTTTAATAAACTGCCCACACTGTTTGCACAAGCTATGGAAATGGTAAAATCCTTTTCAGACTGTAAAAATCCCTACTTTTTTTTTTTTTTTTTTTTTGTCTGCTGCTGCTAGGGCAAACAAATATGAAAATAGATGGATTTCTGTTGTGTGCAGACGTGAACTACATACCTCTATGGCCTTCACATTCAAGTGCCTCCTAGTAAGATCCAGAGACCATGAGCTAAACAGAGATTAAAAATTTAACAAAGTAAATTCAAAATATTGTTGCAGGGTGATTCACCATTCCTTTTTCCTCAGTTGTCCACTGCCTCTTTAGCAGGCAGTTCCACATTAATGCCTTGATGAATCAGGTCCATTCCAGTTCTATTTTTTTTTTTTTTTCATTACAAAACTGTCTCCTGCAAATAAGATTTTAGGAAAAGGTACACTTGAGACTCTTTGCTTAAAGAGAAACAGCAGAAAAGCCACAGCCTGCAGAAGGATGAAGGGACCCAGCACATGTGTGGCCACGTAATCGCTCCTATAGACTTTTATGACAACAACTTCAAGGGAAGATTCAGGCCCTGGCATACATACTATGAAGCAAAGCTTCCTAGTTTACAACTGTAAGATGGCATACCTAATTTCCAGCCCTTCAGCCTCCTCTAAGCCAGTTATACTCTTTCACTGCTGTGAATTGCCATCTGTAACAGAAGTCCTGCAAGCCAAAATGTACTTTAAGTGACATGTATGAGCCTGTTATCAACATGGATTTGAGCACTTTCCCCCTGAGTCAAATATGGGATGTCGTCCCTGCAAACCCAGGTTTGGTGAGCACTTCTTGGAAAATACAAGGATACAGTCCATCTCCCTCCCAGCCTGCTGGGTCAGCTCCACAGCTGACAAGGCTGTATGTTAGTGACTCCGCTTTATTTTCTGTCACCAAGCAGAAATTACTCCAAACATGATGCTAAAATACTTCCACTTCATCTGGTGAACAAATTTCTGCAAGTCCAGAATGCTCCTGATTACCCACCTCATTATTCACCAGAACTTTCTCTATTTGCCTCCCTAACTCCTTTTCCTCTGGACACAAAAAACAAAGCATAGTAATTTGAGTAGGACTTAAATACTGCCAGATTGTAACAGCAGCATTTTACACCCCTTTATACAGATGTGAGATATACGTATACCCCTATACTAGAAGATACACGAAATTAGTTTTATTTTTAAGGTTTTCCCTCTGGTGCTCGTGACAGTTTGCAGGATCAGAGTCCCTCTACAACAGGACTTGGCGAGGAGCACAGTGAGGCCTCCAGGTCAGCTGCAGTCAGACCACATGGACACAACTTGGGCATTTTCAGGTTAAACGCTGCAGGTATCAGCTCACATACTGTCTTTGCATTCACACATTGGGACTTTATGACAACAATATTGTCTTACATTTTGTCAAGAGAACATGTGCTTGTGTGTGCTTGTAGATGCATGTCACTTTGTACAAAATCTTTCTCGTGCATACTGTGGCTGCCGTTTTAGCTCTCTTTCCTCTGTTACAAGGACACTACATTTTGTCGATGTCTAAGTACTGTATCAAGGAACCTTACTATTTCACTCATAAAACATCTTCAAAGACTCTTTGTGTAGTTGCCATGTACAGTGTAGAATAGCCACAGAGATAAGTGTTAATGAAAGAAAGGGTGAGCAAGTGAAAGAACAGAGGGGGAAAGAAATTCAGCAGTTTGGTGTCCCCTGGCACCTTCTTTCTCCTGAACACATGTAACTGTATCACAGAGAAACAAAAAGAAAATGCACTCAATTGGCCTGCTACTTATTACCATTTTCGAGATTTCCAAATCATTAGAGACCACAAAATCCACCTTCTGCTCAAAACACCTGCAGAGGTAAATGGTGGGAGAACATGCTGGTGGTTCTATCCAGAAGCAAGAAACGCCAGGCAATTCTTAAAATGTGAAGGGCGATTTCAGCCCATGTAATAAAGCCACTGTGGTTTTTCTAGGGAGATAACTGAGGACAGGCATCAGTCACATCATGAAGAAACTACAGTAAACTACTAATTAGATATCAGGTATGTTAGGTGCTGTGATCGTTGTCTAATTCTGTGAGTTTCTGATTTAGTAACTTGGAAGCAAATTTTCACACATACAGGCCTGTGTCTCAGATAACCATCCTGATTTGAAAGCAATTCAGGTACCTCCTATAAAATCAGAGAGAGAGGCAGCATATCCAGTGCCCCCCAGGCAGGGACTACTGGAGGGAGGGATTAAAGAAGACTATCAAACATCTAAAGAGAGAGGATCGAAGAGGGGAAAGAAGGGCTCTTGGATACAAAATTCCCTCAGTATTGCTCATATATGGTCATTGGGTTTTGCAGGTGCTTTTAAACAGAAATATTGCTCATCCTAAACATGAAAATACAGCATTCAGTGTGAGGAAAAGGCCGCTGGACTTTAAATAGTAATGCAATTAGGGGACCTAGGTTCTATTCCCAGTGCTGTACTTGTGTATATTCATCCAATCAAAATGGTTTATTTGTTACGATTGTAAATTCTTCAGGACAGAGATTGTTTTGTGCCATGTGCCAGTGGTATAGGTGGTTTTGTTGGGGGTGTAGAAGGGTTCAGAGGAGAGCACAGGTGATCAAAGAAAGTAAAGGGGAAAGGGAAGAGTTTAACAACATAAAGGTCATCCTGTTGAGATGAAGAGTCTTAAACTACTCCTAAAATGTCATGTGTTTGCTTTATTTCAGTGTTTACATACTCCGAAAATGGCACAGAACACTTTGGAGAAGAACCAAAAAGTACACATTCCCCGGTATGGGCACAAAGTTTGTGAGAATGCAATGGGAATGGGAAGTCATATAAAAGTCTTGTTTTTATGGATAGCTAAGGACCTTGAGTAGGTCTGCTGGGGCACTATTCTGGAGAAGCATCGATATCTGACTGTCATGTTCTTACACCATTTCTTGGCCACTGGCCACCGTTGGAAGCAATGTACAGGACTGGATGGCTCTTTCGTTTACCCATTATGGTCCCTTTTATGTTATTCTGTTTATTACAAATTGATAATACTAACACAAAAGATCCAGTGTGGAGGCCATGTCATTGCAATAGAACTGCAGTAATGTAAAAATCATAGGTTTGATTTGGAAAATTCTTTGGGGTTTGTTTTAGGTGCTTTTTTTCTTCAGATTACCAGTGGAGAAAGTGAGGAGAGAGGGTAGCCAGTCTTCTCTGTGGGAAGTCCAGTGCAAGCAGCTTTCTGTTTAAGAAAGTGATTTTCCCACACTCTGTTTTGGACCTGTGCACTCTACAACTTTAGGTCCATCTGTAACGAGTACTGTATAATAGACATCTTATACAATGCCAGTAATACACTACTGAGCTCATAAGAGTCATACATTAACACAGAGCAAAAGGCAGACTCATTTTTAAGATCTCACCAGAAAGACCAACTTGTGCAGATTTCTGCTTTTGTTCTTTGGAAGCCTGGAATTTGATATTGGGGTTCAAAGAATCTTATTTCTAAATGAAGGTAGTTACTGCCTTAGTAGCTCGTAATGTATCTGGGCCATAGTCCTCCAAGGTGTGAAAGCAATGAGATGATTCAGGCTCATTTCTTGGAAGATCAGGCCTCATTCCTCATTCTCTAACAAAGTGAACCAAATTCCTATGCAGGACAGATATTTAAATTTTCTCTTTCTCTTTTTTCTTAAAGGGACCATTTTATAAAAGCATGTTACAAATGAACACCTATGTTGCCTTGTACAAATTTGTACCACAAGAAAATGAAGACCTGGAGATGAGGTAAAGCCCCAAAATATTTGTTAATTGATTTGACCCATGGCATTTGACATCTTTTCTTTTAGTGCAATTAGTTTGAATCATGCTACTCACATTTTGCGTGGTCTTGCTAGAGCTCTTGTAGTAAAATGTGTCAGCTCTGTTCAAGGTATCCCCTATATCAAAATAATCATGCACATGCCACAGAATTTAGGGAACTGCCAGAGTAATGCCCCTCTCATTAGCATCTCCTTCACTGAAAGCCTTTTTCCTGTTCCCAGCTGTGCCTTCCCATTGCTCTAGAACTAATGAGTGGGTTGTAAGGCAAAAATTACAAGCTTCCCTATCATTCTGCTTTGCTGGCATTTCCTGATCATTACTTTAGGAATGTCAGCTCTTCAGGAAATAACCCCAGGGTGTGGTGACCTTTAGTGCAACTTGTCAGCTATTCTGCTTGAGGGATTCCACTTTGCATCCTGCTCCTTTAGGTGTGTATTCCAGCTAGCACTTTTGTTCCATGAAGAGGAACACCGCTTAGACAAGCCTGCAGTGGACTACCATCCTCATCAAGACATAGCAATCTGGAAAACACACCATTCTTCAAAATTTTCCTGTCCCTCATATTAGGGGAAAAAGCAATTTGTGGTCTGCAACCTGGACTGTCATGCCTAACAGGCTTTTTCCAGAGGCACCAGCCAGGTTTTAGACTAGTGTTGCTCAGCTACAGCAGCATTGTTTGTCCCATGGCCAGAAATTCAGTAATACATGGGTTAACACTGTTTCATAAGGGATACCAAATAGCTAGTAATGTTGTTGGTCACTGCAGAGCCAGGCAGGATTCAGCTCAGTTGCATGAATTTTCATTTAACATACTTGAGTTGCTGGAGATGCGTTCAGCGTTCAGTTGTCAAGACTGACAAGCACTGTCCTGGGAACTTAAGTCAGGGACCAGCCAGACACTGATCAGCCCTAACATAATGAAGGGAAATAGCAGGGGAAGGACCTGAGCTGGGAAGAAGAGTTAGGGGAGATTTCTGGAGATCTCAGCTCACCTCTGAGGGTATTGAGTGGGTGGCAGATTACTGCAGTGGAGAGGTGCCAGCCCTGATTTCAGCAGCAATTAGTACTTAACACAACCTTGATTTCTTCCTCAACAGCAGGAGCAGCCAGTCAGGTTTTCCAAGTTAAGTAGGACATTGCAGTAATATGCTTATTCTAAGAGATGGCCTTATATTACAATATAAGAGACAAGCAACCCCAGATTTCGGACACTGCAATGAATAGAATAGAATAGAATAGAGTAGTTGGAAGGGACCTACAGTGATCATCAGTGGTTGCCCGGCCACTTTAGGGCTGATGAGCACCTATCTTGCCACCTACTGAAATCTAGAGCACTGACGTAGAGCAGACAACTTATCTAGGGTTGTGATTTACAGAAGAAAAAGATGAGACCTGAGAATGTTTTCAACCAGTAGTAAACGCCAAGGAGGTTGCCCCCTTTCAGGGATTAGCAGCCTAAGTATAGGCAGCAAGAGTAACATAGGTCCATCTGGGACTTCTATTTTGAATGCTTTTAGGAGATTAGAGACATCTATATTAGTCCTGTGCTAAAAAATATCATAAGCAAAATCTGCAGGTCTTACGTCTAAAAATCTCAGTGCTCAGACCACTGACATGGAGACACTTTAGGTTCAGTTGCCGTCTTTCTCTGACAGCCAAATAAATTTATATTTTCTAAGTTATTTTTTAATAACCAGGCTGAAGGGTATTTGGAGGATGGGGCTTTCCAAATCCTTCTTGTTGAAAGTGTTCTTCCTTGCAGTGTACGGGTTCCAATGGTGTCACAGCCTATTCACTTTGAAATGGCAAGATGGGCTCCCTCAATACCGCTTTAAGGGTTTTATATCAAATTTTAACTAGAATAAGGTATTCGGATGTCCTTTCCCATGGAAGAAATCTTTTACCACCAGGATACTAAGTTGTCTTTTTTCTCTAGCCTCCTTTCTCACCTCAGCAACATTTAATTATTCCAAACACGTTGGAACAGCTTCCTGAGGAGGGCTTGAGGAAAATCTTACCCTGTTGCCCTATTGATAACGCCTTTCTGTGAAAGCTGGAAAACTCCGGTTCAGATTGAGTAGTGTTAGAAGACCAGATGCCTGTTTCTCCAGTTGTCAGCAGTAATGATAACCACTTGGAAAGTGGACCAAAGAAGCCCACCACTGTCCCTACCTCTAGCTGCATCCTGGACAGGTCCACATCTTCTATGCGTGCTCTGAAAAAGCCCATTAAATTGGACCCATTATCCATTATATGCTCCAGATGCATTTGCAAGCTCTTGTGCTGATACCTCAACAATACAGTGAACCTAACAGGGAATGCAAGGAAAGCTGAATAATTAGGGGTCAACCATTAATTTTATTAAGATCAAAGAAATGCCTGTTATCAAGCAGACAGAGCTTTCTGAGGTTAATCCATTTGGAAATGGGCTGCCGCTTACTTTCTACAACGCGGCGCTATTGTAATTACATAATAACGTTGATGAAGTGCCACCAATGGGGGGAAGGAGGTCAAATAACTGTTCAACTACCTGCACAAAATCAGCTTAGCACATTTTGCTATTAGCATTTCCAGCCAAATTATTCTCCTAGCTCTGCTTTGGAACTAGTCAGCTGGATGCTGATACTTAGCAATTACAACCTTGCACCACACATTATAAAGGTAAATATGTCCCATTCAAATCAAAAAGACATTCTTGGGCAGAATTATATCCCTGCTGACTAATTGCCTTTGTCAGTTAAATAGAACTATTTTCCTGCTGCCTTCCTTCTGCAATCACAGCTTGAAAACACAGATGATAAAGTGGTGTGTCCCAACAATGTGAAATGTCTTGAAGTAACAAGATAATGCCTGTAACAAATAGGGACTGTATTTTAAACAGTTTCTTATTAAACAGGAAGCAAAAATTCCAGTTTGCAGTTGTTGTCTCAAAATAAAGGTCTAGCCCCAATAGAGACTTTCTTTCCACATTACCATGTATGATTGAAGAAAACCTTGCTGCCTCATTGAGTCTACCTGCAGCAAATGCTCAGATAAAATGACCAAGAAAGGAGCACCTTCCTGTTAGAAGGTAATTGTGGAATTGCTGTGGAATTGCTGATGCAGCATAACAATTAGAAGTCATCTTAACTACTATTCCTCTTCTAATTACAGGCCAGGGGATATGATCACTCTTCTGGAAGACTCCAATGAAGACTGGTGGAAGGTATGTGCTAATTATTTTATATCTGTTTTCTTTCCAAAGAGAAAAATATGTTATTTTCAATACTGAACTTGTATTAAAGTTACTAGTGTTAACAATCTTCTTCTATCAATGTGTTTTCTCCACAGGGGAAAATTGATGATAGAACTGGATTTTTTCCTGCTAACTTTGTTCAAAGAGTGCAACATGATGAGAAGATTTACAGGTGCATCAGGACATTCATTGGCTGCAAGGAACAGGGACAGATAACTCTGAAAGAGAACCAGGTAAGTTCCCCTGGGCTGGATCCCCACTGGACTTGAGCAATGTCTGGACTTGGTCAGTGGTCTGACCAATGATTGGAGGGAAAGTTGTGCAAGATGAGCACAGGCAGATGCTGTTCACTGCAATTTTACTACAAGATTTATTATTTGTACGGTAATAGTGTCTAGTAGCCAGTTAAGAGCAGTGTTGGCCTTGTGCAAATGCATACTCCCTGCCTAACGTAGCCTAAATTTTCAGTCTCAGAGACATTCATAAATATACTTTACATAAAATGCACACTTCTACTGACTTCAGAGGGACAGCTTGAAGAACACACCATCTTAGAGGTAGACTTTGTGTGCCTGAAAAATGATCTGTTTTTCTCCTCATTATTAGAGCTAATGTAGTAAAAGACAGTGGCTCCCTCCCCACACCTTAACTTACCTAAAGATCTAAACAGAGCTCATTGTTTTGGCTTCGGGAGGAATAGAGTTAAGGTAGCACCAAACCAACCTGTAAATCTTAAATTTAACTCTTGTTCACAAGTTGCAAAGTATCTTTAATCATTAATTGCTTGTGTCACCACTTACACACCCTCTCTACAGGCTGTAATTTATGCTAAACTAGAAGTGCTGCTGTAACTTAAAGTACACCATGTACAGTGAGGACTCACAGGGTCCATTCACCATGGTGTACTTTCAGCAGCTCCTTCTACTTTGTGTCCTTCAGGTGGGTTCACTAGGCAAAAGCCTTGGCCACCATTATGAGGTTTTTCTTTGATCTGATTTTAAATGTGATTTTTAACACAATTCTTACCAGATGTTTAATACAGCCAAGTGTCAAGTCTTGTGATGCTGCTATAAATGCTTGCTGGGGTGAAGTGAGAGAAGAATATGGTTTAAAACCTGCATTAAGGGACAGCCAGGTTTGGCCATAAGCTCATGTAAATAGGAGGATGGCTGACTAAGGGTGGCGCACAGCTCGAGTTCTCTGATGCCTGGATGAAATAGAAAGCTAGATTTTTCTCACTGTACCTTCCACCTCATTAGGTATTTCCTTTCCTTTGGCAATTGATGTCACATCACCAGGAACTGTTTGCCTTACAGTGCCTGGACAGCCATTGATTTTAATAAAGTAGAGCAGAAGTTAGCATCAGGGTGGACTTCAGGGCCATAGATATTTCCATGCAGAACTTCTGTAACACTTCACTCCGCAGGTGGGTAAGATTAACTTATACCTTTGCTGCTGCTGTCTTGTGGCACAGCAAAACATACAAGTGCTAACAATCCTTGGGTACACACAGCTTTCTAAGGAAGGCACAGCAATACACTGACCAGAATATATTTTAAATGCCCCTGTGCACATAGTACATTGGGCACCCCTGAAGTTGCTGGAAAGAGAGAAAGTGCTTAAATTTTTTCTACCCAGCACCTCTTTTGATTGTTTCTATATGTTCCCACAGAGGGAAAAAAATATTACCAAAGCAGAATGAGAGGTTTTGCACCTGTTGTGCTCTAGAATAAGCAATACACAAGGGCAAAGCTTGGGGAAACGGTAGTGTGGGAATATGGCATGGCAGCATGAGGGAATGGTCAAGGTCTGAGTCCCTTCCCACCAGTGGGCACACCAGATCCTCTCTGTTAGTGTGGCTGCTGCTGCAAACAGTGAGGGCCTAGTTTCTTGTCTCATTTCTCACAAACCCAGTGTCCAAACAACTTCATCTAAACACAATGACTTCCTATTGTCCCTGTTTCATAACAGGCTCACAAAGGACTTCACAGTCAGGGGCGCATCGTCGTCTCTGGTAGGGCAGGAGGTAAAGAAAGGGATGAATCCATCCCATCTGTCTACTACTTCCTCTTTTTTTAGCAAACTTATTCAGCTCTATCTCAAACCCATGCAAATGCTGAGGTTGAATGTGGATGCTGTTGGGTCCTCACTGCACATGGGAGAGGCTTCAGAGGAAGAAAGAAAGAAATATTTGGCGTAAAACAGGGGGCAGAGATCAGACTGAACAAACACATGGATGCAGAGACATGAGAGGAAAGGAGCAGACCCAACAGATCCCACTCCACCCTCCCACAAATTATGCAAAAAAGGAGACATTCAAGTAGCTTCAAAGCCATTTTGAGTAATTTCCAGGCAGGACAGTCACAACAAGGCCATGGATGCTCATCTGCTTCCTGCTGTCCCTCCATACAGGGTTTGAGCCCCCCATAATAGCCCCCAGGGAGAGCTGGCAGCATGCACAGGGCCAATGTGTAGTGGCAGCATGGGGACAGGAGCACAAGTTCTCCCAAACATAGCCTGTGGGACGTGTGCCTGCCATGGAAACCTCTATCTGAATGACACAATTTTTTGTCTTTTTTTTAACAGAACAACTTTGCCTTCACTGTGGAAAAACTCTTATCGTGAAAAACATTTTAATTGTTATTGGGAATTTTTCATTTTATATTTCCAAAGGCAAATTTTCTTTCTTCTTTATTCAGCCATTTCTCTTATTTTTTGTCTTTTATTTCCCCGTTGTTTTCTATGTGAAGCAGAGAGGGCAGTGCAATAGGGAAGGCATAAAAAGGAAAAAAGTAATCTGAATGGGACTTCAGGGAAAAGTTTGGCAGAATTCTTTTTTTTTCTTTTTTTTTTTCTTTTTTTTTTTCTCTATTTGGGGATTTCTATGGGATGTAAACAGCCATTTTAGCTGTCTCTGGGCACAGTGTCCAGAGTGCTGTGAGTGCAATATATGTACGATGTGCAAAGCACTGGCTTGCTCCAGATTAGGAAGAAAGGGAGATTATTCATTGCTACCAATTCCTGTCAAGTCTCACTTTAGCTAGATAAACTCATTAACTGGTCTAATAAATTCTTGTGACTATAGTATAGCAAATTGTCTCAATTTTATACTGTTAATTCACTGGCTCAAATTCTACGGGGTCTAACAAGAGTCCAGAGCCATTCTGACAACAAAGGCAAGGATGATATGCCAACAGAAAAACTTATCCAATGACATTAATATGAATTTTCATTATATTGCTTGATACCATCCATGGTTTATACTGCAGGTCTCTATCTCCTTTGTGCCTTATATGAATGTTCCCAGGTAGAGAGTCTATTCTTGTAAGGCAAAAGGCAATATATTCACATCAACAAAGCCACATGACTACCTTAAGAAAAGCCATTTCAGGCAAGCAGAGACATTTTCAAAGTTTGAAGCACAGTGGGTGAGGCTTTCTCTGGAATTGCTTGACAGTTTCATGCCCTGGGAATAATATTTTGAGCTTCAGCTTCATGCAAACCTTTCTGGCAAAGCCAATACTCAAGGAGAGGACTGAGGGACAAACAACACAGTTTGCTCACCCATCTTAAGCAACATGCACGAGCTAGTCTTCACAAAGGATCCCTTGAAAATTTCATTATGAAATATGAAACCCAGCCTGGAGGAGAAAAATTGTACTGCTTCAGAGACATCAATATCTTGGAGTTTAGGGTTCACTGACAGATTTGTGGGTCCTGAATCCAATTCAGAAGATGACTGGGTACCACAGGGCTCAGTCAGGAATCTGTGAAAGGGAGGCAGACATAGACTCTGACATCAGTAAAGCAAGATTATTAAGAGTGAAGAAAAAAAACCAGCCAATTTCTGGGGCTTTCCACTCTTTTAAGCTGTCTCACACACAATACTGGCTGCATAATTTCCAACTATGATTGATTGTACCATTACTTGGATAAATAAAGTTTTCTCCAGCCTGTAACTTCTGCTTTAGCCTACCCGAGTTCATTACCACAAATTCATTATACAAATGCTTCCTTTGCATGACTACAGGCTCTGATTTGACCTCTTTTCACAAAACAAAAAGTCACTGTATCTAATATATCATCAATGTTTGAAAAAGCATGTCTTAAAAAGCCTCTAACATTTTTGGTCATCCTTATTTTTAAAGAAGTCATAACAATCTATTGTTTGAATGTCTGTTTTTACTCCTTTTATAACATCCTACTTACTTAAATAAAGGAAATAATCTCTTTTAAAAAGGAAATAATCTCTTTTAAAAAAAACCTACTCACACCCTTCACTGACTGCCTCTCTGACGTCTTCAGTCACATTAATTCAAACCACTTGAGAGCTGTTTTTTTTGTGATTAAATAACATAATTGATTTTAAATTGCACAAGTGATCTTGTGCAATAGAGATGACCCCAAGCCATGACATTGGTAACAAGACTGCTAATCAGAAATTCTCTGCCTGTTCCAGATGTGGACTGTGAGTTTACACAAAGGTCAGTGCAACAGATCCATTTTGCGATGGAGGTTTTTTATAAATGTCACTGATACAAACTAGCCCTGTTACCAAAAGCATCTCCCAGCCAGCTTCTGCAGTGACTGCAAATAGCCCACTGCTGTTGTGATGGCCACAACTTCCGAACCAGAGCTGTCAGCCTTGCTGTCCCCTTGGCACCACAGCACAGGGGACAAACTTCTCTCCTACCCCAACACCCCAGTCACACAAATTTCAGAAAGAGTCACTTTTAGGCACATGTACATTAGCAGGTATGTGCAGATATGATCTAGCCGCTCCAGGAGAGTCTAGGAATGGGTTTAAACATATTCATGAGGCTAGGCTCAACAAGGCAGGATTGCAGTCCAGGTCTCCAGCCCTGGGGGATCCACCTCTCTTTGGTCTTCTTCTGATTAGTCTGGATGCTTTGTTGCTACCTGGCTTTTCTCTTCACTGCCTAGGAATTACTTTTTGTCCCCACATTTTTCATCCTGGGATACTGAACTTCTAAGAGCATGACTCAGCTGCCTTTGAAAATCAGTTGCGTCACGGTGACTTATGCATTCAGGCTGAATCACTTAAAACACAAACCCAGCACAGAAAGTGATGTTGCAGTTCTTCATGTCCTCGCCAACTATAACCACTGCACTTCACAGCTAGGCTTAAGGGAAAAAGGGTCTTTTTCCAGCTATCTCTGATTTTCATTGATGTCAGTCTTGCTGAACAGGGATGGGTGTCCACATTCATTCAGAGATACTGAATGGCACACAATCTTGCAAGAGTCTAAAACATGGGCACAGCCCATTATGCATCCAGTTTAGTCCAGGTCATCTTTAAAACCCTGAAGAATGCCATAGGTGAAACAAGCTGGTGTTCTTAGTCCAAAAGCTAATGAAACAGCTGATATAAAATGTGTCATCATCATTTGCATGATGGCTGAATGGGTGTGAAAACTGAACTACTTACCATTTCCATCTACAAAGCTCACATAGGCAAGAACTCCAGTGCACAGGCAGCAGCAGATGTGGAAACTCACAGTGTCCCTGTGCTGTCATTCTTACAGACAAACAGAAGACTTGAGCTTTCAGACCTCTTGACCTGGCACTGTCTGCGGGCTCCAGGACAGCTCTTTAAACTGTCCTGTCCTCATAACCAAATTCCTACTTTCATCAGAGACAGTCTGTGGCTGACAGATGGGTTAAATATATGGGAGAGAAAAGATAAGCAAAAGACAGCTGCAGAAAATTATAGCAAGTCCAAAATTACTCCCGGACAAAGAGAATTTGCCACTTGAGCCCAGATTCAAAGCACAGGACTTAGAAGAACAGGAGAGTATTAATGACTGTGCAGCTTAAAGGATCATTTCCTAATTGCTCATCTCCCCCATCTGCTCAGGGCTAACTGATGGACAAAAAAATCCTCAGGGCAGATGTTGACAAGTTCGGACAACAGCCTAACAGTTGTTTGTTTTGTTTCTAGTGGTTTGGGTTTTTTTTAAACAAAATGAGATGAAAGAATGGGGGAGTGACTTTATAATATTAGATCCTGCTTTCAGCTAGTTCTGACATCACTTGATGACTGAGAAATAGCCTGAGATGTGGTTTCTTATCCTGTGGCTTACTCCACTACTAACCTCTTGAGCCAGGGTGCAGGTAAAAAAATAAACTAAGTGTTTGTTTCCATTTGTGTTGCTACCAAATTCACTGGGGAGTGGCTGCTCAGTGGCTCACTTACCTTGTCAGGCCAGCAGCCTTCCCCCCAGAACATGCCAGCCTGAGTAGCTGCCAAAAAAACCAAAAAAAACCTCTAAAAAATGACCAAATCTGCCATCCTTTTTCACTCCAAAGATAAAGAAAATCAGTGTTCAGAAAGCTCAGTATTTTTCTTTTGTCCACAAATCATTCTGCTGACAGTACAAGACATCAGGGAAAAGCAACTCTGTTCTTGCAATATGTTCTGCACAGCACCAGAGGTTAAGCAAGAAATGCAGCATGGCTAGTGAGCAATGCAGACCTGCTGGAGGTCACTTCTGGAGATCTGACTATTTTGGGGACTCTTTGGCCCATGCAAAAAGCTAGAGGTGTTGCAGACATCGCTAGTTAGGAGGAAAGCACAGTGATGGAATCAGGCGTTCCTTTTAACCAGCCAGGTGTAGTTATGGAGAAGCTGCAGAGGCTCATTTTCCCACACAACAGCAGGGATCAACCAAGAAGGGGCATCTCTCAGCCAAGATGCTCTTTCCCACTCTTGGATACTCTGCCATGCTTGGCCATCCTTAGTCTCATGCTTCTCTGCAGGCTTTTGCCCTCATCATTGAAGTTTCCATAGTCTTTCTCAGAGCCACAGACCAACACTTAGCAGTAGTCAGAAACACATTTCTGTGTACATGTGCTTTACACCTCTCTGCTTCGAATGGTAATGTGACTGCAGAGGGAGCAGCTGCTCTGCTAGGGATTCAAGATACAAATGAGCTTGGCTGTTTTGCAACAGAACCTAAGCTAAATGGCATCAATTCCATAACTCTCCCATGCTTTCCATGTGGTTTAGCCCAAACAACAATACTTTTTTTTTTAATTGTATGTCACCTCTGTTGGTGTGCTCAGTCATTCTGCCCCAGGGATCCAATTCAGTTAGTATTAAGAAGGTAGCTTAAGTAAGAAAATTAATGAGTCGATTTGCTTTCCAAACCTTTGTTTACAGGTACAGAGATGCACCTGACCATTTCCAAATACTGGAGGTGGCAAATATGAAGCAGCTTCACCTCCTTCTTCTGACCTTTCATTTCTCCCTGGGAGCATCAGTGTTGCTAGTAATTTTATGTATGTAACAACAGGAGGACAAGCTGGCCCAGAATTCAGACGTGGTATTTAGGTGTCACCATACAATCCGTAACAGTCATACTGAAATGGATTTAGCCAGCAACACTTTAGAGACATTTTTGTTCATTTCATGCCTTCTGAATTATTGTAATTAAATGCTGTAAATACCTATCAGACAGAGCCTTTGTGAGTGTTAGTCCAGACAGAGGGCTTTAAAGACCTGGCACTGACATCATAAGAAATCACTGAGTTGGTCTCAACAGGACCATCAGTTTTCTGGCTATTTTTTAACCATGTTTGATTAGTAGGAACTATATTGTTCTTTGCCACAGATGTTTGAAAACAATTCTTTATTTTGGGTGGCTCTGTGCTCAAGTGCCCAGTCTGAAGTACTTGTGCCACTAGGCTTTCAAATGGCTCAGCCATTACCAGAAGTGTCTCAGGAAGGGCCCTAAAGTGGAAATACGTGAGATCACAAAGGTCTTCATGAAATGCAAACCTTTACCACAATGTAATATTTGTGCTATTGTAAAGACCATATGGTTTCACCACAACTGTCTCCATTTGGAGTAGATGTTATGCAAACACGCTTGCAGAGCTGGATTCGGATCACATACTTTGGTATCCAAAACAGGCATCTGTAGCTGCAAGGGCTGAGTAAATAACATAACCCACTGCTCATCTGAGAAGTACGTTGGCTCCTTCAACATGCAAAAGAGAATATGCTTGCACTCAGATCAGCTGCTACAAGTGACCCACCTTGGCATCATGGTTCCTTTTCACCACCAGCCATTGAGGGAGCTAGCTAGCTCATGATCTGAAATACCCATTCCTCTCATACACAGACAACTAAATCACAATCATTACAGTAGGCTGAATTCATAATTCAAGTTTCAAAATCTTTGATCCACCACAAAGTTCTTAATGATTTTAATGTCGCTCATGTATATGTGGCACTTCAGGGAGGCAGGGGAAAGATAGCTCTCTGAATATATGGCTCTGAGTTTCTTATCAAAGCAGTCAGAGTCTAAAAGGGATTGTTCTAGTTATAGAAGTAACTAGTGGGATGCCTAACTCACCTGATAAATAGCCTGGAATAATTTGTCGCTTTGATCATGGCAAAGAGTTTATTATTTTCATACCTTCTTTGCATTCAGATTTGTGTGACTTCTGAAAAGGAACACGATGGCTTTATCAAAGTATACAGCGGGAAGAAGAAAGGCTTTGTCCCCATAGACGTCTTAGAAAACATCTGATTCCAACAGCCCACTTGCTGCAGTAGGAGCCCTTTGTTGGCAATGCCTGTCTGCCTCATCTCACACTGTGTCAACCCAGATGGGCTGTCTTGCAGATGTTCAGGGAAATAGTGAGAAAACTGCAACTACAAGAAGAAAAAGACATTTAGACTGCCACAGCAACACTAAGAAATAAGAAAAGTGGAATGTTTGAAAGAAAATATAGTCAGAAACTGCTAGGGAAATGAGAGGTCCTTGGTTACTAACAGGAATAAGGTAAGGAAAAAAAAAAGTCTGGGCTGATTTCTGGTGCAAGATGGCTGTTACAACCCTGATGGAGACAGACAGCTTGTTCTGAAGGTCTAAACTCGCGTCCTGTTCTTGTGTCTTAGAAAACTGTTGGACTGCTTTCTTGCTTGAAGTGTGTATTTGGGGGGGGGGGAGAATACCATTCAAACTGTCCTCATACTACAGTCCAATGCTTGTAGTAAAGTGTGGCTGTGGTTCTACAGTTTTGTCCCCAGTATCAACCGATCAGTTTAAGCGTTTAATCCTGGTGTTTAGTCTCATAACAAAGCAGTCTGGAGACACTACGTGAACATCAGTTCAAGAAATGCACTGTGCCCTGGAAGTTGGCAGCTTTCTCTTTCTGTGCAATCTTCCCATATGAAAGAGTAGCGAATTTGTCTGTCCTTTGTTTTCTCTATATATGAACAAAAGATCTCAGCATATGTTGGGTGTGATGGCTGCTCTTATAGCTCACAAAAATAGCCGGTCCTCTGATTCACAAGCCTGTTTGGAAGTGTCCCTCTGTATTTCCTACACCTTTCTCTGGTGATACAGAAAATGGACGAAATGCTGGGAGAGAGCCACAGGCTGGAAACGTTTTATATTTTCCTGTGTTTATTGCACTTAAAAGATTTTATATATTAATCCTATTTATAAAAAAATAAAACAGTTAACTAACCCCCGGAAGACTGAAAATGCTAGGAAAGAACAGACTGCACACAGAAGTGAAGTCTGTGATTATCAAAATCCAGAACTTGTGACAGAAAGGCTCTGAGTGTCTTAGCATTGTGTTCACACACCAAAGGCGTCTTCTTCATTTACAAAATAGAAGTTTTGCAGATTCAGCAGTAAATACATTGACATGAATTCCTCCTTGACATAACCCACCATGAGCATCCTGTAAACCTTCTCCATCCTAGTGAGACTGTGCAAATAGCTCTGTTTTGTCCATGTAAGCCTCCATCTTCAATCATGTTTTGGGCATATGAACTTTTTGGTACCTGGAGCACAGTCTGTGGGACCTGTGGATCTTGACTAAATTATACCAGTCAGCCAGTGCCAATCCTGTTGTAGAGCAGGGGCCTTATGATGTTTAAAGACAGGGAACCTAATTTCCAAGTATTTAATTGGATGTAATTGCACCAAATACACTTAGACAGCTTACCACGTATTATGACGTAGAGATTAAGTCCTATCCCAAAGCTCCCTGCTGAATTCATGCCTTATTTGACCAGCTTGAGACTGAATGCCAGTCTTTACTGCGATTAACCCCAAATTGATGTCCTAAATCCTATACTGCAAGAAGAAATTCACTTGCTGCCAGGCTAGTATAGGCCTTTGCAAAGGTGACACTATTTCTAAAAAACAAGCTACCAGATCTGCTTTCATATACTGAGGCAGTTTGAGTCTGCGTTGCACTGCCCAGGTCTCAATAGTTGGGTTGTCCTATTTGAATAGCTGACCTGACTCAAAGCCTTATGAAATCCAGTGCAACTCTACACATGACCAGAAGTTCACAGAGCAGCTCAGGCTTCAACCTCTGAGAGACACATTTTGCAGCTCTTTTACGTATCATTTAATTGCAGAGGAGGAAGTTGCAGGGGTGTCAACTGCTGAAACATGGTCCTTCATAACATAAGTGGTCTATACCAATTATTAATGTCCTCCTGTCTGATCAGAAGTATCTGATTTCATATCTGCTGTGGGAATATCAGCAATTTATAAATGGGGGTTTTTTTCAGTTCAACGATGAATATCTGCTCAGCTCATTTTCCTACGTAACCAATAAACTCAGTGGGACAACAGAGGATTCTGATAAGCCTTAAAGATCAAGAGGAAGAGCAGTAGAGGCATATTAATCCACTCCACTTTATAAGATTTTTTTTTTTTTATTCACCCATTCAAATGAAAAACTCAAGTGTTTGTTAGAATTAAAATATTTGCTACTTTTGATCAGGCCTGTCAAGTGGAAAAAGGACATCTGTATTAATCTCCACATATGTGCTGTTGTTTACATGATTGCATCATACTGTGATTCCCTCCTATTTTAGTCTTCTATGATTTCAATTTATCCCTACAATGTGCATCACATATACAAAGAATTATATGAGTATTACCTACAACTCACAATGGCCTTTAATCAGTGTCAGTTTTATTCCTTTTGATACTGAGCAATAAATAATAAAGTGACTGAGTAAAACAAAACAGACCTTATGTGGACTGTATTATATCTGAGAGCATTGCTTCTGAACCAAAGCTTTCATGGTTATCTTTTCTTTGTGTTTTTTTTGTTTTGCCTTTTTACTGGGCTTTTGTTGTTGTTTGATGTGTAGATATAATTTATGCCTAATTTAGCAAGAAGCACATATATGAATCTTACTTTAAGCATGTGATTCATTGGCTATTTGCATGCTTAAAGCTGAAGCACTTTGCTGAATTAAGGTCTTTTTCCTCAGTTTTATTTTGGATGCCTTACACTGAATCCAGACAAGTATCCCATCATCTTTTTCCTACCATATGTAGTTCACAAGAGATACTGTATTAGCAAGCAGTTAAAAGTCAGACAGAAGATGGAATGGACTTATCTGACGTATGCTCAGAAAAATTGAATTCTAGGAGATAAATGCTGTTCAGATTTAATTTAATATTCTGCCTAATAAAGACTATGCGATGGTTGGAAGGAGAATAGAAGTGTATATTTCTTGGCTTCTTTGCATCAGACTGTATCATTTTCAGTTATCCACCTTCAAGAACATTCACTAAACCTATCAGCAACAGATGTTACTGAGCATTTCCATTTAAAATCTACAGCGCTTGCATTTGCCACATTTAGCAAACCATTTCTAAAGTAGTTCTTCTGCAACGTATGTAGCATGTGTAAACTCGGAGTGAAGTTTTGTGGTGGGGCCATCCTGAACATTTGTTTCTGGCAGATCAGAATGTATTTTAAGCCATTCAACATCTCATCACAGCATAAAACTGGCTACAGAATATTTTCATAAGTGCTAGGAACAGTTGATCAACGTGAGCGGAGGATAAGCTGCCTGAATCATGATCTCCTCCTGTCTGTAAATAACACAGTATCTCAGTTTATTACCATGTTTCTCTACACTTGGCCATTTTGACTCAGTGACTTACTTTGGAGACAGATGCTGCAGTGCACCATCAGCTGTGGACTCATTGCCCCAGGGGAAAGAAGACACTCCTACAAACATTGTGTATCTTTAGCATTGCTTCCAGGCCTTTTTTTGTATTTGTTGAGATGCAATTGACTAAATACAGCTCTCAGTGCCATCAGAGGAACGTGCACATGGCCAGCAGGCCGTGACATTAGAGATTTGGAAGAGCCGTCACCTTCTAAAGAGGCCACCGGAGACCATGTATGTTGTCTAAAATGGCACTAGACAGATGTCTTTGGAAAAGGAACCCAACTCATTTATTTTAAATATGTGCAGACAATACTGATTTATTGAACACTCAAATTACATCTTTCTTTTCCTAAAGGACACTGAATAAATGCAGCAAGACATATCAATCTTGTCCCATTTAAATCCACAGTAAAAAGAATCCTTGAATGCCACAGGGACTGGAGTTCAGCTATTATCTTGGAAAAGGCTAGTCAATGTTACCATTCTCCCAAAAATCTATGATGTAATTTGCCTGATCTAACTGCAAATGTCTACAACTAAGCTAGTAAATCAATCTGCTTTTGCCCTTCCCCAGAAAAGAGAGTAACATGCACTTCAGTACTGTGGTTCATCTGACTGACTGAAGACTTCTGCTTTTGCATAAGCTGGATTGTGCCTCAGAAGTGTCTGTTTCTACCCATCGACAGCCAAGGGAGCATTGGATAGCTAGGTCAGATGTAGACCTCTGCAGATGTACCATCTGTATTAGGGCAGAAAAATTCCTAGCCCTAATTTCTGGATGTATAGGTGTAACATATATAACTCTGTAACAGATACACCTGACTATCATGTGTCTTGTTCTTTTTACAGTTCCTGTGAAGTTACTAGTCATGGTTATTATTAGAAATGAGAAAAGAGGTACATTTTTCCCCCCTTTTTCTTTCTATAGAATTTCCTTTACTGGCTGGTGGATAAGTGTGGCTTCCTAAATAGAACATTTTGCATTTAAGTACAAACATAACTTTAATATCATATAGAACTGATCCTATTAAGGACATTTTAATTTCAAATACTGAACAGGAAGAATATTAGCACAGCCCTATCCCTTCCTGCAAAAGTACTGACTGTCCATAAGTTCCAAGAGCAACAGTAGCATGTACTTACCATGTACCTAGGGAGGTAGATTTGTGTGTGGTTCATCTTCTACCAACATTTCACAGTGTTTCTACTGGACCACATTCTGAGATGCTACAAACCACCAGAATAAATAGCATTGGCCTGGGCAATTAGACCAGGGTGGGTGTTGCTGTGCTCATTCATACATAACAAAAAGCAAAATGCAGATACGTATTTTCTATTCACTGGTGATACACTTACCAAATAGCTCATATAGCGATGAAAATAAGCATGAAAGAAAGTGAACAAGTACCAAGTATGTCAGGTTCAGCTTAAAAATATGAGGGGGGAGGAGTGTGAATGATATTCCCATGCATATTTGCTCTACTACAAATAGGGTCAGACCAACACAAGTGTTTAATTTCATATTTGAGACATTTCATAAAAAATGTAGTCCCAAATTATCATCCAGATTGTGTGCACTACATTTTGTAAAGCAAGGAGAATATTTTCCCCAGTGGGAATATATGTCACCACAACGTTGAGTTTTCCATGGCTAAAAAGAAGACCTAAATCTAAAAGAGGTACATGAGAGTTATTTTTAAAACCATTCTTGATATAGAAAATTGTTATGTGCGTGGGGATTGAACACTTGGCAGAGTCTCCACAAAAGAGACCCAGAAAAACTATAGCAGGACTGCTTCAGGTCAGCGTGTATGTCCATCCCCTGAGTGGCTCAAGGAACTCTATGCAACACCTACCTAAATTAACATCATTTGTTCAATCAAATAAGCTTAAATTAATTTCATATTTTATTTATGTACATACAGGCAACACATAAACATATATAGATATATATGTGTATCTTACATTCATTAACATCAACCCAATGGCAAGAGCACATGCCCTTAAAAATCTGTCCTGATTGATTTTTTTCCCTATCTTGATGTGCTCAACACCTAGTTAGGATGGTAATTGGTGCCTGATAAGTACTGAGACAGATGGCTATATGGACAGGGTGGGCTAGGCTTGACAAGTTTTATGCTGTTAGGCAAAGCATATAACATATAAACCCAGAGTTACAGGCAGTTGAACTGCAAATAGGCAATACACAGAGCACAGTCAAGATACTGCTCTGAAATGCATGTCATTCATCAGGCAAAGTTAGGATTGCATGCTGCATACAAATTGGCAGCCTGAAAACATTGTCAGAACAACGTGTAAATCATGCCTCTTTAACCTGGCTGCCTCACAATAATGAGATATTGAAAATAAAGAATAACTTCTTCTTGGAGGTCTGAAGGAGAGGAAGCCAGGAGGCATTCCTATGGGCTTAAAATAAAATTTTTTAAGCAGTGCTAGTCGGTCCCACGTACACACCATGAGAAGGGCACATAAATTTACCTTCATTAGAATGAAGTAAATCAACATCTGAATAATTACTGTGCTTCCAGCGGTTTGCCAGCTGATAGGGTCAGAGGCTGACAACACAAAACTGAAAGACTGTGAGAGTTGTTTCAGCTTTGCATCACAAACAGGAAAAAAATGAGAGGTGGCTGTGGGCCAAATCCAATTTTTAAAAGAACCAGTGCAGTAGTGGTACCGAAGCAAACTCTTCTATGTGCCTTGACTTTTCCGCATAGCCCCCTCTCCCTGGCGGGGCCGGTCCAGGTGGCCGTGGCAGTGGCTCCCACCCCATGCTCTCATCCAAGGGCAGCACCGCAGGTGCATGGGCACAATCGTGGAGCAGACTTCTGGGCTGTTCCCGGCATGCCCAGCCCATGCCAGCAAAGCCTCTTTCCCACTGCTCTTCCTTGCAGGGATCATGCCAGTTTTGTTGCTGGCTGGCCACTGCTTGCCCTTGTGTCTGGCAGGAGAAAAATAACCAAAATTTTCCCAAGCAAACAGAAGCCAAAAAAAGCAGCCAGCGTGGCAGCAGTCTCCAAAACCTTGGAGTCTGGCCTTCCTGCACATCCCTGCGGTGTTGCAAACTGCACCGCAAAAAGTGGCCGTTCTTTGTGCCTCCCTGCAACGTGTTGTTCCCCTCCGCTGCTCATGGTCCTCCTCTGGCTGGGCAGGCAGCAGTACCTTTCTCACCAACACACCAACCATCCTCATTTTACACCCACTGAGTCTCACTCTCTGTCTTGCCAGGAAAAACCTTTCAGGCCCATCTAGTGCATCCACCCTATTAAATGCTTGCTGTCAAGCAAGTTGCACCAAAAAAGGCAAGGCTGGCACTGGCCCTGCCTCAGCAGCCTTCCCACATGGGCGTCTTCTACAAACTGGTTGGAAATCCTCATTCAAATGGATATGGGGCTGCTGTGAGCCACATCACCGGCACTGGGTATGGAGAGGGTCCACTCCCATGTGATCAAGGAGGGAAGGGCAAAAACAGACGCTACCTTATTGTGACCCTTTGGAAGAAGTCTGGGTCTCTAAGGCCCAAGTATTAGGTGAGTCATACTAAACATGGGAGAACAACTTCTGTTTTCAGCCCATTTACATTATTTATTACTCTCTCCACATTTTGCCTCAAGAAATGCAAAGTGAAAGCAATCTATCTCTCCTGCTCTCTCTTTCGCTCACTCTACATCCCAATCAGCTGCTGCCTTGTGTCTTTGTGCTCAGTCTTGCAAAGGTCTCCCCTCCTTGGTTTTTCTCCCCCTGCCAAAGGCGATGCTTCCTGTGGATATTATCCAAGGTACAGTGAGAAATTCCCTCCTGCAGGATGGTGGGGCCAGGCTTTTCTATGTTGATCGTGTCCCCTGGTAAATAGCAGTTCCCTGCAGACACCCTTGTTCATGCTGTGGACACCAACACCTAAGCAGAAGGAAGGGAGGGAGGGCAATGATCTTCATAAGCATTTTTATTTTGGGCAGGACCTGGAGTGACTTTAATGTAAAATGCCTGATCTCCAGCTGGACAGCATCCAGCCCCATTGCCGTACCTGTACCACAGCGGGGTCTGAAAACGGCCATCACAGCAATCCGGTTTGCAATTCATTCCTGCTGCAAGGAACTATAGGGTCCTGTTTGTTTATTTAAAACCATAGTAGACACTTAACCAGAAGTCACAAGACCCCAGATGTGTACTAGGAAGGTGAATTATTTGATTAGTGGGACTGAGTGTGATCAGGCCCCTAATCACTCACAGCAGACTCGCTTGCCTCTTTCATGCTTGCAGGCAGGCCTAAAGTACATCATCCGACATTAGCAGTCACAGGGGAGATTAAGCTGACAGTACATGTGGTGTGTATTACCCAAGCACAGCTATCCACATTACTAAGTATTGGCTGAATTGACTACAACATTTGAAGTTCAGTCTTTCCAGGAATGAGGTATCAGCTGCACAGGGAAGAAGTAAGCCCAGGCTATTATAGTGTAAAGAGAAGGTTACCCCATAAAAATAGCACCTAGATCACATGCGTTCAGTTTCTTGCTTAACTGTTACCAAGGTAATTCATCTAATGGTACTGGAGCTAAAATGAAAGTTAATACTGTGATGGGACACTCTAGAAAAGCACACTGGAGCAGAAATGTTTTTTTCAGTATTTATATAGTTTGCAGCATTTTATCATGTAAATAAATGGTAAATACACAAAAATAGCCCAAGACAAAACTATTAGCTTACTCCTACCCATCATCTTACACGTGCACCTTTTAAACCATCTGCTGTACTTTTTCTGTAGAGGTATGTACAGTCCTGTGGCCTCTAGAGGCTACTGTAATATGAATTATTAGTACAAATGGCAAGCAAATCTGCTTTACTGACATCCTGAAATTAACTCACAAGTGCTTTATGGAAGGAACAGAAAATCAGTTTAATTCCTGTACATAAATCTCCATTGGACAGTAAGACATTTCCTACAGTCTTCCTTAGAAGGGCAAAAGGTCCCACATACCTAACTGGAAGAGACAGATTTCTTCTTGAAGACTGCAGCACCAAGACCATTGCTATCCTCCACATTGCGTGCAAGGCTCTGCTCTTTAAAGACCTCAGAGACACCACAAAGAACCTGTGCCAGCCTTCCATCCAAATACCAGGACTGCAATGGGACATGCAAGCCTGCACACAATGTTAACTGGGACAGTCTTTGTATCCTGCACACTTACATGCATTTTGTGCAAAAAAAAGGTGGCACACTGGGCATATCTGTATCTACAACATGCTCCATGCAGACATAATGAAGCCTTGGTTGTAGGTTAGGTCTCAGCTGCTCTGAAGCACTGCTGCTGCACAGAGTGATTGCTAGCTGTGCAGAAAGCACAACTTCCCACTCTCTGTTCAGGCCGTGTCTACCTGGTGTTGATCATATTGTTTGCACAGGTCACGATGCTCTAGCTTGGTTTCTCCAAAATCCTGGTGCCCTTTATCTTGGCTTGTGTGACATTAGTAAGGGTTGTAAAAATACAGTTTACTTCTCTGCATAATGCCCCCCCCAACACACAAACCCAATTAACATAATGCGTCAGCTGAGAGATTAGATGCTGGAGCAGGCACACAGTTCTTCATCTGACAGCATTGTACTCACCCCTTAGACTTTGGTTACACAAAACCTGCTAATTGAGAAGGAAGCTCCATAATTTCTTGAGTTTTAAGAGCTCCTTAAGAAATCTTCCTGCTTCAGTGCCCCAAATAACCCCCTAATAGATTTAGCACACTTGTCACATTTAATGCTAGCAATTAGTGAAACAATCTGCAGCAGGCCAGAAGCATCAAAGAAGCCTCTGTGAGAGTGAACTCCTCTACCCACCAGATCAGTGCAGCCGTGGGTGGTGGAGGTAATAGGAATGGTCATTTTTGCTCTCATTCCTGTAGGGTGGTTCCACCTCCAGATGAACCCAGGTCATCCTCAGCCCCAAAGAGTCATTTTTGCAGGCAGGCATCACCAGATAGTGGTCTTCACATGTTTTAACTTAAAAACCAGGGGGATACCCCTTGGCCCTTCAGAGTAATACCACTTTTACAGCCAGCTTTCAAAGATGTTGCCCTCTTATAAGATTTCACCCTCTTTTAAGCAGCATCACTGTGGCTTTGGTCTCAGAGCAGTCAAGGAAAGACCTGACAAGTAGATGGAGCGGTGTCTAAGTAATGTTGTAGTGTCAGTCTCACCACGGAAGATGAAGATTCAGTGCCTGCTTAGCGGAAATCCAAACACAGATGGGGTAAGTGCCTTCCCCCCACTGTCTTGGGAGCAAGGGAAGGAACAGCTGTCAGTGCTAATGAGATATAGAGCAGGTGATGTAATTATCATCTAAGAGCCTGAGCAGGATGAGACAGACGTTGCTTTCAGGGTTCATTGCTTTCCTAGTGACACCTGCTAACCAGCTTACATGATACCCCCCCTAGCCACACCAGATACAGCCTAATATAAAATGAACTGTTTTGAGTAAAACCAAAACATTCTAGGTGATATCAAAGCCATACTTGAGGCTGCCCTTAAACAGTGGGAGTCCCAGCAGGAATTGAAAACGGGGCCATAAATTACTCTTAAATAAATATGCCAATCCTGCTTCCTGAGAATCTGTCTCCAAGCTTGTACATCACCACAAGTCCCTTCTTCCCCAAATGGCATCAAGCAGCTTTGCATAGAGCTGCGGAGGACTGGTGACTCTCCACTAATCTGCAGGCTGAGAAATAATCTAGTTAACGATGGGTTTGAGGTTACTGTAGGAAGGAGGGCCCAGCTGACGTTGACCCGATCAGATTCAAGTGGTGCTGAGGAATGGAGGCAGCTCCCAACATGGTGGGAATAACACAGGGAGACTTTGGGTATGTAAAAACCACAGTTGCATGTCAAACCACAGTCAAGCACTTGCAAAAAGGCCCAGCATCATCACTTAAATGAGATCATCACTTAAATAGGCAGGATGTGTTTGGGAACTTGGTTTTGCTGTAGGAAAGATGAAGGAAAGTGGGAAGACCTTGTGGATCAATTTAAACCCCTGTGGCCCAAGTGCAATGGCATAAGAACAACTGTATGCTATGTGATGCTTGGATCCATGTTCATCCATGCTACTGAGGGCTGAGAACAAGTGGACAAGGGTGATAAAAATCCATTAAACATGGGACAAGGTAAGTGAGTTAAGACTGTAAAGTGCTCTAAAGAGAATCTTGTGCCACTGGAGCCCAAAGTGTTACCACGGACATCTGGCAGCAAATGGTGCTCTGTAAAACACTGTAGACTGATTTAGATAAACTCCAAGGGAACATGTGGATAGGTCTAAAATCACCCCCACAAAATGCGTTGCCCTTGCTCTTAGGCCTGGCTGGATTGCAGGGAGCAATATAAGATTGTACTCAAAGGGAGAGGGTGTCAACAGGGACAGAAGAAATCTGTTTTTGCCACCAGTCCAACTTGACAAGAGAAGAGGACTTTTTATTTTCAAGTTGTGTTCACTCATTTAAATACTTTTCAGGTAATTAACACTGGGCACCAACAGAGCTGATGTTCCCTGAAGAAGAGTGAAACATTTATTACCCTTCTCCTCTTCCTTCCTGAAATGATTGAGGTGAAAGAAAGGTTAGGAGAGTCTTTTCTGGGTTGTCTTATTTCTCTTTTTTCTTTCACAGTGGTTCCAGGAATGGAAAGTCATTAATCACCTATCATCAAGATGGCAGATAAGAGTTGCATTGGGGTTAGCAAGGATTGGAAAAGATCATTTAAGCACAGCAATTAATTGAAATGAGTAAGATGGGGACAGACTCTTTATTCAAAAATAAGTAGCAGGTGATAGGCAACAGAGTTGGACTGGTATTAAGAAAAATTGAGTGAGGAACCTTAGCCGACAAAGACAAAAAGTAGAAAATTAGTTATAAAGTAAAAAGAAAACACAGTAAATGCATAGAGAAAAAGGTTCATAGTGATAATCCCTGTTTATTTATTGTTTTAAATTATTCAGCTGGAAACTCTGACTCTACCTTTCCTCCTAATTGTTAGCCATGTCAGTACTACATAGACAAAGCAGTGGGAGCCAAATACCAGCAACCTTTGATGGTCTAGAAGAAGAATGCTTCAGAACCACAGATATATATCCTGCAATGCTGCAGCTGCTGAGTTGCATGAGCTCTCATTATATCTTTTGCTGGTTTTATGCATCCTGTGCTTTTGGCACAGCCGCCACCAATTCCACCATCCTCCTTCTCACACAAGCCTTCCTCTGTGTGAAGGACTCGCTGGGAAGCTCCTGCTGACCACTCACCTCTCCC